>NC_056748.1:175164067-175481897 GCF_019279795.1 Protopterus annectens
TGACCATGTACTGATTAACATTTAAAGACGCACAACTTCATTCAAGTAAAAATATTAATGAATCATAAAAATACTGACTCTAACAAAATCTTTAACTTTATGAAACTCCTTTAAATTTAATTAAAATCGATCAATATTAACATTTTATTATTATGAAATGGAACACAATGTACTTGTTTTATGACCTGTGCTTTAAAATACTGATAATAGAACAAGCCTCATTAATACCTAGACTTTGCATAGAATTTAATCTCAATTGCCATTCGAGTTCCTTACGTTCTAAAAAGTTTTTACACCCCCCCCCCATGGTTATTCACATACATTCTATTATAAAAAAATATAAACTTTTTAAAATTGAGATTAAATGCCATGCAAAGTCCAGGTATTAATGAGGTTTGTTCTATTATCAGCATTTTAAAGCTCAGGTAACAAAACAAGTAAATTGTGTTCAATCTCATAATAATAAAATGTTAATATGAACTGATCAACTTTAATTTTACTTAAATTTAAAGGAGTTTTATAAAGTTAAAGATTGCTTTGTTAGAATCAGTGGGCCAGATTCAGGAAGGCTTACATGGAGTTCAAGAGTAGTGTAAGCCTCCGTGTAAGCCTCCCGATTCAGGTACAGCCCAAACCTCCGTGTAAGAGACAGCTAACACGTCTCTTACACGGACTGGGCGTGGAAATGTTCAATACCTCATTTGCAGCTCCAAGATATGCAAATGAGGTATTTGAGCGATCCACGAAGCAGAAACCAGTCCGTGTAACGGACGTGTTAGCTGCAGAAATGTACTCAGCTGACAACTGAGTACATTTCTGCAAAATCAAAAAAGGAACTATGTCAGCTCCAACTAAAGGGTGCATATGTGTCATTAAGCATGCCAATGGCCAAATATGTGGCCATTGGCATGAAAAAGTGTTGCAAAAATAAGTTATTTAACTTTTTTTTTTCACGGGATTATTGTGTTTAACTGCAGCGCACACCCGCGCAAACGGGGTGCGCTACCTAAAACTGAAAAACGAAGCTTATAAGCCCACAATTGTGGGATTTATGTATTACATGGAATGTCAATGGAGGGACTTGCAGACTAAAAACAATATGGCCTCCGTTTAGTGGTTGTCAAGGGGGGGAAGCTCCGTGTAAGATATGTAACTAAGCATTACTAGGCAATCCTATGTAAATGAGGGTTACAATACTGAATCACACTGCCACATAGGTAATGAGCACTTTCTGAGTAGTGTAAGAGTTAGAGAAGGGGAGGAACAGAGTAAGAGGTAGGTGACATCACGGAGGGGAAGGATAGAAAGAAATGTCCCAGATTGGAGGGCAATGTAAGGTAACAGATGACAGACAGACATCAGGGGGGGAGGTGTGTCCCAACAGAACACTAGGAAAGTCAAGAAATTGAGGGTATACGCTATCCCTACACTCCAAGTTTCTTGATATATGTGTATGCGTGTCTTGTAGCGTGTAAGGCAGGTTCAACATGTGGGAGCGTGTTGCAAACTGTTTACAACGGTTTGCGCGGGTGTGCACGTGTGTAAGGCAGTGTGCGCGCGTTTTAGCATGAATCAGCCTAGCTAACACAGTGTAAGGATGTGTGCGCGCGTGTAACACTGTGTAGGGATGTGTGCACGCGTTTAAGTGACTGTGAGCGTGTTTAAGCTGGTGTGCACCTTGCTCCCCCTCAGGAAACAGAGAGGAAACAGGAAACAACCAAAATACAGGGAAACTGCCAGGGAATACTGCTGGAGTTAATTGGTGGAAACAATTACAAGCAGGCAATTACACAGGCAGACTAGAAGCCCAGCCCAGCACTTAAAACACAACAAAGAGCAGTGAAGGCTGTTTCTCACAAGAGATACTGCCAGAAGCTAAGCTATCAGAATTGAAAACTGAAATAAAGCTGAACTCAGAGCAGAAATGCTAGGGGCTGCCATGGCTATTATAATCAGGCATAGGCGAATTGCTGAGGGTGGTGACAATGCAGATGCTGACAGACAACCCAGAGTGAGGAGAAGGAGAAGAGTATACAGGCCCAGGGTCACCTACCATGGGTTACATGAGCTGGAGATAGTAGAGCACTATAGAGTGGACAGAGAGCTCCTGCAGCAGATTGTTGAGCTGTGCAGGCCACACCTCACACACAGAACCAACAGAGGGGAACCCATCCCAGTGGAAACCAAGGTATGTGTTGGCCTAAGAATACTAGCAACAGGTACCTTCCAGAGACCAACTGGTGATATGATGGGGATATCACAGGCATCAGCCTCCAGGGTACTGCACCAGTTCCTGGATGCCATGTCACCACATGTCAGTGATCATATATATGTCCCTAATGACCGTGAAGTTGTGGCCAGCAATATCGTCTCTTCCAGCAAATAGCGGATACCCTGAGGTGCTGGGTGCAATAGACTGCACGCACATACACATCAAAGCACCAGCCGGTGAGCGGGGTAGAGTCTACATTAACCGCAAGGGATACCCCTCCATCAACTGCCAGGTCGTGTGTGATGCCCAGGGCATAATAATGAATGTGTGTGCTGGCTGCCCTGGGAGCTACCACGATTCCCACATCTGGCATCTGAGGAGCTGTACCAATCATTTGCCAATGGGGACTTCCCACACGGACACCTAGTGGGGGATGCAGGTTATGCACTTGAGCCGTGGCTGATGACACCCATCAGAAATGCACACACACCTGAACAGGAACGCCATAATGAGGCACACGCACAAACACGTAATATCATAGAGCGTGTGTTTGGGCTGCTCAAGTCACGGTTCCAGTGTCTGGACACATCTGGTGGAGCTTTGCAGTACACACCAACTACATGTACCCAAATGATCATGATATGTGCTATGCTACATAATATGATCCTGCGGAAACAGCTGCAGCAGGACCAGCACAGGGCTGGGCCAAACATCCCCCCACCATTGCCAAGGCCACCACAGGCAGGGGTGACTCGGAGGAGGAACAACCTGACCTTGTCCCAGTAGGCAGAAGGAGGCGTGCCCAGTATGCCCTGGCCTTGGCAAAGAGGCAACGCATAGCACATACGCTTGGTCAGTAGGAACACTGGGACTGATACCCGCTCTGACTCACTCATACAGTAACAGGGATGCCTAACATGACACAACCTGCTTCCAAATGTACAGGGAGTGTAGTATGTGTATCCGACAGAGGTGGCCCTGCAGCACCACCTGAGGCATGAATGCCATGTGTTAAGTAATGTAATATCATGTACAATATGCACACCTGAGGACCCCAACTAACATCCATATCCACGCATATGACCCTGTGGAAACAGCTGCATGTCATACAGTGATGTACATGTGCAAAAACATGGAACAAGATACAAAATGAGGGTGTCTAGCAATAAATAGCATGGACAACCACACACCCATGTTTGTACCACAACAAGAAGCAACATGGAATAGCCATGGTCAAAAAACAATGGCTAAAACCGACTACTACTATATAGCCTGCTGCAGACCACTGTCCTAATAGCAGGAATTGCCCCAGGCCTATGTCCATAGGTTCATACTAGGCTATCTGCCCTAGGGCATTAATAAGCCTAGGCCAGAGTTTTGTGGCGTCTGCCACCCCTGCAAGTTGATGGATATGCCCATTATTTTGCTGTGCCTCTGTCAAGCAGTGATACTGAGGTTATCCCTGGGGTATACCTGCAATCTCCCATCCATTGGTCAAGATCTCACTTGAACAAAGCCAGTGAGGTGCTCAGCCCCACATGTACCAGGATGTTGTTCCACAGCATATGGACTCTCTGGGTGATGAATCTGTCCCTCCAGCACATCCTATTAATATCTGTGTTGAGGTTTAGGTCTCCTGCCCTTGTAGTTCTGATAGATGTAGAGGTCTTGAGGTGAAGCATGTTCATAAAGTCTGGGTTGGACATAGCCTTGTATGTCAGGCACAGATCACCTCTGAGCAGTCAGTAAGTGACTGAATACAGCTGGAATTCCTTCAGTCGGGCAGCATAAGAAATATGTTTGAGACCCTTTCACCTCCTGTCGAGGAATTTGTGGGCCCATCCAATCTGAATGGGGCAGTGTATGCAATCATTGGTGTGATGAGTACAGGGAACGATGACCTCCCTTGATCTAGATGTGAATCACTGCATGATGAGGTGGCCAATGTAGAAGGCCTTCCAAACTACCCTGGCAATGTGAGTGTCAAGCAAAGGTCACTGTCAACCTGGGTGCCCAGGTCCCTGATAACCTACGTTGTGCTTAGAGGATTGCCACCTAGATGGGAAGTAGTGGTAACCTTGTTCTTCCTGAAGGGTATGGCTATGCATTGTTTAGTGTTTAATGTAAGGCCATGGCCGTGGCACCAGTTATCTGTGTCTATGAGACCCTTCTGAAGGATGTCTGTGTCAGATGGGTTTCCAGCTATGCTTCCCAGTTTGCAGTCATCTTCAAACTTTGTCAGCCATAATCCTCCTGTGTTTGCTCGTACTTCTGAAAAGTAGATACTGAACAAATGTGGGCCCAGGACTGAGCCCTGTGGGACACCACTTGTGACAGCTCTGGAGTGTGAACTGGCACCAGCAACTTTGACCCTGTGTGTTCCGTCCTTAGCCAATTTGCAACCCATGCTGTGATGTATGGGTTCACAATTAAGCTGGTGATGTTTTCAATGATACCTGAGTGGGGTATTGTGTGGAAAGCCTTTGCCAGGTCAAGGTAGGCTGTGTGGACTGCCTTGCCCATGTCAATGGCCTGGGTGAGTGTTTTGAAAAAGTCAACCAAGTTTAAAAGGCATGATCTGCCCTTGACAAAGCCAAACTGGATTGCATCCAATGTCTGCAAGTCCCCTATGTCTTCATTTAGAATTCCCATTATGATCCTCTCCATAGCTTAGCAGAACAGGCTTGTCAAGCTGATGGGATGGTAGTTTCTGGGGTTGGTGGAGGCACCTCCTTTGTGAAGTGGGTCCACCATTGCTGTATGCCACTCCTTGGGAACATATCCTGAGGTGAGGCTAAGATTAAACAGCTGCCCTAACTGCGGGTGTAATTACTCATTGAGTTCATGGAGCACACAACTGGGGACACCATCTGGTCCCATGGATAAAGTGTTTTCTGCCTTGGATTGAGCAGTTCCCACCCCAGCAGTGGAGATGTTTCGGGGGCTACAATCCTCTGGTGTACATACCCCCAGTTGGGGAGGAGAAATCTGCACTGAACCTGTCAGTCAGTATGTTGCCAATGTCTGTAGGTGCAGTGATATCAACATTATTCTGAACTAAGTCTGAGCATATCTGGGAGTTTCCTCCCAGGTTTCAAACATAGGTAAAAAAGGCCTCATTCATGATTGTCCCTGGAGTCCTGAGTGGGTTTACTCTCAAAACATGCCTCGGATGATTGTATGGGGGAACCCAGTGTTTTACTCACAATGAGCAGGGGTGCCTTCCCCCTCGGATTACGCTCTATCTTGTAGTAGCTCCTTCCTTGTGTTGTACAGCTTGTTTATGGCTAGGGTCCACCAGACTGGATGCTTGCCTGTGGTACAAAGAGTCATTATTATTTGGGATTGCCTGAACCATGCAGTCCTGGAGGTGCTGGTAGAAGGCATTTCTAAGTGATACAGTGGCTTGGGTAATGGTGTCTGCTGGCCTGGGGGCCTTGAAAGAGACCACACCAGTCCTCAGAAATGTGAAGTCGGCATTTGAGAAGGTCTTCAATGTTTCATTTCCCATCTGGGGTGTGGGTGGGATGTGGACTCCCACTGAGAATAGTCCATGATCTGATCTCACCAATGATGGGTATATGTCTGGTGTTGAACAGTGTGACCCCATGTTCGTGATGATGTGTTCTAGTATGTTGCCTCCACTTGAGGGGATTGGGACCAGTTGTTCCATGGCATTTCAGTGTATGAACTCTTGGAACCTTTGTGTTAGAGTGTTGTGGCATGATTAGTGATCCCAGTCTATATGTGGATAGTTGGAATCACCCAGTAGGATGGTGTTTTGAGATACATTTATCCCCTTCAGTGTTTGCAGGATAGCTGTGTGAGGTACCTGAGTTTGAGCGGGTGGCATGTAACATGCTACAAACTGCAGAGCAGTCTTGCCCCACGGTCACTGGCACCTGGATGGTCTCTGATGCATCGTGTGTTGCCACCAACCATGAGGTGAGGGTGTCCTTGATGAATATGGACACCCACCATCCTTCTTGGTGTTGTTGGGATGCTGGTGCCAAAATGCATGATATGAGGTAACACCCGATAGTGCCGGGGTGCTGTCAGAAGCTGTGAACCAGGTTTCAGGCACAGCACAGACATCAATGTGCTACATACTGAGAAGGGCATAGAGTGTGTGCAGCTTGAGGTTGAGACCTTGGGCATTGAGCAGCATTACCCTTAGTGTCTTTCCTTTACTGTGTTCTAGGGTGGTAGGTGTAGAATCTGAGTCTTGCATAAAAAGGCACAATGGGGGTGGCAAGAGCATCATCTGAAATCCGGAAGCCCAGGGGTGACAGGTGCAAGCCGTCCCTTGCAAATCACCGTGGCCTGTCCAGCATGTCATCCCAGGCAGACAGACATTGGACCCCCTTAGAATGACACCATAGTCTAAGCAAAATACTACTGCTGATCATCTTGTCTCTGTTTATGTGGCATCATACTTGGTGAAGGTAGGATACTGCCGAAGGTCAGGGTCATACCTGCCTGGCCTACATAATCAGAGGGATCCTCTATGTCTCTTTCCATGTAGTCCAGGGAGGTACATCTCAGGTCGTTCACACCAGCATGGATTATGACTGGGTCAGACCTGTACTTGCAGTTTAGTGACCTGAGTTCTTGCATTATGTGGTGGATTCCAGTGCCCGATAGGCAGCTTACTGTGACCTCCTCTGTACCTGATCTGGTGAGTGGGACATCAGTGTGTCTGACTATGGAGTCACCTATGACAAGTGTGTCCGGCATTGTGTTTGGCCTTAAGGGCTGTGGCTGTTTTGGCACACCAACTCTGTGGTCAATGTGTTGCATGTGCTGTGCCCTGTGGAGGCAGTTGCGTGAGTGTCTGCTGTGGTGGCCACCGCCATTCTGGTAGACTTCTGATCAGAGCCTCCGAGAGTGTCTCTGTGTGCCTATGTGTATGATCTTAAGCTGTGACAGTGCCATGTGAGACTGGATTAAAGATGTGTGTGTGGTTACCTTCACCCTCTCTCTGGTCTTGCTAGTCCTATGTTGAGAGAGCTCAGCCTCCACTTTGGCTATATAGTTGCATCTCTCACATGTATGTGTGTTTTATGGCAGAAGGAGAGGGTTGTCAGTGTACATGAGGCAACTGTAACAGTGCCTCAATATTCCCAGGTTCACCAGCTGAGCAGGAGAGGACACTAGCAACTGATCCCTAGACATGCTAGAAGGAATAGACAAAACAATGTTGGAATACAGGAGATATCAAGCCCCCAAGCCACATCATACTGTTTGATTGACAATAGCTACACATACACGGTGTTTCATAGTGTCATAGTGTACTACTAGGCTATCTGCCCTAGTGCATGTATAAGCCTAGCCATAGTGATGTGGCTATTGCCACCCCTTATAGTGGTAATAAGTGTACAGAATAGATTCTGAATATTGTGCCTCTGACTTAGTAGTGACACATTATGACCCCCTTACGTAATTGAATAACATGACTGTGTCTCTGTCTAGTCTGTGCCTCTGTCTCATATGCAGTTGTCCAGATGTCTCCTGAAGAGAGTCAGTGAGGGACTCTGTCAAACATGAACTGGGATACTCTGCTAGAGTGTGAGATGCCTCTGAGTTATGACTCTGTCCCTCCAGCATGTCCTATACATGTATGTGCTGAGGTTCAAATACTCAGCTCTCATGGCTCTGGTGGATTTGGATTGCTTGCAGTGGAGTATGTCCACCAAATCCTGATTGGACATGGTCTTGTATGTCAGGCATAGGTCACCTGTAAGTATGTATGACACTGAACAAAGCTGGACTTCCTCTATTCTGGAAGCATATGACATGTGTTGAAGAACCCTGATCTTCATGGTAGGTACTTTTGGTGCAAAGGTGCAAAGGCAGGATCTGCCCTGTACAAAGCTGAACTAGGTGGGAACAAGGGTCCGTAGGTCAGTAATATGTCTGTGTAAGAGCTCCATGACTCCTCCCATATCTTTGCAGACAAGGCTGGTTAAGCCTGTGTGGTGGTAGTTGCCATGGTCTGTGGAGGCATCCCCTTGTGGAGTGGGACCACTGTTGCCGTATGCCAGTGTTCAGGTACATATCCTGTAGCAAGACTAAGGTTAAATAGCAGTTGTATATATGGGTCCAGCCCTTCTGGAGTTCACATAGCATGCAACTGGAGATACCAGCAGGTCCCATGGATGCTGTGTACTTGTCTTTGCTGAGTGTGGCTCTCACATGGACATCCAAGATGACAGTGAGGTTACATACAGCAGTGATAACTATCTTGTTTTGGGGGTGAGGGAGGGGGTAAATCGCACTGAAGCTGTCCACCGGAATGTTGCCAATATCTGTTAGGTCACTGGAATATATGTTGTTGTGTACCAACTCTGAGCATATCCGAGGGTTCACAACCAGGTGTCTGACATAACTGAAGAAAGCAGTGTGTTTACCTTCATTGTCTTTGGTGATTTATGTCCCCAAGTTGACCTTGCATGTCTTTATGAGATAATGTAGCTTTCTACTAGTGCTGATCACAGCTGTCTTCCCTTTTGGAGATGTAGCTCTGTCTTGCATTAGTAACCCTCATCTGTCATACACTTTGTTTATGGCTGGGGTCCACCAGACAGGACACTTTCCCTTTGTGGAGAGGGTCCTGTTTTCAGTTGTGATTGTATGGTCCATGCTGTCTGACATCTAGCTAAGGGGAGGTCATTCTGGTTCTGCAGTTATCTTTCATCAGCATTAGAAATGACCACAACAGCCCCTGTGGGGTGTACCTCATGCACACACATCCAGCACCTGTAAAGTCCACAACAGTACCTCACCAGGAGTATGACAGAGCTGGAACACATGTAATGTGTAGTCTGATTAAACAGAGTGCAGCTCCACACACTGCCATGCTGTCCACCCAGATGCAAGCTGTGCCTGATGTAGAAAGCCATGTCCAAGCTGGAATCAATGCACATGCTGCACCTTGTACAATCTGAATGGCAGGGAGCTATGCACATGAGGGACCTGAACCCCAGCACTGACATATATAGGACAGGCTGTACTGCATTATCCAAAACACAGAAGCCACCCCACACATGAGTAAACTACCAGTACAGGTTGTCCATAGAGACACTGGTTGAGTCCCCTCAACAGGAATCCTAATGAGTGGATGGGAGATGGGAGGTTTACCCTGGGTATCAATGTTATGTCACAGGTAGACAGAGGCACAGTATACTAAACAAGACATATGACATGTCGAACTACACTTACAATGTGTTGATGGACAAACACATTCTCCGACTAGCATTAGGTCAAGATACCTCTTGAACACAGCCAGCAAGGTGCTCTGCCTCAAATGGACCAGGATTGTATTCCACAGCATAGGGTGTCTCCGAGTGATAACTCCATCCCTCCAACATGTCCAACATACATCCCTGCTAAGGTGTAAGTCACCTGCACTAGTGGTTCAGGTGGATCTTCTGAGTCTGAGGTGGAGCATGCCCATTAATCTCTGTTTGGACATGGCCTGCATGTCAGGCACATGTCACCTCTAAGCAGGCGGTATGTGAGTGAATAGAGTGTGAGTGTCGTCAATCTGGCAGCATATGACAGCTGTTGGGGTTCCTTGATCCTTTAGGTGGGGACAGTCAGGGTGTCTCCAATTGCTGCAGATGTTGTGTGAGATACAGCCAAAATGGGGCATTAGACTCGATCACCGGTCTGATAAGTGAAGAGTACAGGGGAACAATGACCCACTAGATCTGGATGTGAATCCCAGCCTGATCAGGTGGGCAATGTAGAAGGTCTTCCTAGCCACTTTAGCAATGTGAGTCTCAGAAGAATGGCGACTGTTAACCTGGGTCCCCAGGTCCATGATAACCTCCTCTGTGCTTAGAGGATTGCCACCTATATGGTAGCTTGGGGTCACCTTGCTTTTCCTGAAGGGTATGTCTACACATGTTGTGCACTCTGACTTCAGGCCATGGCCCTGGCACCAGCTATCAGTTTCTGTGAGTCCCTTCTGAAGGATATCTGTGTGTGATGCACTGTCCACTATGGTGCCCAGTGTGCAGTCATCTGCTAACATTGTCATCCAAAGTCCTCCCATGTTGGCCTGTACTTCTGGGAAGTACATGACAAACAATGGGGGCCAAGGACTGAGCCCTGTGTGACACCACCTGTGACCAGCCTGGAGTCTAACATAGTGCCAGCAACTCTAACCCTGTGGGTCCCGTCCTTAAGCCAGTTTGCAACCCATCTTGTGACATATGGGTTTACATTTCAGTTGTTAGGGTTTTCCACAATACCTGAGTGGGGTATTGTGTTGAAAGTGTTGCAAGGCCAAGGTAGGCTGTATGGACTGCCTTTCCCCAACAATGGCCTAAGTGACCAATTTGAAGATGTCAACCCAGTACAAAAGGCATGATCTGCCCCTGACCAAGCCAAAATGGGATGGGTACAATGTCTGCATGTCCCCTATATCTTTGTTTATGAGCTCAATTATGATCCTCTCCATAGATTTGCAGACTACACTTGTTAAGCTTATGGGGCAGCAATTAACAGGGTCTGTAGAGGCACTGCCTTTGTGCAGATGTGCACAACTGGACCCTAACCAGGCTGTTGTGCACACTATGGAAATGTAAAGCAGTGATAGGACTAAAGGCCAGGATACTGACCACCACAGTGAAAGTACTGAAACACTACACTAGACAGTGCTACAGTGTTAGGTCAGTATGAGCGGATGTTGACAATTGTGTGCAAAGTATCCCATGCAAAACCTGCAGGCACAGTATACTCCCTGTTTTGTTCACACAAAAAGCATTCGGCAGTAACTACACAACATGGCACAGAACACACAACCATAAACTTCAGGTATTTGTTGAAGGTCACACTCATCCACAAATGTGATGGGCTGCAGAGTTCAACATATGTAAAGCCCACACTGGGCATGCTCACACACTTAGATAAATGAGACATCTTTCACACAACATGCCACGGGAAGGCTGAACTGGGCATGCTCACACACTTGGTCCAAATGTTACCCCTAGCAAATGTGAAAACACACCAGAGGATGCACATCCTACTCAGAAGACACTGCACATGTAACCACCCTATAAGTATATTGGAGAATATGATTCTCTCAATAATCCAAATAGCGCCATGCTAATGCGTCCGTCTCTAGTGTCATAACATAGTTAGGTAGGGTTTGAATCCAGCAGGTGGCAAGTGTGTGTGAAGGGGTAAGTGTGTGTGTAAGTGTGTATGAAAGAAACATCCATTTGGCAACTGGGAAAACACACCACAGGATGATCATTCCACTTTCTAGACTCTAATGATGTCAGCACCCTATAAGTATATTGGAGAAAAGGATTCTCTCAGTAATCCGAATAGCGCTGTGCTAATGCGTCCGTCTCTAGTGTCATAACATAGTTAGGTAAGGGTTTGAATCCAGCAGGTGGCAAGTGTGTGTGAAGGGGGTTAAGTGTGTGTGTAAGTGTGTATGAAAGAAACATCCCTTTTGGCAACTGGGAAAACACACCACAGGATGATCATTCCACTTTCTAAACTCTGATGATGTCAGCACCCTATAAGTATATCAGGGGAAAGGAAATTCCCCAGTAATGCTAATAGCGCTGTGCTAATCGTCCGTCTCTAGTGTCATAACATAGTTAGGTAGGAGGTTTGAATCCAGCAGGTGGCAAGTGTGTGTGAAGGGGGGGTAAGTGTGTGTGTAAGTGTGTATGAAAGAAACATCCCTTTTGGCAACTGGGAAAACACACCACAGGATGATCATTCCACTTTCTAAACTCTGATGATGTCAGCACCCTATAAGTATATTGGAGAAAAGGATTCTCTCAGTAATCCGAATAGCGCGCCGTGCTAATGCGTCCGTCTGTAGTGTCATAGCATAGTTAGGTAGGGGTTTGAATCCAGCAGGTGGCAAGTGTGTGTGAAGGGGGGGTAAGTGTGTGTGCAAGTGTGTATGAAAGAAACATCCCTTTTGGCAACTGGGAAAACACACCACAACTTTCTAGACTCTGATGATGTCAGCACCCTATAAGTATATCAGGGGAAAAGAAATCCTCCAGTAATGCGAATAGCTCGCTGTGCTAATACGTCCGTCTGTAGTGTCTTAACATAGCTAGGTAGGGGTTTGAATCCTGCAAAGGGAATGTATGTGTGTTAGTATGAGTGTGGTTTATGTGTGTGCACTATGCTGGGAGGGTTAACTGCCTTTTGCCAACTGGGAGAACACACTACAGGGTGCACATCCCTCCTCCTACACACAGATGATGTCAGCACCCTCTAAGTACAGCATTAGTAAGGATTTCTCCAACTACTGCAAATAGCACACTCTGCTAATGTGTCTGTTTCTACTGTCATTGCACAGTTAGGTATGGGTTTGAATCTTGCAAATGGAAAGTATGTGTTTTACTGTTGGTGGGGTTAGTGTGTGTGCACAATGATGGGGTGGGATGTGGCTTTTGCCACATGGGGCTATGCACTGCAGGGTGGTCATTACCCTTAACAAGCAGTGATGTTGATAGCACCCTATACAAACAAAACTACAAAACAGAAGGTGGTGGTACTGATAACACATGTAAGGTAACACTTCTTCAAGTAATGTCCACAAAACGGAGTAGGATAATCAAACAATTCTTTTATTCTATACAGACAACATGACAACAGACAACTAACTGCCAGTACTCAGTATAGTGTTACATGCTACTGTAACACGCACATGTACCTGAATATACCTAGATAGTGTTCTGAAGCCTGAATGTGGCAAGTGTGTGGATGTGGGATGTGTCTGTGTGTGCATTTCAGTGATGGGAAACATGTTTGCTGTGGCAATCAGGGTGCTACAGTACCTGATGCACATTACATCTTCCAACTGATGAGGTTACCTGAACCCTGTGAGTACAGGTAGAGAAGGGGATGCCAGTAGTAAACAACATAGTGCACTTCTGAAATGTGTACCTGTCATGTATCAACAGCTACTCATGTAGGGTGATAAATAATGGGAATGGCAGGTGAGTGTGTGCATCTGTGTGGGTAGCAGGGTGTGTATAGATGCATGTGTGACAGAACAGATACATGTAGCTGAATCTACATAACAGCACAAGATGCGCATTGCCATAGTCAATGTTAGCATGTGATGGTGTGCAGCTGGTACACTTTGTTAAGTAGTATGGGTGCAGATAACAATTGAGGACATTCATACAGTTACTGCAGCAGGACTGCTGGGATATACACACATTTATACTGCAACAGTCAACAGTTACCAACATGTTACTACTTATACACATCTATGTAGTCACCCTGTGCATCAGCAACGTGTTTACCTTTACCTGCACCGATGTTGTAGTATGCAGGAGGTGGCACAGTGTCATCATATGCACAGGGTGTGGGTTAGGTATGCCCAAGCCGGCCACTGGTAACACCAATTGACATGTGTGTGTGTGTGTGTTTGTGAGGGGCAGCAGTACAGGGTGGATCGTTGTTGGTGCAGTGTGTGTGTGTATGTGTTTGCCCTAGGTGTTAGGTTTCCAGTTTTCTGCATGTGTGTAAGCACGCACACAGTCCCACATAATGGCTGCCATGTACAGGGTTTTGTGGACAGCCACAGACTGCACCTGTCAGGTCATCCAGATCAGTGTCTGTGGGCACGGACACGGTACCTGTGCCTGGCAGGGGTGCTACGGGCCGTATCCGGTACTAACCCAGACTGGGTACTGTCATCGGAAGCAGGGGTGTGTTGACTGGACACAGTTCCTGTTGGGACTGTCCAGAGCCACGTGCACGTGGTCTCCTGGGCGTCTGGATGACAGCACAGACCCAGCATTGCTGGGGCTGGTGCTGGCACTTGAGGCGAGTGGGCCTGTTGTCGCCATGACCACTGCCAGCTGGTGCTCTTGCTGGCATACGGCCACGCCGACGCCGCAAACGCGACACCATCACCCTGGCCCATGGACATCTGGTTGTGGAGCAGCTGTTCTATGCCCCCACAACGCCTGTCAACCACATCTGTGAAGTTACGGATAGCATTCGCAACATCATGCATGCCGTCTGTCATGGCTATGCGACATGCTCTCAGCTCCCTCAGACCCTGTCTGGTGTACCTTTCCATACGTGTCTGTGCCTGCATGACAGTTCTAAACATAGTGGAGGTTGACATACCTCCTTGGGCACGCCGCCAGAGGCAGTAATGCCACGGATGCCCCCACGAGAACCCATGGGCGACTGTCTGCGTGGTACAATTGGAGGCCTCTGCACATGGCTGCCTTGTGAGGATGCATGTACCACAGGTACCACATTACCCTGATCTATGCCCACTACTGACTGTCCATCACCTAGGGACAATGGTGACAAAGGATGTAACGGCAGGATGACTGTGCGCATTGACGGGTTGAAAGCTGTGTACTGTCAATTGGCTGACCAATGGCGGACCCAGACACACCTTCCTGCACCATTACAGACATTTCATCATCATCAGTACCTGGGGCACAAGATTCAGGTTCCCTGCTGCAGGTCACCAGAGCAGCACCAGAACCTACGGGAGGAAAACATGGAACACAGATTACAGTCTCAATACATATTTGAAAGAGATGCACTTCAATACTAATGCACACATTCAGAAATGGACACATGCACTCATGGACACTAACACACATGCACACTTGGGCACAGGCACACTTGCACACATGCACACCCCAAAGTAAACACACACATCAGTACCATGTTACACTACTCAATTTACTACCTGTCAATTACAGTTATTGTGAACACAGTCACCAGCATGTCTACTACAGAGTTATACTACTCTTCCTAGTTTTATAAATTGTTTTACAGATAATTTTAAAAAGACTCACCAGCATGTATGGCCTGCCTCATTGCTACATGGGAGGGACCTGGAAGTGTGAAGAGAGTAATGTCAGTGGGCACATGTGTGCCATTCATTTTGCACATGATACAGTACAGTAGTACACTAGTTCCCTTATACACATCAGCTACACATCATGTCTGTATATATATCATGATGACAGATACATACCACATGCACACCTTATCGTGCATGAAGTAACAGCGTGCAGAACAGTCATATGTACATACCAGGAGTTAACTCTAATCTCACCCTTACCTCTCTTCAAGCGCCAACTCAAACTGTACTCCAAACCCACTGGCTTTGTTCTTCTTGGAGTCCAGGCTAACGTCCCTCTCCTACCCTCTCTTCACCTTTAACCCCTCATTGTGCATAGAAACTAGCTTCTACCCTGTTTCTTTCACCTTGATGTCCTTCTATGCTCTGACCTACTTCTCCCATCCTCCCACCTCCTCTTGACTGTCTTCCTTCTTTTCCTCACTTCTCTTCTTGACTCCTGCCTCTTCCATATCATTGTATCTGTCATACTCCTTCTACTTCTCTACCCTTCTGAGCCCTAACTATTATGTATATGGCTTTTGCCTTATTGCATAACCATTATGCTTTAGGTAGGATTGCTTTGAAACCAACGGTACATTGTGTATGACTCTAAACTGCTTGACTTCCTTACATGTATGTTGATTTAATTAACAGGCTGGTGTACAATTCTATTATGTTGGCTGTCTGTACTGACAACTTGTCTGTCTGCCTTTATTACGTTATGTGTGGAGCTTTTCTCCACAGGCCTCTAGTGAAAATGAACTTATATCCAGCTAGACTATCTGGGTCAACAAATGTAAAAGTAATAACAATAAATGAATATGGCATCTTACCTGCACGCTCGCTGTCTTGCTGCTGTGTTGATCCAACCTCCATCAGGATGCATGATGGTTGCTGTTGTTCTGGGGCTGGATCCACAACACTTAGCAGTAGCCCCTCCTGTCTGGTGAGGGGGGATGTGGCCACCCCACCTGTGGCAGCCTGTTGCCTGCGGATATCTGCAGCACGCTGGCGGACATTTCTTATCAAATCACTGCAGTGATGTCTCACCTGCTCATACGTCCTATCATGCATGCCAACATCATTTATCCTGCTAACAAGATTTTGCCACAGTGCAGACCTCTCCTGCTGATTCTGGGTGGTGCGTGAGAACAGGATGGCATAGTCACGCACCAGGCTCTGGTGGATCACGTTATCCTCTGCAGCAGAGTAGGCAGGATT
This sequence comes from Protopterus annectens, assembly GCF_019279795.1. NCBI lineage: Eukaryota > Metazoa > Chordata > Ceratodontiformes > Protopteridae > Protopterus > Protopterus annectens. The sequence continues at coordinate 175,180,375 of NC_056748.1, forward strand.
CCGTTTAGGTGCCATGTCTATCTGGAAAGGTACACAAACAGGTTATCAGCATAGTATCTCAACAATACATGGTACACATTCTATACAGGTAGTGTTAACTTCTACTTATTACTGATTGGTTAAAACCTGATTACAGTGTAGCTATCATTCTATGTCATTTGTACTAAGTACTTGGCCTTCAGACCAGTTGTTTTACATTAGGGAGGTTGGTGGCAAGCACTGTGGTGGCAGGACACATATCTTTCATCCATTGAAGTTGGGAAATGCTGATTGTGGGCCCAGTGTACAAGTGTATTACTTCTGGTATGGGCAGTTGGCCTTCAGGCCAGTTATTTAACATTAACGAGGTTTGTGGTCTGCACCCATGTGTGACAACAGGCTGTACTCTGCCATTCATAGCTGGGGACATCTGGTTTCAGGTTTATAGTGCCTGCATATCTGAGCTGTATCTTACTGACATTGCTACACCTTGTTTGTTGTAGCAAACACTACATCCAGGCCTCCTGCATCTACCTTTGTTTATATGCTTGTTATCTGTTAGCTTGTTATTTCACTGGTATGCTACATCCACATAGTACACATCTTTGCAACACATCTGTGACTCACTACTGTTATCTGCATTGCTTACTGTACGTACTTCCATAAGTTACACATGACAGCAAGTGACTGCTTGTCATTGTTGCATTTACTTCATTGTGACACATTGCACTTAGGTTACCTGGCATTTGCTCACTGACGCTTTTATATCAGTCAGCAGTTGTAGGTAATGTCAGTACCCCTCACTCCCCACTGGACCTTGTTTTCAATCATTAGTGATTACAGAGTTCACAATAGTATTCTAGCATGTCCAGAGGTCAGTTGTCAGTTCCTCCTCAGTCCAGCTGGTGAGTGTGGTACTCCAGAGACAATGTTAGAACAGATGCATGTACACAGACAACCCCCTCCTCCTAACAACAAATTCAAACTCATGTGAGTGATGCAACCATATACCAGACTGGAGGGTAGGCTCTGTCTAGTCAATACCGCCATAACCAGTCACGTGGCAAAGGGATCACTCACTACACTTCCAGACTCAAGGAGACCTACCACAACAGCGGACCTAACACATGATCACACATGATCATACTTGTAGGCTCAGACCACAGCTCTGCCTATGCAGCAGAGACCTCCTAAGCAGACATCCAGGCAACCACTACCACATAAACGAACATGCAACACATATCACACAAAGCCAATGTGCTGAACACTCACAGCCATTAACAGTTAACAACACACCTCATACACCTGTACTAGGTGCCTCTATCATCAGGCACACTCACATCACGTTCACCAGGCTTAACTAGGTGAGGGTCACGGTGTGCAGCCTGTCAGGCACTATGAACTGCCACATAACACAAACACTCAGGTAACCCCAAGGCAGGTACAGGTATGACTCAGTCAATGTCCATGCTGCTGTGAATGGCCTGACACATTCTCCCTGGACTACATAACATGAGACATTACAGAGCTCTCTGAGCACGAGTCTCGAGACAGTTTGACCCTGACCTTGAGTAGCATCCTACCCTCACCTAGAACAATGCCACAATATCAAGGCACGATGATCCCTTCCAACAACTGACTGACATACTGGTGTCATTCACAGGTGTGCCAATGCCTGCCATCTTGGGGTGGTATGCTTTGCTAGGGACAGCTTGCACCTGTCACCACAGTCCTATTGACATTTGGCGGAGCCTCCTGCTACACCCATAGTGCCTGTATTAGGCAAGGCTCATAAAGCAAACCCACATCCATTTGTATCACAAAGGATGAGGAAGTAAGAGTGATGCTACTCAACACTGGACGCTTCTAGACCCAAGGATGCACGCACTCCAAAACCCTACCTAGCATTCTGGACATCGAGCATATCTGTGCAGTAACATGAACCTGTTTCAGGTTTCACAGGAGCACACCAGTACTACCACGTTATAGCTGTTACCATTCTTGTCAGCCACAACACTTGAACAAGGGAGGGGGAGTATCAGTATTCAATGCAGATTCCCACTCGACATTGGTGGCACAGTACAACATAGGTGTTAGGCCATTGAGTACAGAAGACGTAGTTGGGGACCTGGGGAAGAAACATGGTAGCGGTCTGTCATTTGTCTACCACATGGCCAACGTGGATTGACAGACACGCTATATAGCCCAGCTAATCATGACTGATTCACATGTATGGCAGGGGAGGCCATTGTGCCTCTGTACTCATCCATCATCAGGCCTATAATTGCGTACAATGCACCTTTTGGGATGTACCTAACCAGACACCAACAGCAACTGGTACAGGACAACAGTACATCATCAAGGGGATGCAATGGCTCACAGATGTCATATGCTGCCCAGGTAAAGTGAATCCAGCTGGACTCAGTGGCATACTGCCTGTTCAGAGGCAATCTGTGCATGCCATATACAGCCATGTCCTACCTAGCAGTAATGAACGTGATGCACCTCAGGCAATCAGAGTCCCATACAGCCACATGCTCAGGAGAGCTGGACCTCAGCACTGACATACATGGACATGCTGGAGGGGCATATTCCTAACAGAGAGGCTCCCTTCACTCTGTAATGAGCTCACACTACTGGTTAGGCAGAGTCCCTCATTGACTCTCTTCCATAGGAATCTGGATGAGTGGATGGAGATCATAGTTGTACCCCAGGTATCACTTCTATGTCGCTGTTAGACAGAGGCAAAGTATACTAAAGTCAGACAAGGGCATAGCAGCATAAGATGTGATTGGGTGGCAAAAGACAAACACATTCTACTAGGCTTACCAATGCCCTAGGGCAAATAGCCTACTATGAACCTATGAACTGTTCATTCTCAACTGTTCGAGCTCATTACAGAGTGAAGGGAGCCTCTCAGTTAGGAATTTGCCTCCAGCATGTCCATGTATGTTCTATTCAGTCGCCACGGCTTGCTCAGAGGTGACCTTTGCCCAACATACAAGGCCATGTCAAACCCAGATTTGATGAATATGCTTCACCTAAAAACCTAGATCCATCAGAGCCACAAGGGCGGAGACTTAAACCTCGACACGGCTATTAATAGGACATGCTGGAGGGATAGATTCATCACCCAAAGACTCCTATGCTGTGGAACAAAATCACGGTATATGTGAGGCAGAGCACTGCTAGCCTTGTTCAAGAGAAATCTTGACCAATGGATGGGAGATCGCAGATATACCCCAGGGATTACCTCCGTGTCACTGCTCGACAGAGGCACAGCAAAATAATGGGTATGGTTCCCCATACTAAAGGGGTGGCGTAAGCCACAAAACGATGGGCTAGGCTTGTAAATGCCCTCGGGCAGATAGCCTAGTATGAACCTATGAACATGTGTGTACTGCTATAGTACATCTGCCATATGTTGCATGTGTGTGTGTTGTGGGGATGCACAGGTAATGGCCAGATACTTCTGCACAGGTGACACGCCTGACACATTCTGGGTGTTCATCCATACATACTGGATGTGTGCTGCCATCCAACCCCTGTGATGTGGACACACATTACTCAGCCTGGATATACATATCTGAACAACACCACAAGCACAGTACACTACCTTGCTATGTATGCATGTTATTACACAGTTATTCAGTAGTTATGACAGTGATGCTATCCATGCAGCCCACTGGGCCAGTGGAAGCCACAACACACACCGCCAGCACCTTTGCATATCGCATTCACAGACATCCCACATACTGCATGTACTGTGCACACAGTTATCTAACCCAGAACAACTGCACACCACTTATTAATCCTGTCCAGTGGACTACAGATACAGGCATATTGTATAACAATAGTAGGAGGCTACTGCAGCACAGGGCAGATTCACATGACGGGAAGGCATCTGTTGTCTGCAGTGTTAAGATGCTTCACATTCACCAAATGCACAGATATTGCCAACATTGTTGCAGACAGTTTAGGTGCAGGTACCCCCCCCCCATTGTCCTACACACGTGTTATTAGAGTTATCCCAGATGACTGTAACCTCCCTATCCTCTCACATGTCCAGGTGAGAGCCACCCTCATCATTGCAGAACACATATCATCACTGTTACTTAAATGGTATCCCTGGATGTGTGCTACATTCACCCCTGGAGGACATAGCACCACATGACAGACTGATATTAATCCCTGGCCATACTACAGGATATGTACCTGAACAGTGCCATACATACACAGTGGTCCCACACCAATGAGGAGGAACCTCTACTGACCCTGGGAACTACTGCATCATATGCACAACTGGCCTTGTGTTCTAAGCTATGGAAGTAAGTAGTTATGGCTCACATGTACAACAATATTACATATGTTTATATTTCATGACTATGTACACACAACCCATCTCATGGACATACCTATAGATAGTGAACTATGATACATTTGAGGTGTCACAGTATACACAGGATTAACCTGCTACTTTGCATTACCTGTGTTTTGTGGCAGCCGTTGGTGTGCCACTGTGCTGCTTGAAGTTTGCTGCTGCTGCTGCTGCTGCCGATTTTGCTGCTGGCTGTCTTTATTTCTGTTTTGTTCTGTTTTGTTCTCTCTGTCTCTCTCTCTTTCTCTGTCGGTTTTGTGCAATGAATGTATTGCATGAGTGTAGTGTGGGTACTCATTGCTTTTGTAGGTATCTGCAATCCTTTATCCCCTTTCCCTTTTAAGGCAGCATTTTCAATTTTGGCCTTTGGGTTTCATTTCACTGTTTTTTTATAAAATATGTAATAGGGGTTTCCCCTTTAAATTTAAATGCTTATTTTTAATTTTTTTATTAATTTTCCCTTAACTTATTTTTTGACATTTCTGTTTTTTTTTGTTCCCCGTTATTTTGTATTTTTAAAACCCAAACCAAAGTCTATGTTTTTTTAAAAAATATATTTTTCTGGTTAAAATCTATTTCATATATTTCTTTAGTGAATTTTTGGGTGGTAAAAATTAGAGGGCGTTTGGGAAACAAATAATTTGGGAATGTAAGGGTAAAAAGTTTCCCATGCTTTGGGGGAAATTCATTTCCTTTTTTCATTTAAAATTTCATGAAATTTAGGACATTAAAATTTGTTGAGAGCCAATTTTTTAATGGTTTAAGGGCAACAGACATGTTAAAAGGCTTTTGGAAGGGGTATGTATTAATTTCTTTTGGTTAAAGGGCCTTTTTTTTTAAAAGGTGGGGGATTTAAGCAGGTTAAAGGGGTTTGTAGGTTAAGGAACCCGGCGGGCAGACGGGCTGCATTATTTCCCCCCTGGGGGTTACACAATTACAAATTTTTCAAGATTAAAAAAATAAAGTTTTGGAGATATCCCCACCCAAAGGCATTCCACTTTTTTCAAGCCCAGGACGGGCTGTTTTTTTTTCCCCGTGTAGGGAACCCGGGGCCTTAAAAATTACCAAGCTTTTAATAATTTAAAATTTTCCCTTTATTTTCCACCAAAAGAATTTTTTTAGGAGTGGGCAAAGCCCCATGGGAGGGGGGCATTGCAGTTAAAGGTCCGGGGGCCACAGGGGGTTTTTTCTTTGGGGAAAATTTAAAGGCCCGGTTTTCAATCAAAGGGTGAGGTTTTGGTTGGGGACCGGGAAAAGGGGGAGGTTTGTTTAGATTAGGGTTTTGGGTTTGGCATTTTTTTCCTTAGTTAGTTGTAACAGCCTCATTTATTTTATAAAAAAAATTTAAAATTGAAAAAGGGATATCAATTCACAAAGCATTATTTAAAATTTTTAAAGTCAAACAACATGCAGGGGTTTTTTTAATGGAACAAGGGAAACCCGAAATTTGGCCCTTTTAAAACCAGGGGCATGCGAAAGACATTTTTATTTTTAAACGGAAAATTTTATTAAAAAATGTTAAAAATTTTTTTTAGGGGTGTTTTTTTGGAAAAGGGTTTGGGAGTGGGGGAGACAATTTCCCAATTTTAAAACATTGGGGTTTAAATTTTTTTAGGCAAATTTAAATTTAGGCGGGTGTTTCAAAATAAAGGACTTTTAAGCCCCCTTTAAAATCTCCTTCCCACTTAATTTTAATCTGATCCGTAAAACAACCCCCCCCTAACTTTGAAAAAAAAGGAAAAGGGGGGCAAAATGGGGAAAAGGGGGCCAAAAATAAACATTCAACTATTTGCAAATTTTTTAGGGGAACCCATAAAACCCCGCTTTGGCAGAAACCCTTTTCCCGATTTTTGAACATTTAAATTTCCCCAAAATGGGAAAAATTAAAGTTTTTAACCTTGAATTTAAGTTTTTGTAAAAAACAAAACTTTTTGGGGGGTAATTTTGGGTTTCTCCCCTTTTTTTTTTTAATGGGGTTTATGTTCCCCCTTTAAAAAGTTTGGTTTTCTTTAGGTTTGGGTTCAAAAAAGAAAAACTAAGGGGGTGTTAAACACTTTCAAAGCCTTATTCCGTCATGAACCCCGATTTCAACAGGGGAATATATCCCCCCCCATGGGGGACTTTTTTTCAACCCGGGGGGCTGTCTTTGGGGCAAAGGGGGGCCCTTATTTAAAATGGTGGGACCCAAGAACATGTTTAAATTCCCCTTCCCCCAAAACCGGACACCGCATATGGGGAACCCCCCGGCCAAACTTTCCCAAAACCCCCCGCCTTTAAACCTTTAACAAACCCCCGGAGGGGGGCCCCGGGGATACCCTGCTACCCGTATAATTTTATTTCCCCAAATCTGGGTGGGTTATTTTTTTGGGAGGGGGCAATTTCCCAAAGTTGGCATGCATTGGATTCCCCTAAACAAAAACCCAGTTTAAACCCGAAAAAGGGGGTACAATTCCATGGTTTTTTAACAGGGAAAAACCTTAAAAAACATAAGGGGGAAAATGGAACACCTCAGATTTGGGATAACCCCCGGGCCTCCGGGCCCGACAATGGTTTTTTGCGGCTTCCCGGTTAAAGGTGGTTACAAACCTTAAGTGGGTGGAATGGAATTTTAGGGGGGAGATAAAAAAGCCCATTCCTTGCCCTTATTTTCCCCAAAAATGGCCCAATTAAATTGGGCCCCGATGGGGGCAAAAAAATTTTTTTTGGGCCTTTAAGCTAACCCGTTACAAAACCCCCCCCCTATCCACTTATTTTGAATTTTATCGATCTCAAACCGTTTTTTCCCTTTTTATTCCGGCCAGGGGCAATATGGGGTTTTCCGCAATTTCTTATTCCTTTGGAAAATTTTTTACTTTCACCCAAAAGCTTTTCAGCTTTCCAAATTTTGGAAAAATTTTTATATTAATTGTATTTCCCCGCATTTTAAATTTGTGCCCCTGGGGGTTTATTGGGGGGATTTCCTTTATTTAATTTTATGGTTTCCCGGGTTCAATTCCCGGGAAACCAATTTTTGGTTTTCCCGGCGAAATGGGTTAGACCTTGGGGAATTTAAACATTTTTAAAAGCCCCCCTTTAAGCATTTAAAAAACCCAGGCTCCTCGTTTTGAAACTTTCCTTGGCACTGGGAGGGTTTCCCTTTTTAAAAAGGGGGGCCTGGGGGTTTAAACTTTTAAATTCTATAAAATTTCCCGTTTAAGCAAAAGCTTGTTGCAAACCCCGTTTCAAAAATTTTTAAAATTCTTTTTAACAAACACGCGGTTTTACAGCTTTTAAACAATACTTGGGCTAAAGGGGACTCCTCCCACCCGCCTTTCCATCATTCCATTTTTGACAATTTTTTTAGTGTTACCAAAAAAAATATTGGCTTCATTCCATTTTACAAAAGGAAATTTACATTGTAAAATTAAATTTCAAAGGGGGGTTTTGGGCCCCCTTATTTAAAAGGTTTTTTGGTTTTTCAAAAACCCTTTGGGGCCCGCCACCAGGCCCGGGGGGCCTACCGGCTAAGCCAACTTCCCCCCTTTGCCCCCTTTGTTCCCCAATCCCCCTTTTCCCTGATTGGCAAACCGTGATTGGCTTAAGCCCCCCGGGTCAAACAAAAGTACCAAACCCTTTAGGTTTAAAAAAAGGTTTTAAATTTAAATTTTTTTAAATTTTCCCCTTTTCTGATTTGGCCTTTTGGGGGTTGTTTTTATGTGTTTATTTATTTCCATTTTGGTTTTTTCCCCCTTTTTATTTCGCCCTTTTTAAATTTGCTGTCCGGGTTAGGGTTTTGCCTTACCAGGCAGGTATCCTTTCGGAACCGGCAAGATTTTTGATTTTCAGAAAAGGTTAGACCTTCAATCAAACATGCCAAAACACTTTTAAAATTTAAAAACCTCCGTGTTTTGGGGGTTTTAAACTCTTACAGGAAAAAATTCCTTTAATTCTGGCCCAGTTTTTAAGAACCATTAAATTTTTAAAATTTGAAAAGTTTGCTTTTAAAATTTTAACCCCCTGGCCCCCATTTTTGTTTTTTTATTTGTTAATTAGAATAAGCTGTTTTTTTTCAAAAAGGGTTCATTTAATTAAAACTTCAGGGGTTTTTGGTTTATTTTCAAAAAAAAAATTTTGTTCTCAAAAACCCCCCCTGCCCAATCTTTCCAAACTCTTTGTTAAAACAACCTTGGTTTTTATTTTAGTTTTATTTTTTCCCCTTTCCAATTGGTTGGGGGAAGTAAAAATTTGGGTTTAAAAAAAAAGGGTTTTTTTTTTAAAAATTAATTCCCCCACTTTAACAGGATGGCTTGGGGGGTTTTTTGAAATTTGTTTTGGGACCCAAAAACCCTTTTGGGTTTTAATTTTAGGAAACCCAAAAATTTCCCGGGGTTTGGGGGTTTCAAAGGGCTTTTGTCAGGAAGCCATTCTTAAGGGGTGAAGGAGAAGGTGAAGCAAAAAATTTCAAAAGATGGACTTTCAAATTTAAGGGTTTAAGGGGAAAATCTTCAGGGGTTCCAATCTCCCCTTTTTAAAAGAAAATTTTTAAAATTTTTATTGAAAGGGGCTTTTGTTGCTTTATTTTTGGTTTTTTATTTAATTCAGGGGGTCTTTTTTTGGGAAGAAAAATTTTGTTCATGTTAGATTAAAAAATTTCAGAAGGGTTTTTATTTTTTTTCTTACATGCATTCCCATTCCCTTATGAAAAAGGGCAATCCCAATTAAAAAATTAAAAAAAAGGTTCCCCCCTTTCTATTAAAATTTAAAAATAAAAGGGGGAAGGTTTTTTTTTAAAGGGGTTTTAATTTTTTTTCTTTCCCAATTGGGGTTTTAGGTAATTTTTGGGGGTTTCTTTGGTTTTTGAGGTTTTCCCAAAGGGAAAATTAAATTCCCCAAGGAACAAAAATAATTGAAGTAGCCCTGTTTAACCGGGGGAAAAACCCAAAACCAAAAAGGGCTTTTTTGGGTCCAGGGCCCGAAAGAATTTCCACAAGGGGGAAAACAGGGAAGGGGCTTTGTCCAAAGGGATTAAAAAGTTTTGGGGGTTTTAAAGGCAAAGGCGAAAAAAGCCAAAAAGGTACCCTTTGGAAAAAAGGCCCAGGGCCCCCGCTCCCTTCCAAAAATTGAAAACTGGATTAAAAAATTTTTATTTGGCTTTTGGGGGTTGGCCCCGGGGGGGTGATTTGATTTCGGACCCCCCAAAAAGGGGGAAAGAAACTTGGGTTTAAAAATGAAGGCAAATTTTAAGGGGGAATTTTCTTTGGGGTGGCATTAAATTCCCTTAAAAGGAAAATACCTTAAGGGTAAACCCTTTCCCCCACTAATCCCTTTTAAAAAAACAGGGGGGAGGTGGGGGGGTGTAATTTTTCAAAAAAGGTTTTTAAAAAGGTTTAAATGGGCCAATTTTTTTTAAATTTCTTGGCTAAACCCGGACACCAAGGCAATAATTTAAAAAATATTCCTAAAATTAAACCCAAAGGTTTATAAAAGTTCAGTTTTGGGTTTTTTTTTCTTAAGTTTTAAAGGGCTTCCCTAGGAAAAAATGTCTTTTCCGGGGGGTTTTAAAATTTTTTTGAAAAAACCTTACAAAACCCCAAAATGTGGAAACAGAAGGGGGAGCTGTACAAAAAATTTTTAAACATTAAGGGAAATTAAATTTTGTTCTTTTGATGGCCCGGGGGGGATTTTGAAAAAGCGTTGGGCCCCGAAAAGAAACCCAACAAACTAAAACAATTTGGGGCGGAAAGTAATTTTATTTTAAAAACTGAAGTTTTTTCCCAAAACAAAAGATGAGGGGAAATTTCCCCCTTAAAATTTCCCATCTTTAGTTTTAAAGGGGGTCCCCAAAAAATCAGAAGCAAAGTTCCCCCAAAGAGTAGCCAAGAAAGCCCTTAAAATTTTCTTGGAAAATGGCAGAACTAATTTTTTAAAAAAAGCATTAAAAAACCAAAGGGGGTTTCCAGAAGCAGCCTTTATTTAAAACCAAAAAAGGGTTTTAATTGGGGAAAACTTTCCACTCCTTTAAAAATTTTCTCCACTGAAAAAAAACAACCAAAGGTTTAGGAAAATTTACTTCATTAGGGCCCGGAAAAATTCTTTAAAAATATTTTAAGGTCAAAGGCCTTGGAAATATTGGTTTTTTTAGGAGCTGCGGTTGGGGGTCCCGGTCTGAAGGGGCTGAAAACACCACAAAAAAAGAAGGGGAACCCGGAAGGGGGGTTCTCAAATTTAAAACAGGTACCTCTTTTGAAAAATGGTGGATTTTATTTTTAAAAATTTCCTTCTTAGGCCCCCCGGGGGCCCCCCAAAAGGGAAAAAGAAACTCCCCCATCTTTGGGTTGGGGGAAGAGTCTTAAAAAATTAAATTAGAAAAGCCTTTAAAAAATTTAAAGGGGTTTTGGGAAGAATTTTAATTTTGGGGACCAAAAAAGGGAAAATTTAATTGTTTCCCCACCTAGGTGATTGGAGGGGCCGAGGAAACCCCCACACTTTTATTCTTACCTTTTCCTTCCCCAACCAAATTTGGGGAAAAAAATTCCTTGGAAAAGGAAGGGTTTATCACCCCATCTGAAAAGGACCAAAAAAAGTTGAAAGGGGACAAAGGTGAAGGTAAAACCCGGATTGGGGTTTGAAAATCGGGTTTAAAAGGGTTTAAAAGTACTAGAAAATTTTTGATTTTCTTAGGCGGGGGGCATGGGATGAATTCCTCTTGGGGGGAAAGTTTTGGAAAAATATTGAGGAAAACCCAATAAAATTTGGGAAAAATGAAAAGTTTACTTCAAAATTTTGGGGGGTTTTGGGCCTATCAGGATCCCTTTCATGGAAAACCCCAAATATTCCCCCAAAAACCTTTTAACAAAATTTCCTTAGGAAAGGGGTTTCCCTTGGGGTTATTTTTGGGCTTTAAAAAAAGTTTTGCCCAAAAGGGAAAATAAAGAAACCTGTTTGGGAAAACGTCTGGGTTCTGGGTTGGAATTTTAACCCGAAAATTTGATTAACCCATGTTTGGGTTACCCCCTTTAATTTGAAAAATCGGAAAGGGGAAAATTTTTGGGAACCAAAATTCAAAAAATATTAGGTACTGAAAAACTTTTCCCAAAATTCTTGGCTTCAGGGAAAAAAACTCAACATCCATTAAATCCTTAAAATTTTCCTTGGAAAATTCCTTTCAAATTTTGTGAGGGTGAAAAACCTGGGGAACGTTAATTTTAAAACCACCTTTCCCAAAAACCTTTTAAAAGAGGGGGAAAACTTGGGAAACCCCCGTTTTACCCCAAACGTGGGAATTTTAAAAATAGGGGGGGGAAGGGAAATTCCTTGGAATGATTTTTTTAAAATTTGTTTTGGTTGGAAAAAGACCTCCCTGCAAATTAAAAGAGAAACCCCTGAAAATTTTTTTAAAGGAAAAACATGGGGAACAGATTGAAAAACCCCTTTTCCAGAAAAATCTTTGAAACCGAAATCTTTGAAAACCCCCATAAACTTTTTTCTTTGGGAAAAGGAAAATTCTTGAATGGGTTTTTCCTTAAACAGGGAAAAACCCCTTTTTCCCAAGAAAAGATTCCCGAATTTTAAAGGGGTAAGATGTGGAAACGGTAATTTAAAAAAAAACCGAAAATTTTGAAAATCCTTTAAAACTTTGGAAAAGGATAATTTTTTTGAACCCATTTTTGTTAAGGGTTTCCCTGCAAAAGAGAGGAAAACTAACCCCTTTGGGGGAATTAAAAAAAGATGAGGGTTTGGGGAAAGGGGGAAAACCCAAAAATAATCCCCCTTCCGTCTTGGGATAAAAACCCCCTTTCTGGAACCCTTTTAAAAAAAAAGCCCCCTTTGGGGAAAATTTTTTGGGAATTTTTTGCTTGTTTAAATTTTCTGGAGCCCCCCCTTTTTTAAAAATTTCCTTTAATAGGGTTTTTAAACCTTTAAAACCTTTTTTTAAAAAAATCCCGAAAATTTAAATTTAAAAAACTTGAAAGTTTTTTTAAAAATTTTTGTTTCCAAGAAAAGGTTTTTCCCCAAATTTTTTAACCCCCACCAAAAGGGGGGTTTAAATTTCCCTTGGGGGGGTTTTTCATGCCTTCAAGCAAACTTTGAGAATTTAGCAATGCAAATCTCGTAACAGACCCAGTAGCTGCTGCTATGGAACAGGCATCAGCTGAGTCATGAGAACACTTCAAACTTTGAGAATTTAGCAATGCAAATCTCGTAACAGACCCAGTAGCTGCTGCTATGGAACAGGCATCAGCTGAGTCATGAGAACACTTCAAAGAATACTTGGTTACCTGAGAAACTGAAGCAATAAAAGCATTTAAAGAGGATGTACCCTCAGATGATGGGAAAAGGGCAGTTATGTTCCTCACATTCTCAAAGGAAGCAAGCAAAAACTTCAACATGTGAACTTTACAATTAAGAATTCTAAAAATAAGAGTGGCAAAAGAATACATTCTCTTCCTAAATCTATCAAAAGCTTTCCCATCCTCATGAGAGGGAGAACGATTGGTGGTGCTGCTGCAGTAGCGTTGTCGCCTCACAGTAAGACATTGTCCTGTTCGATTCTCAGCTAGAGCGCCTTCTGTGTGGAGACTGCGTGAATGGGCGTACCTTCGTTGAAGGTTGTGCATCAGGGCCGGCAGCTCGGCACGTAAAAATCTATTGCCAATCATTAGTGGACTGGAGTTCCGCTGTGGCGACCCCTAACTGGTAAAAGCCGAAAGACACAACATGAGAGGGAGAACGATTCATATTTAACAAATGTTTAGCTGCAGAAGAATTTAACAAAGAATCATTGCAGGATCAGATCTGGAATTAGACAATAAGTACTTTCAAGACAGAGGAACATTACAGAGTCTATCTGCCATCTCAGGGGCTGCAGGCTGGCTGTCAGACAAGTAAACGGTAACAAAAACTTCTTCTAAACCTTGTAGAACAGGAGGAAAAGCAGTAGGCTGGGGGAATTCCAGTTATACTAACACAATATTTTTCAAAGAAACTGTAAAGTCATTTTATTCTCAATGAAAAAAATGATTCATTCTAAAGAAGGTTTCAGCAAAAGAAAATTCTTCATAGTGGACATAAGAAATACTCTCTTCAGCATCATAATCTGTTACCTAAGTAGAAATAACTGAATCGATTCCCTCTGATTCTACTCCCTCCCTGTTCCTTACACTGTGAATCTTCAGAAACAGAAGGCTTTATTTTGTCTTTTGTCAGAACTAGAAAGAGAAGGGTTAAAAGCTTGAGCTAAGTCCAGAACTGATAGAACCCACTCAGTCAAAATAGGGGAAGTCACGTCTAGTAGTAGACCTGTAACAAGAGGCGTACCCCAAGGACTGGTATTGGGGCCTCTACTGTTTGGGATATACTTTTCAGAGGTGCAAGCCAAAACCAGTGGTCTGTGGCTGACCATGTTTGCAGATGACTGCAAGCTGGGCACTGTCATAAATTCCCCTAGTGATCTGAACATCCTCCAAGAGGGCCTTAATCAAACTAATGACTGGTGCCAGAAGTATGGCGTCAAACTGAATGCCAAGAAATGCATCATTATCCCCACTGGGGAAAACGGTGTCCCCTCTGATTATCACATTAATAACAATGTACTAAGCACACAATCAGTTGTGAGGGACTTCGGCACCCAGGTTGACAGTAACCTGACTTTTGACCGCCATGTTGCCTCTGTTGTACGGAAGGCTTTCTACATGGCCCGCCTAACAAGTAAGGGTATTTCATCCAGGAAAAAGGAGGTAATACATCCCTGTACCCCTCCCTTATCAGACCCATTATCGAGTACAATGCCCTCTTCAGCATGTACCTTGCCAAGCACATGCAGCAACTGGAGAGACCACAGAGGTTTCTGACCAGGAAAATCCAGGGTCTCAAACACCTATACTATACAGATAAGCTAAAAGCCCTGCCCTCTACTCGGTCTCGTACAGACTGCTCAGAGGTGACCTGTGTCTGGCATACAATCCTGTCTCAGACTCAGCTTGATGGAGTCGCTACCTATCATAAGTCAAACTTCATTTGGGCAACCTGCATGCAAGGTCTCAACCTGGTCTGTGACATTAATAGAACTTGTTGGTGGGATAGATTTGTGTTCCAACAACTCCCCTATCTGTGGAACAGACTTCCTCTCCGTGCCAACAGAGTACCTCACTAGCCCTCTTTAGCAGGAACCTGGACAACTGGATGAAAAACATAAAATAAACCCTTGGGATCCCACCTGTGTCCCAGCTGGACAGGGAAAACAGGTGCTGACTTTGTTGGAACATGCGTGAAATTCTTGGCTAGGCTTATAAGGGCCTCCGGGACAATAGCCTAGTATCATCCTATGAACCTATAAATCTTCCCTATCTAGGGTCACAAAAAAGAGGAAGTTATAAATGTTTAACTTTCTGCTTCCTTTTAACAGGAAACCCATACCTCTCAAGTGTACCTCATTAGGAGAAATGTTCCTCATTTGGGCTCTTAAAACGTTCTTGTTCCTCAAAGTTGCATATTGAAAGGATCAGTCAAACATTCAGTATTAGCAGTTTTTTAACTGATATCCATGGTAAAAAGAAATGAATCATACCATTTCATTAAAAGAACTATTATATAATTAAAATATCACATTTTAACCATCCTATTAGCTTCCTAGATGAAATTGTTAGTGAGTGTTCCACATTTTGAAAGGTGGTGTTCCTCATTTTGGAGATGGAAGGTTGACAGCTATGGGAATATCTATGTAAGCGACCTGACTCATGTCAGGGACATTACAGTATTCCCTCCAAGATTGACATTCTTATGCCCAAAGATGACATTACAGCAACTGGAGAAGATAATTCTAACCCCTGATCCATGGTGGCTAAAGGGATCTCATCAACAGCTGAGGCAAGGAGACAGCCTTCTAAACTGGCAAAGGCTGTTTAACAGTTTTCCTTTTCTAGTGTCTGGAGGAAGAAAGAACTGAGGAACAAGTAAGCTGTTCCACGACTTAAGCCAAGAAAGAAGCCTGAAGAGTAATTAAATGATGTCTGCAATCTCTACTAAAAAAGGCAGGTACCAAAAAAATATTGCTTTCTTTCTTCATATACAAAAATACACTTGCCCCAGCCTCTAAAAATTATTTAGAAAATTATTATTAATTAAATGTGTTTAAAACAAAAGTTTACACTTAAAACAGCAATTTAAATTGCACTTGTTCAACTGATGGGAATGTCTCTTGACAGTCTTAAAAACAATAAAACCTAGTAAAATAAAAACAGTTCTCTCATAAAAGTAGTGTTTTGTTAAAAACAGAGTTAATTTTGAAAGGTTTCCACACAAAGGGAGCATATATGCCTAGCAATGGAGAACTGCTAGCTGACCGTTGATCCTCAAAAACATGCAAGACTGGCAGGAAAGCTCTGAAGGGCTTGATGTCCACACCTTTGATTTTCTCCCTGCCCTGTTAAGAGCTTTCAATGGTCTGGACAAGTGGAATGTGCACCTAAGCCTGGAAGCTGACCAGCTGTTATATGCTAAGTAACATATAACCCCAAACAGCTTAGGCTACTACAGTAGCCCTCTAATAATGAACATAAAGCATTACATCCTGTTGCCTACTGCTATAGAATGATAAGTAATGCTGAACAGAGATGCTCAAACTGAGAAAGAGTGTCATATGAATATACTGTCATGTAAGAGATTCTTCAAGTGACTAGTGGGGATAGACCGTCTCCAATGCCAGAATGACCACAAGCCATTAGTTCCACTGATGAGTTACTAATATCTACACAAAGTAACATCCATATGTCAAAAATTTTTGAGACTGAGATTTATTTTATTTTTATTTATTCACCCGGAAAGTCCAACTGGACACAGATCCTTTTTCAGTGGAGGCCCGGGAAGAAAAATTCCATTACAACAGAGAACAGATATAAACACTGTTGAAGTTGACAACTTAGGCAGTCATTACAAGAGCAACAAATAGCACTTACACAATGATATTATATAAAGATCTCAAGTGGAAGCATTATCATAGAAAATGGTATAACAGTAAACATAATTTGAGTGAGTTACAATAAAAGTAATTTCAAGGATGAGAGTAAGTTAGAAGTCAGCAAACAGTGTCTGGTTACTTATACAGAGGTTAGTTTTAGCCTGGAGAATTACAGGTGCAAAGCCAGAAGTTGGCCAAGTGTGTTGTGAGTACCTTTTAAATTGTGTTGTGGACGAGCTGGAGGTAATGGAGGCTGGCAGTTTATTCCAGATTTTAGGGATGACGTTTGAGAAAAGTGATTCCCCAGCTGAGTTGTTAGCTTTTGTGGTGTTCAGGAGTAGGCTGTTAGTGGAGGGGAGGGCTCTCGAAGTGGCACACGGTTGTATAAGATCTTGGAGAGCGGGGACTTTATTAGGTTGATGAAGGATTTTATGGGCAAAGGCTAGTTGTCTAAAGTAGAGGAGTTGAGGAAGTTCTAAACAATTTAGTTGTTTAAGAGAAGTACAGTGGTGAGACCTATGTGTGGCATCAGTGGTAAATTTGGCAATTGTATAGTAGCATTTGCCAGTTTTACTGTAGCAGAATTCCAGCTTGGTTAGGTCAGTTTTATGTAGGGTGGTCAGAACTGGGGAGGCATACAAGAGAGTTGACAGGAAGTGTACGGGCAGTAGTAACTTTTGTGGCTCTAGTTAGAAATAGTTTATGCCTATAAAGAAGACCTAGTTTCTTATGAACCTTTTTAATGGTTTGAGCAATGTGAATGTTGAATTTCAAACTGCTGTCAATTTCTACGCCAAGCAGTTAAATATGAGTTATTGGGGTGATGACAGTTTTGATTTTGTTTTTGGATTCTATAGTAAAACATGGTACAGACTGGGGGAGATTTGGTGGGATGGAAGACAAGTTTTCTTTTAATGGGGTTCAGGATGAGTTGGGCATTTGTGAACCATGTTTCTGCAGACAGAAAAGATTCCTGGATAATGGAAATGAGATGTTGTAGTATGGGACCTCGGCATACTAAAGTAAAGTCATCTGCATATTGTATAACAAGACAGATGACGAGTGGAAGTGTGAAGATGGTTAGTGAAAAGAGAGAAGAGTACAAGTCCAACGATGGAGCCTTGTGGGACCCCCTAGGCTTCCAGGGAGAAGAGTCAAAATATGGTGACACCACTGCACGGCCTGTTGACGATCTGGTAAGTAGCTCTGGAACCAGGTGATGGAGGAGCTACTAAGGTTAAGAGAGGAGAGGAGAGTACATTGATTAATTTAGTGTGATTTACCACATCAAAGGCCTTGGACAGTTCCAGAAATATAGCAGAAACATACTGTCCTTGGTTTCTAAGGTGGTTCACTGTATTAGTAAAGGCCATCAGAGCTGTGGTGGTGGTGCTGTGAAATGGGAGAAAACCATGTTGTGTACTTGGAAACAGTTTATTAGTGTGAAGGAAGTCCATGGGTTGGGTATGAATGACCCTCTCCAGGATTTTGGCTAATGGTGACAGGATGGCAATTAATCGATAATTAGCACATTCTGTGGGATTGCCTCCTTTGTGTAAAGGAATAATGTGGGAGATCTTCCAGATGGTAGGTACTATGCCCTCAGATATTGATCTATTTATGAGTACGGCTACTGGGTAAGCGATTGCATTTGCTGCAATTTTCAGGAAGTCAGTTAGGAGGTTGTCAGCTGCTAAGGTAGTTGGTTTAAGTTTTCGGAGTAGTTTTCTAAAATTATCACTAGACATTAGTTGTAGTGTAAACTGGTTGGTGCGGTATTGCTGGACTGGGGAGCAAGAGGGACCAAGTTGTTGGAAAAGTTCTGCGAATTTGCCAGGGCTTGGATAGTATTCATTAAACTGGGTTGCTATATTGTCAGAGGAGGTGGCTGGTGTAGGGGTGGGGGTAGTTATTTTTCCTGGCAGAAGAATATCATTAACAATGGTCCAGAGTTTTTGAGGGTTATTTTGGTATTTCTGTTGTACATTGTGGTAATAGTTGATTTTATCCAGTTTTACATGTTTTTTAACTTTGTTTCTGAGTTCAATGAAAGTTTGTCTAGTGCTTTGATTTTTGTATTTGTGGAATTGTTCCCAGGCCTTGCCTCTTGCTATAAGTAAGGATCTACAATCTTTGCTTAGTCAGGGTGCAAATTTAGTTTTCATTCTAATGATTCTGGGGGGGGGTGCATGACAATTTAATGCATCTAAGAAGGTGGCATTAAAGGAGTTAACAGCTTTTTCAATGGTTAGGTGTCTGAGTACATCCCAGTTGCATTGCTCTAGAGAAGAGATGAAATTATTTGGATTAAAGACTTTATTTCTGATTGTACGATATGTGGTTTGTTTGTTTTTTTTGTTCACTACGAGTACGTAGTAGAAAGGTAGGCTGATGGTCACTCAGACCATCAGGAAGACAACCAGCTTGAGAAGAAAGGGAAGGGTTATTAATCAGAATCCAGTCTAGGAGAGAGACTGACATTTAGAGCATTTGTCAATCCTTGGGGGGGAGTGGGTGATTAGTTGGGTGAACCCATGTAGGTTAACATGAGCGGCAGGATTTTGAGAGGAACAATCTAATCAGTCAGTGTTAAAATCACCCATCAAAATTTTTTCCTGTGGATGAGGGCTGGATGTCCAACAGAGTATGTGTTCCAGAGTGGGGATATTATTTCCTGGTGGGATGAAGCCACCTATGATGTTAATGTGTTTTTTTGAGGTTGAGTTTTAGCTCATCAAATATTATTTCTATGTTTTCAAAGTTAGGGATGCAGGGTTCAAGACAATCCAATGTTAGGTAGTCTTTGAATAATATAGCTACACCCCCACCCTTTTGGTTTTCCTGTCTTTACGAAGGATATTGTATCTGGCAGCTGCAATTTCACTGCTATTATTATTGGGTTTTAGCCATGTCTCTGTTAATATCACAATATCTGGAGAGAAGTGGGCTAGTACAGCATGCAATTCATGACCTTTTTCCAATACTCCTGACATTCATGTTAAGGAGGAGAAGGGAGGACTTCTTTCTGTTGTGCAGTAGCTGACAGTTAAATGTATTATGATTGCTGTTTGAATTAGGTGATGGAGTGGGACCGGGATTAGGATAGATATCTCCTGAGTGGTTTAACTGCTTTACAAGGTAGAGAAGGAGTTTGGTGAACTTGTATTGTAGTTTAGTGTATTTGAGGCCTATTTGGGACATACAAGCTGGGAGTTTAATTTTGTGCACATGGAGATCTATGTGATAGAAATAAAATGGAGTTGGGGCTACGGTATAGCTTATTGTTTTGTCTGGGTGGACAAAAGAGGAGGCATGCCGGAAGGGGGGCTGGTGGATGGCACAGTGTAATTATATGAGGTGAGAGAGTAATGGAGTAAGAGAAGGGAGGTAATAGTGAAATGTAGGGCTGTTAGTTTTATTTGTAATCTGTAGTGATGTACAGTTTCACTAGGATAATTTGGCATTTTGTGGGTAAGCTAATAAACAGGACTGGTCTCTGAAGTAATCTGCTAGGTGTAACAACTAAGGATAGGAGTGGAGGGAGCTAATAAGGGAGTGTTAAAGAAAGGAGGTGCCAACTAATAGGAAAGGTGTGGTTTATAGCTAGCTAGGAAAGGGGAGGTTTGTTGCTAAGTTAGGTGGTTGGCTGATCCTAATAGCTGACGTTTGGGTTGTGATAAGCTGGTGTTAAGTGGGTGGGAGAAACGTAATGGACAGTGGTGGATGGAGTTTGGGTTGGGATTTGCTGTCGTACAGTGGGCGGAGTGGAAAAAGTATAAATGTAATTGATGTGGGGATGGGTAGGAATGGGGGTAGGGGAGCAAATGGAGCGGGCTGAACTGATTTGTAGCAGGCTATCTTTCCAGAAAAAAACAATCAGGCAGGAGATAGTTTAATGCAAGATCTATGTGCTGACAAATAGCTGATCATGGCTGATGTGTTTTTCAGAAATCCTATATGTGACAAACTGCAATCAGAAACGGTAAAGGATGGTGTTGCTTCTTATGTGGACAGCATTATATCTAAGTGATCAGTAACTAAAGAGAGAGAAAAGAAACATTAAAACAAGCTACAAACAACACCTAAACTGTTATCACATATGTCTGAAAGGGATGACCCAACCACTGGTCACAGACAAAGCATCTCTTGTATCAATACTATACTCTCAGAGCAGCTATCAGAACATGATGGGTTTACTACTGCATCAAAACAGAATAGTAATACTTTGTTCCACCTGCGCCTAAGTATTAATGTGAATACATGAAGGACAACAGGATCTCATAAAATTGTTAGCAGAGTGACCAAACAAATTTTGACATTGCAAAGCTTGTGCAAACTATAGATTCTATAATGTCCACAAACCACCCCCATTATATCTAATCTTATACTTCCTAGCCACATCAACACCTTCCTCATTCCTATATCACCTCTCCTTCTCTATCCCTCAATTATCTCCACCCTCTTTCACACCCTCCTTACCTCTACCATATCCTTAAATTCTACCTACACACACTCTTTATACTCCTAAATATCCCTCCACCGTCTGAACAGCACATTTCCCATCCTTCATCTTGAACAGTACACATCCCCCTAATAATTACCATCATCACTATCAACATAATGTTTCATGCACGTTCTCATATACTATTCCTTTCTCACCTTCTCCCACTACTCTTAATTTCTCATCTTACCACCATCAACCCTATCTTTGTACCCCCCAAAAGGTACAGTTGTGTACACTTACCATAAATGTAAATGTTCGAGTGTATTCACTGTTGCAGTCATTACAATTGGGCTATCCTGCTGGCAAGCTACCCGCAGTCGGCCTGAATTCCAAAGTCTAGGTCCGGCGTCGGTTGCTGTCGCCTCCTCCCTGACATCAGTGCGCCAGGGGTATAAAAGATGCAGCCGACGCCATTTTCTTCAGTTTTTCTTGCCCCAGATGTCAGGTGCCCCCAAAAGTGTAGGCCAAAAATAAATCAATAAAGCATGCATGCAAAGAAAATTTTTGCCTTCATCTACAAGCAAATACACCACATAGGTTGTATAGAATAGAGAAGTACAGATAAGTTCCAGCAAAGATATGGGGGATGGTAGGTGGGTAACCTGGACTGCAACAGTGAATACACTTGAACATCTACATTTATGGTAAGTGTACACAACTGTACTATGTTCATCGTGTTTCACTGTTGCAGTCATTACAATTGGGTTGAATTCCAAAGCTAAGGTTGGGTGGCTGGAGCTAAATTGGATTAGGAGCAGCTATGAGGCCCTGCAGGACTGCAGTGGCAAACCCTGTCCTGGATTTAGAGTAGAGTGGTAAGTGATAGTGCTTTGTAAAGGTGTGCACTGAACTCCAGGTTGCAGCCTCTAAAATGTCTTTGGTTGGTACTCCTATGAGGAAGGCTGCTGATGTGGCTGCTGCTCTGGTTGAATGTGACCAAATGCCCTTAAGCACTGGTTTGCCATGTTGTGAATAGCAGAAACGAATGCAGTGGCCTATCCACTTTGTAATAGTCTGCTTTGAGATAGCCTTTCCTTGTGATCCTGCAGAATATGCCACTAGTAATTGCTCAGTCTTTCTGAAAGCTTTGGTTCTGTTCAAGTAGAAGAAGCGTAGCTGTCTGTGTATGTCCAAAGAATGCAGAAGTTTCTCACCCTTATTCTGTGGGTTTGGATAAAAGGCAGGCAAATGAATACTTTGGTTAAGGGCCACACTGGACACTACCTTAGGCATAAATGTCGGGTTTGTCCTCAGAGACACCCTGTCTGGATGAAAAATGATAAAGGGTTCCACAGCCATGAGTGCCTGTAGCTCTGAGACTCATCTTGCAGAAGTTCATGCTAGGAGCAGTGCTGTTTTCCAAGATAAAAATGTATTATCAGCTGTAGCGGCTGGCTCAAAAGGAGGCAGGGTGAGTTTTTCCAAGACGTAATTGAGGTCCCATGCAGGTATTGGTGATTTCCTTGGAGGCCTTAAGTTTTTGGCTCCTCTGAGGTACTGCCTTAATAAAGGATGAGAAAAAATAGGTGGCTCTGTATTGTAATGAGCTGAAATGGCAGAGGCATGAATTTTAATTGATGAAAAGGATAGGCCTTTGTCCAGCATCTCAGTTAAATATTGCAAAATCTGAGGAATATTTGGTACAGTCGTGTCAATCCCTTGTGCCTGGTTCCAAGCACAGAATCTCTTCCATTTTCCAGCATAAAATGTTCTGGTACTAGGCCTCCTGGCCTCCAAAATGACATCCATCACCGCTTTAGTGAGTGGTGTGTTTTGAATGACTACATTATCTGCCATACTTGCTCAGCTGCATGCAATAAATCCTACATTTCTTTGTTTTCTGCACATTCAGAATTTATCAACATTTTCTGTTTAAGCAGTGACATAATGTACTGCTGATATTTAAGCATATGAAACTGACAATTTAAAGCCCTTATAGCCAAGATAGCAGAAGTGTAAATCTTTTTTACTCATCTGTCCAGTGCCCTAGAATCCCTGTCAGAGGGGTAGGGTTTTTTGCAGTTGAAGCCTTGACCCCTTTGGGACCCTGAGAGATAGTTTCTGGGTCAGCAGCAGGGTTTTTGAAAAGAAATTTATGAGAATCAGGGACCCTGTAGTATCTGTCCGGCTTAACAGGAGCTGGAAGTAAGGAGTCAGACTGGACTCTGAAAAAACATCATCTACAATGTCTAACACAAGTGGAATAGCAAGGGGCCTGTGTTGAGGTAATAAAAGGAAGTATTTTCTTAGATTCTGAATAATCCTGGCTCTCCCAGTGGAAATGCTCCCTCATGGTATGCAGTTTCCCCAAAAGAATAATCCTCAGGAGGAGAGGCTGAAGGGATAGATTCTTCAGCATCAGAATCCTCATAGGGAGGAAGAGAGTATTCCTGATCAGAAGAGGAATCAGATGAAATGGAAACCTGATCTGAAGATTCATATTCTGTCTCTTGCCTAGGCCTCTTATCAGGAGGGGGATGGGAACCCCTAATCAAAGTAATTAGGTTTTCGGCCATTTTAAGCATCTGTTTTTTGGGCATGGAGGCCTGTCCATGGGACTGTTGTACTTGTTTCTTTGTTTTTAAAGGTGCTTTAGTCTTTGCCTTTGAAGCTGAAGTCGTTTTAACATATAATTGTATATGCCTGAAAACACCCTCAGAAGCAGATGCCTGCTCAGCGGCTCCGGACCCATCTGAGGGAATAGTTTCCGAGGTTCCAATACCTTGAGTTTCCAGCTGCACGTGGGAGTCGGTAGCAGCCTGCGGCTCTAAAGTAGTGGGTGTCAGGGGCTGCGAAAGCACCTCACTGAGAACTGGCGAATGGCTCAGAAGAAGCCTCGTCGTCGGTTTTGGACCTCGGATGCTTGTCCTTTTCTTTTTCTTTGGGTTTCTTGTGAATTGCGGTAGTCGGATGGCTATCCGACGACATTGTGTAA
Organism: Protopterus annectens; assembly: GCF_019279795.1. Taxonomy (NCBI): domain Eukaryota; kingdom Metazoa; phylum Chordata; order Ceratodontiformes; family Protopteridae; genus Protopterus; species Protopterus annectens. The sequence goes on from NC_056748.1 coordinate 175,204,106, forward strand.
TTAAATCTTCTGCCAAAGTAGTGAAATGCAAAATCATACCGACGCTTAATAGTGCGTTGGCTAAATCTAGCACAAAACCGACAATTGGCAACGTTGTGGTCAGAGCCTAGGCAAGGAATACAGTAAGAATGAAAGTCCTTATGAGGTATTTGCTTCCCACAAGAAATACAATTATTAACTTTTTCTGACATCGGTCTAGAGCAAGAAAAAAGTTTCCCCAACGGGGTACTTAGCTTTTAATGAAGGTTTTGGATCTGAAATTCGAACACGAAAATCTCAGGAGTCGGCCGACCGGCACTTGCTAACTGCTTTTGCTTCGGGCACCGTGCGGCAAGAAAGACTGAAGAAAATGGCGTCGGCTGCATCTTTTATACCCCTGGCGCACTGATGTCAGGGAGGAGGCGACGGCAACCAACGCTGGACCTAGACTTTGGAATTCAGGCTGACTGCGGGTAGCCTGCCAGCAGGATAACCCAATTGTAATGACTGCAACAGTGAAACACGATGAACATCTACAACAGTCACATCCAACCTTTTAATCCACGCCAACAGCTACTATTATATATCCTCCTTTCTCTTTCCCTTATACCCACAACTCTTCCTCACATAAAAATCCTGCCCACAAACACTCATACACTCTCCTATAACAAGTACTTCAACAGACTTAAAGGACAACTATTACCTTACACTTACAAACCTAAATTCTCTACACTATCAAATCCAGGACACACTCCATCTAACCTTTCCAGTCTTTCCAAATCCCTAAAGATATTTACAATCAGCTTCCAAAATATTCAAAATAAACACAAAGACTTCCATGCCTGGACATCCAAAAATCATCCAGACATTATTGCAGCTACAGAGACCTGGCTCAAACCACAAATAAAGGACTCTGAATTTCTCCCCCCAGGTTTCAACACCTTAAGACTCAATACGCAGCACAGAGAAGTAGGTAGAGTACCACTCCTCTATGTCCTACTGCATAACTCCGCACAATAATACCATTCCTCAATTCTCAGAACTACTCAATAACTCAGAAGTACTTAACTCATTCCTAGAAATAAACAATTCAAAAAAATTATGCATAGTCGTTCTTTACATTCCTCCAGGTAATAACATACCCATTCTGGAAGGCAGCCTCTCCTGGATTTCTACTACAATTAAAAATGAAACCATAATACTGGGCGATGTAAATATTAAATGGTCTAACTTCTGCTCTAAGTTTACAATCTCTAATATTAACTTAACTTCACTCAATTTCATCTCCCAGCAGATTTTCCAAAAGCAACACAGAAAGTTCCATCCTTGATTGGATATTGGTCAGCGATCCAAACAAAATATCAGCTGGTACTCTCCCTATCATACTGAGTAATCATCTCCCTGCTTCCATAGTTAGAACTTCCCCCTCCTTTCGTAAAGAACATACCTACAATCAATCTCAAAACTTATCAAATGTCGACCCTCAGTTATTTATTGACATACTAAAACAGATGAACTGGAGTACCCTAAAAGCCATTCCTCTTGATGATGCAGTCAACTATTTTAATAGTTTATTTCTTGAAACCCTTAACAAACTTGCCCCTGCCCCGCACAAAAAGGATGAAATCCAATCATGCCCCTTGGCTATCTAAATCAACTGAAATATTCATGTAGAACAGGGATAAAACTTGGAAACTTTGGCTAAACAACAATAATCCCTCAGACCTACAGAAATATAGGCAACTCCGGAATCAAGCGAAAAAAAACATAGCCAAAGACAAAAAAAAAGTGCGTCTTAACTAAAATTTCAATCTAATAATACAAATAAGCTCCCAACATTCTGGACATCCATTTCTTCTCTTCTGAATCCTGGCACAAAGACCGATCCAACTCATTTCCCTAAATAACTCACCCTGACAAAGCCAATCTCTTTAATACCCATTTCATAAACACTATAGCCAATATCACATCCAACTTCCCACAAACCCATTCCAAATCTATTAGCACTTCCACCTCATTATCAGGTTCATCGGACTACACCGATAATCCTCCCATCCCTACCCTCTCTCATCTCTACTGACACTACTACCATAATATCACTCCTCCATTAACCTTAAAATCTGTGGCCACTTCTACCATAAAAACTATTCCTCAAACTTAAACCATGCAGTAATGCAGATGATGATCCACCTACTGAATTACTAAAACTCGCTTCTGACGCAATTGCTTACCCTGTTAGTATACTCATAAATAGAGCTATCCTTGATTCACATGTCCCAATAACCTGGAAAAACACATTTATTACACCCCTTCATAAAGGTGGAAACCCGAAAGAACTTTCCAATTGCCGTCCTATTGCTATTTTCTCCCCTATCTCTAAGATCCTTGAAAAATGTATCCAAACTCAACTTCTAGACCATCTTACCTACAAGCAAGTTGCCTTAATCTCCTTCATGGACACAGTTAATAAGATAGATACTCTGGCAAAATTGTCTCTTCCATCTTTCTAGAGCTTTCAAGTTTATGAAATCCTCCAAAGCTAGTTACGAAAATAAAATTGCCAAAGATTCCAAAGACAACCACAAAGCATTCTACAACTATGTCAAGAATCTAAATGGCAATGCTCAGATCTGCTCTGAGCTAAAACAGAATGGCATTAAATATACTGATCCGAAAGATATTGCCAATATCCTGGCAGATCGATTCAGTGCCAACTTCACCCCCCTCTCACCCCCTAAATGGCCCATCTCAATACCGGAAGATTGCCAAATTCCAGTAATAACGGCCACACAGGTACAAAATGCACTCTCTAAAGCCAAGAATACAGCATCCATGGGACCAGATGACATCCCGGGCTGTGTACTACATGAACTACAATATGAACTGGCACCTCACCTAAGTGTCATGTTTAATCATAGCCTCACCTCAGGTTTCGTGCCCACTGAGTGGTGCAGAGCTACAGTTATCCCAATCCACAAGGGGGGATCCACCTTGGATCCCGGAAACTACCATCCCATCAGTCTGACAAGCCTTATCTGCAAGGCCATGGAGCGTATCATCATGGAACTTATAAACAAAGACATTGGCAACCTTCAAACACTGGACCCCACCCAGTTTGGGTTTGTGAAGGGCCGATCTTGTCTCCTGAACCTGAATGAATTCTTTGAATCAGTCTCCAGAGCCATGGACAAGGGTAAGGTGGTCCACACAGCCTATCTAGACCTTGCCAAGGCCTTTGACACCATCCCCCACTCTGGAATCATAGATAAACTTACTAAGTTGGGCATTAATCCCTATGTCACCCAATGGGTTGCTAAATGGTTTACTGATAGAACCAACACTGTAAATGTAGCCGACTCCAAATCCAGCTCCAGACAAGTGACAAGTGGAGTACCTCAGGGTTCAGTCCTGGGGCCGCTCGTTTGGCATCTACTTCTCTGAAGTACAGGTCAACACTAAGGGACTCTGGCTAACAAAGTTTGCAGATCACTGCAAACTGGGAGCCATTATTGAATCCCCAAATGATGTGGATACTCTAGAAAAGGGCCTTACAGAAACAGATGCTTGGTGCCAGAGCCATGGGCTCAAGCTCAATGCCAAGAAATGTATTGTTATCCCCTTTGGGAAAAAACATGTATCCATGAATTACCATATAGGTGGCAGTACACTAAACACAGAAAGTGTGATAAGAGACTTAGGGACACAGGTGGACAGTGGTCTCACCTTCGATAACCACATTGCCACAACAGTCAGGAAATCCTTCTATGTGGCACACCTCATCACGAAGGGCTTTTCATCCAGAAAAAAGGAGGTCATTGTCCCACTGTACTCATCCCTCATTAGACCCATTATAGAATACAATGCCCCATTTGGTATGTACCTCTCAAGACATCTGCAACAACTGGAAAGGCCTCAGAAATACCTCACTAAAAGAATCACAGGCCTAAAGCAGATGCCCTACGCTGACCGTCTTAAAAAAACTCCAGCTATACTCTGTCGCATATCGTCTACTCAGAGGCGATCTCTGCTTAACATACAAGGCCATGTCAAACCCAGAGCTGTTGGACATGCTACACTTAAAGAAATCCCAATCTCTCACAGCTACACGCTCCAGGGATCTAAACCTTGTCATCACAATAAACATAACATGCTGGAGGGATAGGTTCCTGACCCAGAGACTCCCCAGACTCTGGAATAGATTGCCCATACATGTCAAGCAGAGTGCCTCTTTGGACCTCTTCAAGAGGAACCTTGACGATTGGATGGGAGAAAGGAAATTCACCCCAGGGATCACGTCAGTCGCCCTGCTAGACAGGGGTCCAGGAAAGTAAATAATGTGGGAAGAAATAGCCAGGGAATTGTTATGGCTAGGCTTGTATAGGCCCTAGGGCTGATAGCCTAGTACCAACCTATGAACCTATGACACAGTTTCACATTCACTTAATTTAACTCTCTCAAACTGGTCGTTCCTCTTCATCACTTAAATGGTTTGCAAACTCTCTCTCAAATACACAAGGAGTAAGACGGCATTCCTCTCTCTCTTCTTACCTCCACAACTCCACCAGGGTTCCATATTACAGCCCCTCTTATTTACCATCTTTATCAATAATCTACACTCATCACTCACTCGTAGCACTTTTGATGCTGCAGTGTTGAAAATTAACGTTATACATGATGCAAATCAAGGATGTTGCCATAGTTGCATGCAATCAGAGGCAAATTCAAGTAGTTCCAGATGAGCCTCAGACTGAATGCAGTTAATTCAAGATGCTTTACCTTAGGCTAATCAGGTCATTAGCTAGTTAATGTTTTCCCATATCCTCAACTACTCAGTCTGTAGCCACCTCCTCAAAATAATTACCAAAATTTCAAATCTGTATTTTGTTAAGCGAGTCCATGTACTGTTAAACTACTGTGACTGTTCCCGACTCTGCTGAGACTGTTTTGCAAAGTGATTCTACACAGAATGCTGTTCCATTATAATTGCCTGCATAGCTTTCAATGACTCCAATTTCATTTGTATGACTTGTAACAAAAGAGAAATCAAAACATAAAGTAGGTATTGAAACTGTAAGTGAATAATATGTACAGAAAAGTGACTGTTTCAGATACTTCCTCATACTGAAAATATTTCTGCTGAAAGCAAGGTTTATCTCATTCAACGCTATTTTGTAAATAGCGGTCAATACAATATTTGTACAAGTCTAAATCACTTGCTCAATCAATTGCTCAATCAGATTAAATCAAAAAATTATGATGTTTTGCTTGGACTCCTTCCCTTTGCTCAGGTTGGTGTGCAAGAGCTTGCTGAAGTTAAGGACACATTTCCACTATCTGATATTTACTGCCTCACCATTCCTGGCCACGAGCAAAAGGCTTCACTCAAGTCTTTAGACCCCTGAGTGCTGTTACTGCCCTCGTTTTTACTACTGTTAAGGACAGATCTCTACCACCCGATATTTGCTGCCTACCCATTCCTAGCCACAAGCAACAGGGGTCACCCAAGTCTTTGTTCCCTGAGTGCTGTTACTGTCCGCAGTTTTACTATTGTATGTTTATGCGTTTTGCTGTATAACTCATATTTGGTTTATACCTCCACATAGCTCTCCTGCACATCACCATTCCCACTTTTGCTCTCCATTTCACCCTTTCTTTCTACTTACAATTTATAGGTACCTTTTCATATCCTGCCTTTTCATCATATTCCATATTCTGCTCTGCTTTTCCTTTTGCATCTATCACAATGAATTTACTTAGCAGACTTACTTTTCTAAATTTTACTTCTGTCTATAGTTGACTCTGTTCCCCACTTACCCTTACCCTCTTTCAAACTGTATTTAACTTACTCATTTTTTCCACTTACAAAACTCGGTTTTCTATGCTGCTAGACAATATGTAGTAAATCTAATCCGTACAATAATATACAGGCAATAGCATTTTTTCCCTTAGTTAAGTATCAAAAGCTTTCAGAAAATGCACTTCCTTATTGACTGTTTTTGCTGGCAATTATGTCCATTTTTCGTCTGGTTCCCCATATTGCTGCTTCTTTTTCCAGTTTAAAATGCTCAATCTGAAAGTGAAACAGAATTACGTAATTACTTTCCTTTCTCATATCCCATGATGCTTTGAGAATTTAAAACTACACACTACTTTCCCGTGCCATCTTTTCTTTTTCAGTTTTGCTTGGGCTCCCTTCCCTTTGCCCACCATGTTGTGCGAGAACTAACTGAGGTACCTTGTATTTATTTGTACTTTTTTTTATTTTACTCTAATTTTGAACTGTTAACATAAGTGGGATGCTTATTTCAAAGACTGTTACCTAGACATCTGATACACATTTCAATCTGAGTGCTTTTTATCACACTCTCTGCTGTTTTTAAGCTATAGAAGTTGCAATACAAGTTGATGGCTTAATACTTTACAATGGGTTACTAGGAGGTCTGCCATAAATGCTGTAAGTTACTAGCTTTTCATTGCATTTCTTGCAGTTTTCTTCCCAGTGGAAGTTATTATATAGATGTTTGCTCAGTTTTTATAGACTGTTACTGGGGTATCTGTTTTTATGACCTGTAGTCTTCTGCATTACACTGTATGTGCTTTTTTTCTCCAATAGAAGTTCTAACAGTAGCTGAATGCTTACTACGTTAAAGGTTGTTACCTGGTCATTCTGCTCTGTAAGCTACAATAGCAATACATTTTCTCTTTATTACTGATGTTTCTCTATAAATGACTTAAGCTAGACACCCAATTGTTTAAAGTGCTGTTACCCAGATGTCTACATTTATAAGTTTTAAGTGAAGTGCATTTAGTTTGTATTTGGCTGAATTTCTGAACTTACTAACACTTTGTGAGATGCTCAATATTTTAATGACTGTTCTGTTTTGAAATTTTTGCTGCTGCTGTTACTTGCTTTAATTAGTCTCTACCTTAACCTTCCTCTAAATTCTTCTCCTGATCACCTTCTCTGTTACTACTCATCACCTGTTCTGTTTTTCTATTTCTCCTTATCTTACCATCACAACTTTTCATTCTTCTGTTCTCTTTCCTTTATCCTAGGTTAAAGACACATTTCTACCATCTGATATTTACTGCCTCACCATTCCTTGTCACAAGCAACAGGCTTCACCCAAGACTTTGGATCCCTGAGTGCTGTTACTGCCAACAGTTTTACTACTGTATGTTTATGTGTTTTGCTGTATTAACCCATACTTGGTTTACACCTCCACATAGCTCTCCTGCACATCATTATTCCCCCTTTTGCTCTCCATTTCTCCCTTTCTATTTACAGTTTATACATACCTTTTCATCGTATTCCATATGCATATTCGGCTTTGTTTTTCCTTTCGTGCCCTCTGTCTATCACACTATTTAGTTAACTTACTTTTCTAAATTTTACTTCTACCTACAGTTGACTATTTCCCACTTAACCCCACCCTCTTTCAAACTGTACTTATTTATTTAATTTGCATTTTTTCCACTTACAAAACCCTGTTTTCTACACTATTAGACTCCCATCTGTAGTAAATCCAATCTGCACAATAATGTATTGGTAATAGCATTTTTTTTCTTTAGTTAAGTATCAAAAGCTTTCAAAAAACGGCACTTCCTTACTGATTGTTTTTGCAAGCAATACCTCCATTTTCTGACCGATTCAACCCACTCCACTCAGGCTCACTTCGCTCCCTACCCCACCTCCAAATCTCACCCACCCCCACTTACTGTACATTTATACTGTCTAATCTCCACCCCCTGCCCCACCACTCCCCTTCTCTTCCTGTCCACCTCATCAAATCAATACTCACTAGAGAACTAACCTTTCCCTCTACCCTACATCCTCCCTTTTCCCATTACAACCTAATCAATCCAATATCATCTTTTTCTTCTTCTTTCGGCTTTTCCCGGTTAGGGGTCACCACAGCAGATCACCTGTCCGCTCATGACTGGCAGTGGCGTTGTACGGTGTCGAGTTGCCAGCCCGGCGCCCAACCTTCCACAGAAGGCTCACACACACACACACACACTCACGCCTAGGGCCAATTTAGCGTGTCCAATCCACCTACAGCATGTCTTTGGGATGTGGGAGGAAACTGGAGTACCCGGAGGAAACCCACGCGATCACAGGGAGGACATGCAGACTCCACAGAGAAGGCACCCCAGCTGAGGATCGAACTGGAGAACCTCTTACTGTGAGGCTGCAACGCTAACCACTGCACCACCATGGCCATCCAATAATATACACACACTGTATACTCTACCACCCCCTACTACTGTACTTCACACTTTACACACAAACCTTACCACTCTCTCTATCCCTCTTTTATCATCCATTTTACACACTTCACTACCTATTATCCTCTCGATTTCTCTCCCTGTTTTTCTAGCCTCCGCTCTACTTGCTCAATCCACCCCCTAAGTATGCCTATTATATACATCTCCATTCCCTCCCTTCTTTTTTCTCCCTAACCTATCATGTTAATATTTCACGTATCAACTCACCTCCCACACTTAACCACCCACTACACAACACAGAAACACCATCCAGTCACACCTACTCCTTATCTTTTTAATCTCCTCAACTGTCTCGTATACAAACACAAACTCCTCAATACCCACCACCATCTTCAACTAGCCAAATTCAAACACTCTATCCTATACAAACCACCTTCTCTAACCATCTGCTTTAAAAATATCTTTGTGTGGAGAACATCCATCCCAACCTTGGCCCGAAAATCCCTACCACACATGATTCTAACGCCTTTCCCCCATCTCCACTAACACTATACTACCTACTAAACACCTATTACCTCTATCAACTTAAGTCGCCACAGCGGATCACCTGTCTGCTCATGATTGGCAGTGGAGTTTATGATGTCGAGTTGCCAGCCCTGCGCCCAAACTTTCACATAAGGCACATGCACTCACACCTAGGGTCAATTTAGAGTGTCCAATCCACCTACAGCATGTCTTTGGGATGTGGGAGGAAATCGGAGCACCCGGAGGAAACCCACACGACCACAGGGAGGACATGCAGACTCCACACAAAAGGCACCCCAGCCGGGGATCGATCCGGAGAACCTCTTGCTGTGAGGTAGCAATGCTAACCACTGCACCACCACGGCTGCCCCACCTCTATCAACTTAAGTAGTCTACTGGGCTGCTCTCTACTCTCCTGACACAGTAATTCTTATAGAAACCTGGCTTAAACCACATATTACTGACTCTGAAATACTCCCAACTGGCTATATTATTATCCGCTCTGACAGACTATGCAAAAAAGTTGGTGTGGCTATACTACACTCAAATCTTCTTTCCTTCTCCTCACTGTCTATGCCCCCCCCCCCTCCAACTTTCATCCAGCCAAAATTATTACTGCCAACTGCAAACTAAACAGTTACAAAAAAACTATGTATTATAGGTACATATATTTCTCCAGGGAATAACATTCCCATTCTTGAAAATTTTCTCTCCTGGGCCACCAACTCTATCTCCAATGAAATTATAATTCTTGGTGATAGTAACATCAAATGGAAAACCTTAAACACTGTTTTCCCTTCCTCAAGCATTAATCTTCATGGTTACACTCAACTTATAATTTCCTATACCCATTACAACAAATCCACAAACACAGGTAGAATCCCAGACTAGATCCTAGTATCTGCTACTTCGTACTATAACTCAGAAACACTCCCCGATTCTATCAGTGACCATCTCCCAATCTATGTTTTAAGATACTCCATTCATCAGGCTAGACAACACAAATACAAAGAATGCCACAGTCTCACCAACTTTAACCCTAATGCATTTAATATGTTACTCTCAGCTATAATCTGGTCCTTCCTTTTTAGTCTATGACTAGATGATGCTGTTCTAAAATCCAGTTGCATATTCTTAGATACTCTAAACAGCCTAGGTCCCCTCAGAAAATGAAGAGTGAAATCTTTCCATGCATCTTGGCTATCCTAATTCCACCAGAGCCCTAATGCACAAAAGGGATGCTATGTGGAAGAATTGGTTAAAATTTCAACCTCCCAGCCAGCTACAAACAACTTCGGAACTTAGCAAAAACAAAAATGACAAAAATACCATCTTTAATCACAAATTCACCAAAAAAGTCCTAAAAAATTCTGGGTTATCATTAGCAAGATTCTTCACCCTGGTTCTCCTAGCATACCAAACCCTTGACCTAATGACTTTCCTTTAGCAACCACCACCACAAAGTTTAATCCCTACTTCAGAGACACCCTAGTCAACCTAACTCAAATGAAACTAATCCTCTCTCACCTCCCCATAATAATGCTACCTTTTCTCTAAAGCCTGTCCCTACCTCATTTATCAAATCTTTGCTGTCTAAACTTAAGCTCTCTTCCCCCTCTGTAGATGATAAGAGTACCAAATGAATTCTTAAAACTTGCAGCAAACTCATAGCCTACCCAATTTCCATACTGACCAACAGGTTAATCCAAGAATCTACAGTCTCTTCCATCTGGAAACAATTCTATGTTAAGCCACTTCATAAAGGTGGAAACTCTACAAAACTGACAAACTAAAGGCCTACAGCTAGACTGTTCCCTCTTTCACATATACTCAAAATTGGATACACAAACAAACTTCTAACTTACCTCCTACATGAAATCTAATCTCCCCTACCCAACATGGATTTTGCCCTCACCACAGAACAACCCCTGACTTACTCTCATTCACTGATACCATCAAAAAAGCCAGGGAAAACAATAACTTGGTATCCTCTCTCTTTCTTGATCTCTCCAAAGCCTTTGACACAGTCTCCTACACTAAACTTCTCTCCAGTACGTCTGGTCTTTGTTTCTCCAACCCTACTCCCAAGTTGTTTTCCAGCTACCTTTCCAATCAACAGCAATCAGTTAAGGGGCTTTCTTACTATTCCCAATTCCTTACAGTTAATGTGGGAGCACCCCAAGGCTTCATTCTTGCTCCTATACTCTAACATCTTCATAAACAATCTCCATTTATCCTGTCCTCAGTCCACACTTGTACTACATGCTGATGACTCCACTGTCATCTGCTCCTCCGACAATCAGTCACACCTCCAATCCTTTACCCATCAATCCTTTAACTCTATCGAAAGATGGCTGACAACCAACTTCAGCTTAAACCTCCCTTTAAAAAAACTAAACTAATGCTGTTCCTTCCAAAAACTAAATCCCATCATAAATCAACCTCTACTACCACATCCCTTAACACCAAGACAGAAGTAATACCACAAACCAAACTGCTTGGTGTAATCACTGATGGTCAACTTAAGTTTGAACTCCATATACAAAACCGTATAAAAAAATCTCATCAGAAACTTGGCTTGCTCTACAGATCCAAAAAATTCATAATTAACAACTCCAGACTCTCTCTAGCAAATGCATGCCTACTTCCCACTCTTCTCTATGACTCACACATTCTAATCAACATACAATCCACCCTAAAAAAATGGAATATGGAATTATTCTACAATAAAAATTCCAGATTAGCTGCTGATCAGCCCTTCAACTCACACCACGGCTAATCTCTAAAAAACTTAAACTGCCTTGAACTACCTCACCATCTCCTCCTCTCCAAACTAGCTCTTACACATTTTATACTTAATAAACCTATTGCCATTCCATCCATTGCATCATTTCCTACTATATCCCACATCGCTCCCTCTGGAGCTCTGACCAACTCTTCCTGAACATCTATAAGCCTATAAGATCCATAGGCCACAGCCTATACAGTCATACAGTAGCTTCTGCCTAGAATAAGATCCCCTTACACATCAGATCCATAACAAATAATCATAATTTCAAAAAATTATTAAAAGAAAAACTCCTTAATTCTGGGCTCTTTTCCTGCCTCCACCCCACCTAGTGTCTTCACAATCCATTTATCAACCCTACCTTGTCTGTCCATAATTCTTTTCTTCCTCCCATCCTACTTAGATACTACCTCTCCTATTTTTCCTCACTTCTTTCATCTTTGTTGCCCTCCAGCAGTTTCTTACTACTCTGTTTATCCTCCCTTTTCTTACTCAAGCACTAGCACTTTATTACTCCTATTCAAAACTCTGCATTTTTTCTGCATTCCCTTTTCTCACTGCTAACCTAGATATACTTATCCATTACTTCACAATTTTTTTTTTTGGAATACTGTGCTTAATTCTCTTTTGCTTCCTCTATACCTTCCGTTGCACCTATTTACAGCTTTAAACTGAATTGCAAATAATACTTGTCAATGACTTATTGTTCAGCTTATCTTGCTATATTTATCTGTTGGTGACAATTTATTGCATTTGCGACTCTTATTTTATTTTATTGTCGCTGAAACATAACTGTATATGCTAAATCTTGTTTTATTATATTACCTACTTAATTTGTTGCTGTAACTTAGTCAAGCGATGCTGAAACTTAACTGAAATTGTGTACTTAATTAACTTTATGTATTTGGAGCTTTTCTCCCCAGGCCTCAGCTGAAAATGTTTTTTTGCCAACTCGGACTTTTCCCAGCCAACAAATGTCACATAAATAAATATATAAATTAATATGTGCATCACTTCTACAGCTATACAGGGTCTATATTAGATCACTAAACGCTTAGGTAAGCGAACGGTGATTAATCGACCCCATGTAAACGAAAGCTTACAAAACCGAACTGTCAAAACAGCGATTTTTTTTCCAAGGGAAAAAAAAAAAAAGTAAACGCTTTAAAAGATAACATTAAGTGGGGGGGCTGTGCCCCCCCCCCACTTAAAAATACCAACTCCAAGACCGCACTACATTGCTGAAAACGGCAAACTACCGAAGCAGCCAAGCGAATTCTTTCCCAGGGAAAGAATTCGCTTACATGCCGCTTCGATATTTTGCCATTTCAATGTTTCCAGTTCGACCAAGACGCATTCGGAAACATGCGTCTTTGGTCTGCTGATAGGAACCCGCTATACATACTTTGATGTTTCAGACAGAGGTTTCCCTATCCTTGGAGAGGTAGTTTAGGGGGATCATGGTGAACAAAAAAATGTAAAGTTGCTATATAACTGTACATATTGCAAAACTGTATGACTGCATTGCCACGTTAAGATAAATAAGTTCATAGGTAACTGCTAGGCTAGCTGCCCTTGCAGACCATTTTAATCCTAGGCAGTTTCCCTTATGGTGCTTAAATTAACCTATCCCATTTGGTGTTAGATTAGCCCTACCCATCCCAAGGTTGATAATTAAATATTACCCCTACTGAAAATAACTGGGATCATATCACAGATAATGTGAGGGGAACCCTGCATAGGATAAAGAATTTAAGAGCTGCCTCTGTCCTTTAGTAGTATAAGAGCAGTCTTGGGGTACATTTGTCTATTACCCATCCACAGATCAACACTACTAATGAATATAGATAGGGATGAGCTTTGTTTAACATGGATGGAATGTCTGTTCCAGAGCAGAAGTATCTTCTGTGAGACATATCTGTCCCTCCAAACCGCTCTATTGATGCTGCAGAACAGGTTTACATCCCTAGACCAACTATTTGTGATGCTATTTGACTTGTTGTTGTGCAGTAGTTCCAAAAGTACTGGGTTTGAAGATGCCTTGTATACCAGACACATGTCGCTGTCTTAGCAGTCTGTAGTATAGTGACAGGGCATTCAGTCAGTCTATGATGACAAATTATTTAGACCTTGTATTCCTTTAGTAAGGTATCTCCCTGGACATACATTGTTTATGTCTGGACAGCTACATAACAAACAAGGCATTATCATACCTCTCAACTTTACAGATTTTTGCAGAATGTCCAGATTTTGTCTCATGTTTTTGGTCTGTTCCTCATAAAAACTGTGCTATTTTAACAAGTCACTGGGATGATCTAAAGATTAAAGTCACTAAATAATGACATGCATTTGAGTTTCAGACTTCATATCCTTCAGAAAATGTATGCTAACACAAATCATGTTATTCTAACAACTTTCTAAGTTTATAAGAGCAGTATTTAAAATGTGTCCCTATTTTTGGCCTTTGTCCCCCCATTATATCAGGCTTCATCCAGATTTCTTGTGCTAAGAGGTTGAGAAGTATGGGCATTATACTTAAATGTTGGCCTAATGAGGGTTGAGTGAAGGGGGTGACAATGACATCCCTAGATCTAGAAACAATCTCGTAGTTTATAAGCTGTGAGATATAGGACGACTTTCTTACAACAGACACATGTTGATCGAAAGTTAGATCACTGTCCACATAAATTTTCAAACAGGATCAACTCTTAGGGGCATACCATCAATGTGGCAGTTCCCTTGGTTACATGACTTCCATACCTATCAACTGTCCAGATTTTTGCCTAATACTTTTAGTCTTTTCCTAATAAAATCTGTGATTTTTCTGGATTTTTGTGGCAAATCACTGAGGATTAAATTCACTAAACAATGAAAGGCATTTGAGTTTCAGACTTCATATCCCTTAGAAAATGCACGGTAACACAAGACCTTTTATTTTAGCATCTTTCTAAGTTTATAAGAGCTTTGTCCAAGATTTTTTGTGCTAAGAGGTTGACACAGTATGATGACTTCCCAAAGGATAAGAGAATGCATTTTTTTGGCATTTTATTTCAGTCCATGATTTTGGCACAAGTTATTTATTTGGGACAAACCTTTATGCATGATGCCCAAGTCATTTAGGGATTCAGTGACTGCTCTTACCTTGCAGTAATCTGCAAACTTAAGTCAGCCAGAGCCCTTTGGCATTGTATTTCGACTTCTGAAAAGTAGATGTCAAACAGGAGAGGTCACAGCACTGAACTCTGGGGGACTCCACTAGTGACTGGTCTCTGTAGAGGCAGCTTCTCCTGTGTTGATCTCCTGCATCCTTTCTTTGAGCCAATTGGCAATCCAGTAAGTGATATACAGGTTTATTCCCAGTTTATTTAGTTTTTGTACTACGCCTGAGTGAGGGGATTGTGTCAAAAACCTTTGGCCAGGTCAATGTATGTGGTGTGTTCTGTTTTACCTTTATCCACTGCTTTGATAATCATTTAAAAAAAGGCCACCAGGTTCAGCAAGCACAACCTGCCCTTGATGAATCCAAAGTAAGATGGGTCCTGTGTACAGCACTGACATTTTAAGAGGTACTGCATGCCGTAACATATTGAGTCTGGTCTGCCAGTTGCCAGTCTATTCATAACTAATGAATTAACACTGTTCTTGTAGTGTTGCCATTCTGTACTATATTAAAGCTGCGGTTTTACTTCAAATGCTAGTATATCCTGAAACTATTGACAATAACTTTCAAAATGAATGTGCAACAAAGTGTGCATTGTGACACATTACCAACTTTCCAGATAAGGTAAATTGCTATGCCACCATGATGTTATGCATTATCTTGAAGTAAAATGGCTGTCATTTGAAAACTTGCGCTTAGTATCAAGATGGTTTTAAATGACTCTGAAAAAGGTATATGAAACTACAAATGCAACTCCAAAGGGAAACTGCCACTTAAGAGGTTGAAACATCATATTAATTCTGTAAATACAGCATCTAACACACATGCACCATATATTATATCATACATTATCTCTTCAGCTTAGGGGGAACACCCACTTATTCCTACAAAAAGACATCATTCATCCTGGAAATAGTCTTAGAAAAGAAAAACTCGTCCAATGGATTTGGAAAGAACAAACTTTCCTCTGAGTCAAAGTTTTGGCTTGAGAATCAGACAAAGAAAAAGGGTTGTTTCTTTGTCTGATTCTCAAGCTCAAAACTCTGACTCAGAGGAAAGCTTGTTCTTTCCAACTCCACTGGACAAGTTTTTCTTTTGTAAGACTATTTCCAGGACGAATGATGTATTTTTGTAGGAATAAGTGGGTGTTCCCTCTAAACTGAAGCGATAATGTATGATATGATATATGCTGCATATGTGTTGGATGCTGCATTTAAAGAATGAATATGATGTTTCAACCTCTTAACTGGCAGTTGCCCTTTGTAGGTGAATTTGTAGTTTCATAATCCTCTCACATATTTTCCTCAGGAATATACTGACCTTGTTAGTCTTCTGGTATGGATTTCTGCTCTCTGGAATAGAAAGCCTGCAATAGATTCCAGGCTAAGGTAAGAAAATCATCCTTATGAACATATAAAGTGTTTCCGGATGAGCAATGTCAAACCTTTTGTTTTTTGTTTTCTGGGGAATTCCCTGATAATATGCCAACTGAGAGAGAGACAGCACTTCATTCGGAGCAAGAGATCTCTTTCCTCAGCCGCTCCATGAATAACATCCCAGAGAAACTCCCAGATCCAAAGAAGATGGTTCGCCCAAGTCCAGATTAGACAATGGAACAGCTGCAGAGAATGTGGCTAATACCCCAGTCCACGGTTGAGGAAAAGACTACACACCACAGGTTCCTGGAGAAATCAGTCACTGGTCTGAGAAACAACAAATGGCCACTTCAGTCACCCAGCAACAGCTGAGGCACAGAGTAAGCCTACAGTCTAGGAAAGGGCTCCTATTCTGTTGATTTTTTGTTTTTAGGTACAGCATGAAAAAAAAAATGCATAACCAGTTTAAGAATTTATTACGCAGCAATGGAAGAAGCTAGAATCCCAGTAAGAGCTGCCGGGAAGAGAAATGCACAAGGTAAGTTGTCAGACAAGTGTTCACAGAACAGCAGCCACTTACACCTCTCAACACAGTCCCCCAACCAAAATTCCAACATAAAACCACAAACAGTACAAAAAATACCATATCAGAACTCTTAAGTCCATTTTACAGAAAGTGCAGTAAGAGAAAACAAGAAATTAGAGTAAGTAGTCAAGAACTGTATACAAGCACCAAACAAAATACATTTATGGATCTGAAATGCACTTCCTGATGCTTTAGTATAACACCTTCATGCAAACTTGACTGAAGCAGTAAAATTAGGTAAGCTGCCATAAAGTGCACAAAAGCACCAAATCACTCAAATGTCATATGAAGTACACAAAACACTTCATAATCTTTAATTCCTTGCACTTAAATTAAAATGTCTCAAAAGCAGTATATTTTCCTAACAAAAACAGCTCAAGTATTTTATAAGCCTACATCTAAAAACAGGAGTTTCTAACAAGAAAATGACAGTTATGTACCACCTCTAATAACTCTAGCTCTATACTGTATTCTTCCATTAGTCTCAGCCTGTGGATTACTGAATCCGATCAGATCTGATGCCATAATCTCAGAATCTTCAACTCCAAAGTTCCATCTCCTCTCCCATAGTGCCCTGCATGACTAAACCTCGCAACAAAGACGATGCAAGGGAGCCACAGATCTGGGACTGCATGAAGCTTGATGCTGCGGACTGGCTGAGGGACAGCTCATGACATACAAAAATCTTGATGGATGAGAGGATTGGAAAAGATTCCACACCTGTACAGAAATTCCCATCAAAGAGCGAGACAAAATTGTTTCTGCAACATCAAACACAGAAGCCTAAGAAGGTTAGATGGAGAGGGACCCATTTTGATCTGCATATCTAAGAGAGACTCCAGTTCCAGCCTTCAACCTCGCTTGGTCCGAAGTTGTACTGTCCAGAGCTGAAGCACCCAGGCCAGGGGTGGCTCAAAAAACTGCAAAGTCAAATCCAATCTACAGCTCTAACCTCATGATTCAGGGAAGCAACTGGATCTCAGACGACAAGAGTAAAGTACTTCATGGCACAGGTTGGTGCTGACGGCACCCAAACTGTCAGCACTGATGAAGGGGAGGTACAGTTCTGTGTGGGAAGCATGGTCAAAGGCACCAAAATGTGGCCCAACAGAGAAATGACAAGTGTCATGGCCAAAGAAAGGGGGATACCCAACCCTCTCGGCAGAGGGAGAGGTGAAGATTCCCAGGTCCATCTAGGCCTGCAGAAAGGTTTGCATGAGCTGATTCAAACTGGACTCGTTCACACACCTGGAGGACCTCAAGGAAGCCATAGAGGATGGCTTAATAGGTCAAGGTAATTGCAAGATAATCTGTTGGGTAAGAAAAGGTGAAGCCTGGACCTGATGAGGAAGGGCTCCACAGAAAAGTCCAGATCCAGAGTCATAAGAATAAAAGGAATATGGAGCAGGCCCAAAATTGGAACCCTGACAACCAAGGAAAGAGAATATTCCAAGTTAGTGACTTGGTCAAATCTTAACATGAAGCTGACATAGAGAGAGATCAATGATGGTGGGTTACTGATTTAGTATCCAACTGAAACTAGAGGAAATGAGAGCCTTGGGGCTTCTGATTGGGCAAAACTTCAAAAGGAGAAGCAGAAGAGCATTTCCTTGCCTTTTTCTCCTTAGGTCTGTCTGTCTTTCTTTTTTTTTCTTTCCTGTCCTCCTCTCTATTCCTATCCTCCTCCCTCCTTCTACAGGTGCTTTCATAGGTTCATAGGTAGGTACTAGGCTATCGGCCCTGGGGCCTATACAAGCCCAGCCAAAAAGGTACCCTAGCATTTGCCACCCAAGAAAATTATTTTCCTGTGCCAGTGTCGAGCAGAGCCACAGAAGTGATCCCTGGGGTGAATTTCCTATTTCCCATCCAATCATCAAGATTTTTTTTTTTGAAGAGTGCTAATGAGGAGCTTTGTTTGATATAGATAGGTAGTTTATTCCAGAGTATGGGAAGTCTCTGAGATAGGAATCTATCCCTCCGGCATGTTCTGTTTATTGTGGTGACAAGGTTTAAGTCCCTAGAGCTTGTAGCTCAGAGGGATTGGGATTTCTTTAAGTGGAGCATGTCCAACAACTCTGGGTTTGACGGAGCTTTGTATGTTAGGCAGAGATCACCTCTGAGTAGGCGATATGCGACGGAGTAAAGCTGGAGATTTTAGAGACTGTCTGCGTAGGGCATCTGTTTGAGGCTGGTAATCCTCTTTGTGAGGTATTTCTGCAGCCTTTCCAGTTGTTGTAGATGTCTTGTGAGGTTCATACCAAAAGGGGCATTGTACTCTATAATGGATCTAATGAGTGATGAGTACAGGGGAACAATTGCCTCTTTTTTTCTGGATGAGAAACCTTTTGTGATGACGTGTGCCATGTAGAAGGATTTCCTGACTACTGTGGCGATGTGATTATTACAGGAGAGACTACTGTCCACCTGTGTCCAAAGGTCTAAGTATACTACCACTTATGTTGTACTTCATGGGTACATAGTTTTGACCAAAGGGGATGACAATGCACTTTTTGGCTTTGAGCTTGAGACCATGGCTTTGACACCAGGCATCTATCTCAGTGAGGCCCTTTTGTAGGATGTCCACATCGTTAGGAGTTTCGATTATGGCTCCTAGTTTGCAGTCATCTGCGAACTTCGTTAGCCAAAGACATTCTGTGTTTGGTATCTACTTCTCTGAAGTACAGGCTAACAGGAGAGGACCCAGGACTGAACCCTGTGGTACTCCACTTGTCACTGGTCTGAAGTCGGATTTGGAGTCTGCTACTTTCACAGTGTGGGTTTTGTCAGTGAGCCAGTTGGCTACCCATCTTGTGACATAGGGATTTATACCTAGTTTAGTGAGTGTATCTATAATTCCAGAGTGGGGGATGGTGTTGAAAGCCATGGCAAGATCTAGATAGGCTGGGTGAACCGCCTTACCCTCGTCTACGGCTTTGGTAACTGCTTCAAAGAAGTCTATCAGGTTTAGAAGATATGATCTGCCTTTTACAAACCCAAACTGAGTGGGGTCCAGAGTTTGGAGATTACCAATGTCTTTGTTTATAAGTTCCATGATGATACGTTCCATGGCCTTGCAGACAAGGCTCGTCAGGCTAATGGAGCAGTAGTTCCTGGGGTCCGTGGTGGCTCCCCCCTTGTGGAGTGGGATAACCGTCGCTGTGCGCCATTCAGCAGGCACAAAGCCTGAGGTGAGGCTATGATTGAACATGGTACTTAGGTGGGGTGCCAGTTCGTTCTGTAGTTTGTGTATAATGCAGCCTGGGATGTTGTCTGGTCCCATGGATGCTGTAGTCTTGGCTTTGGAGAGACTGTTTTTTACCTGTGCAGCTGTAATTGCAGGAACTCTGCATTCTTCCGGTATAGAGATGGGCTCTTTAGGGGGTGAAAAGGGGGTAAAGTTAGCATTGAACCTATCTGCCAGGATGTTGGCAATATCAGTTGGGTCTGTATATTCAGTGCCATTGTGCTGTAACTCGGAGCAGATCTGAGTATTGCCATTGAGATTCTTGACATAGATATAGAATGCTTTGTGGCTGTTTTTAGAATCAGTGGAGATTTTGTTTACGTAACAAGCTTTGGAGGATTTTATCAGGGATCGCAGCTTCTTACTGAGGCTGACCAGGGAGCTCCTCCACTCATGGGACTTTACTCTCTTTTGCAACGGTTTCTTCCTTCTGTTGTACAGTTTGTTTATGGCAGGGGACCACCAGATTGGCTTCCTTTTCTTGGAGGATAGCCGCTTGGTTCTGTCTGGGATAGCACAATCTATGCACTCGTGTACGTGCTTATAGAGGGCAATTGTGTAGGATTCAGTAGTCGTAACTGTATTGTCCATCTGCATGGGTGCCATGAAGTTCACCACTTCTGTCTTAAGAAGCATGAAGTTGGCTTTGGAGAAACTTTTAACCATGGTTTCCTTAATGGGGGGTGGGGGCAGGATGTGGATATCTAGGGTAATTAGCTTATGGTAGGATTGGACCAATGAGGCGTTGACTTCAGGTGTGGAACACCGGTCACTCATGTTGGTAATGACTAGATCTATGATATTGTTGCCCCTGGTGGGGGTGTGGATAAGTTGATCCAGGGGATTGGAGTTTATGAATTCCAGAAAGCGTTGAGCGAAGGAGTTGGTACATGAGTAGTTTTCCCAGTTAATGGTGGGGTGGCTGAAATCGCCCATTATTAGGGTGTTTGGCTGAACCCTAATATTTTCCAGTACATCAAGAAAAGAGGGGTGGGAGAATCCTGGCACATGGTGGGGGATCTGTAGCAAGCTACAGTTTGGATTGCAGTTTTGCCCGAGTTAGTTGCACTTGGATAACCTCGGCTGCATTATGCTGAGCAAATGGCCTGGAGGTGTGGATATCCTTAATGAATATGGACACACCTCCACCCTTGGTGTTCCGGTCCAGGTTACATAGCCGAAAAGTGTGGTATGAGTTATAGCCTGGTCGTGCACGGGTGCTCTCTGGAGCTTTGAACCAATTCTCAGTCACTGCACAGATACCGATGTTCTCCATTTTAAGGAGTGCCTCGAGTGAGTGCATTTTGAGATTTAGACTTCTAGCATTGAGTAGCATCACCCTCAGTTTTTGCTTGCCTGTTCCTGTTACGGTGGTGAATTTGTCATTTAAACCTTGCCTAAAAAAGGCACTATAGGGGCGGCAAGAACCTTAGCCAGTATCCGGAATCCCAGGGGTGACAGGTGCAGGCCATCTCTGGCAAAGCATCGTGATCTGTCGACCATGTCTTCCCAGGCAGACAGATACTGGATCCCTTTAGAATGACACCAGAAGCTTAGCCAACTGTTGAAGTCAATCATTTTGTCCTTGTACTGCGGCATCATTCTGGGTGATGGCAGAATGCTACTCATGGCTAGGGTCATACCTGCCTGGGCTACAAGATCGGAGAGCTCTTCCATGTCTCTTTTCATGTACTCCAGGGAGGTACGTCTCAGGTCGGTCACACCAACATGAACAATGACAGAGTCATATTTGTACTTGTTGTGGAGTGACTTGAGTGCATGGGTTATGTGCTGGATCCTGGCATCCGACAGGCAGCTGACAGTAACCTTCTCCTTGTTTAGCCTGGTGAATGGGGCATCAGTGTGCCTGACTATAGAGTCACCTATGACTAGTGTGTTGGGTACGTTGTTTTGCCTTATTGGCTGTGGTTGAGTGGCACACTGAGTCTGCGGGCTGTGTGTCATTTGGGTTGTGTTGGGGGGGGGTTGCTTGCATTTCTGCTTTGGAGGTCTCTTGCTTGAGATTATTACTGAGAGCATCCGCAAATGTTTTTGTGTTTCTATGTGTGGATTTTGGTGGGGTAGATTTAGTGAGACTATGCAATGAGTGTAGTGTGGTGCAAGTGTTTACCTTTTCTTCTTGACTGTCAAGTTCAATCTTGGTTGGAGAGAGCTTTACCTCCAGTTTGGCTAGATAAGTGCATCTCTCACAGGTTGTAGTGTTGGGTGGTAGGAAGAGAGAGTTGTCTGTGTATATGAGGCAATTTCTACATTGCCCCAAGATGCCCAGATTCATCAGATAGACAGGAGAGAACACTGGAAGCTGACCCTTGGACCCTTTAGTCATAAAAATGACTAAAATGCCTGAATAAAAAACTATTTTCCTTTAGATAAGTGAGGAAAGTGAGTACAAGAGCTGTTTTTCTCTAAGCAAGTGAGGAAGGTAAGTACCAAAACTGTTTTCCTCTAGGTAATGAGGAAGGTTGAGTAATTAGTAGGTTATTTAGTGCTTACAACAAGTTCTGAACAAGTGCTGATCAAGAATAAGCAAATTCAAGTGCTAAAACTAAGAATTTGTATCTGGACTAAACTAGTTACAGGAAAGGGGGAAAACAAGTGCAAATGCGGGCTTTTCAATTATAAAGTTGAGAGAAATGGAAAAACTGCCCAAACAGCCAATAACTACATTTTCTGGGCCAGAACCACTCCTTATGTGGTAGATAGGTTACCTAGTGCTTACCACTCCCACTGATAAGCTAGAAGGCTTCCCTGCAACACAGAAAGCTTGGGGGGGGGGGCTCAGAAGCTTACATACAGTCCTGGATACAGCAAATCTGAATCTGGACTACACTAGTTACAGGAAAGGTAGGAAACCGGCTTAGATTTTTTACTTTTTTTAATATATACAGAAAAGAAGCTAAAACAGCAGCAAAAACAAATCAAATGCAGTGCAAGCTAGCACACTTGAGTATGCTAGACCAAACAGTTTAAAAAAATGCAGTTAAATTAAAAATGACTAAAAACAAGTGCAGAAGGAGTCTATTAGGTAGAATGAGCTAAAGAGATGGGACTGGGGGGAGTGTCCCATATCAAATCTACAGCAACTGCAAAAGTCTCCAAATTTAAACAAGACAGAAACAGGAAGGGTGGATAGGGGAAAACCAACACGAACTAGAGAACGAACTGGCACCCCACCCAAGTACCATGTTCAATCATAGCCTCACCTCAGGCTTTGTGCCTGCTGAATGGTGCACAGCGACGGTTATCCCACTCCACAAGGGGGAGCCACCACGGACCCCGGGAACTACAGCCCCATTAGCCTGATGAGCCTGGTCTGCAAGGCAATGGAATGTATCAACATGGAACTTATAAACAAAGACATTGGTAATCTCCAAACTCTGGACCCCACCCAGTTCGGGTTTGTAAAAGGCAGATCATGTCTCCTAAACCTGATAGACTTTTTTGAAGTAGTTACCAAAGCAGTACACAAGGGTAAGGTGGTTCACACAGCCTATCTAGATCTTGCCAAGGCTTTCGACACCATCCCCCACGCTGGAATTATAGATAAACTCACTAAACTAGGTATAAATCCCTATGTCACAAGATGGGTTGCCAGCTGGCTCACTGACAGAACCCACACTGTGAAAGTAGCAGACTCCAAATCCGACTTCAGACCAGTGAGAAGTGGAGTACCACAGGGTTCAGTCCTGGGTCCTCTCCTGTTTGGTATCTACTTCTCTGAAGTACAGGCTAACACAGAAGGTCTTTGGCTAATGAAGTTCACAGATGACTGCAAACTAGGAGCCATAATCGAAACTCCTAATGATGTGGACATCCTACATAAGGGTCTCACTGAGACAGATGCCTGGTGTCAAAACCATGGCCTCAAGCTCAATGCCAAACAGTGCATCATCATCCCCTTTGGTAAAAACTTTGTACCTATGAACTACAACATAAACGGTAGTATACTTAACACCGAAAGTCTGATAAGAGACCTTGGGACACAGGTGGACAGTAGTCTCTCCTTTGATAATCACATTGCCACAGTAGTCAGGAAATCCTTCTATGTGGCACACCTCATCACAAAAGGCTTCTCATCCAGAAAAAAAGAGGCCATTGTTCCCCTCTACTCATCACTCATTAGACCCATTAAAGAGTACAACGCCCCTTTTGGTATGTACCTCACAAGACATCTACAACAACTGGAAAGGCCGCAGAAATACCTCACAAAAAGTATTACCGGCCTCAAACAAATGCCCTACGCAGACTGTCTCAAAAAACTCAAGCTTTACTCCGTCGCATATCGCCTACTCAGAGGTGATCTCTGCCTAACATACAAAGCTATGTCAAACCCAGAGCTGTTGGACATGCTCCACTTAAAGAAATCCCAATCCCTCCAAGCTACACGCTCTAGGGACCTAAACCTTTTCACCACAATAAACAGAACATGCCGGAGGGATAGATTCCTGTCCCAGAGACTTCCCATACTCTGGAATAAACTACCTATCTATATCAAACAAAGCTCTTCATTAGCTCTCTTCAAGAAAAATCTTGACGATTGGATGGGAAATAGGAAATTCACCCCGGGGATCACCTCTGTGGCTCTGCTCGACAGTGGCACAGGAAAATAATTTTCTTGGGTGGCAAAAGCCAGGGTACCTTTTTGGCTGGGCTTGCATAGACCCCAGGGCCGATAGCCTAGTACCTACCTATGAACCTTCAGCGGAGATCTGTAAAACTATACAGAGAAGCAAAAATAACAGTGCACAACTCTGAAGTTAGCCAGCAATGATATAAAATTAGTCAAACGACAATTAACAGTACACAACTCTGAAGCGCCAGAAAAATATACTCAACTCTGTATATCTCCAGATAGTTTGAAGAGCACTCTGTCAGGACATGGGACAAAAACTTTTAGATGGAGAAGGAGACATGGCAGCTGGGGAAGGGGCAGGAGAAGCTAGAAGCATTCTTAACACCAACATTGCCCTACGATCAGCCAAAGCCCTGGCTCCAATGGCTGCACAGGCCTGAAAATCCATGTCAAGATGAGCCACTCCAAGACACTAAATGCAATGGCCATGGGAGTCTTGCAGGTCAAATCATGCCCACATCCCAAACACTTTTTAATGCCTGAAGCCTTGTCCATTGTATATCAGTTAATAGAAACACCAAACAACTAACAGTAAACAGCAGAAAAACTGCTTCCAAAGACAATGTAAATCTAAGGATATAACTACAAGGAGGTAACTGTTGTACTACCAACCTTTTGTTTTAAGCAATAAGGACTAAGAAAGTTCAAGAAAGAAAGATAATAAGGAAAACTATACAGGAGAAATTTAGCTATGCTCTCAAAAGAAAATGGTAAGAGAAATGTAGCCTGAACAATAACAAGCACGCGCGCACACACACACACACACACACACACACACACACACACACACACACACACACACACACACACACACTATGGAATTCCACACTAACCTCAAACTACAGTAAAATATGTCTAAACCTGAAATAATAGCAAGATACTCAAAGTTAACAGTACAGGAGGAAAAATAGGCACTAGTAATATCAAGGCACTTAGAGCTGTTGGGAGTTTTATACAGGCACGTCTGACTGGGAAACAGCAATCTCGAGATGGTGTAGGCATGCAGGGCATTTTGGGAGAATAGGTGGAGCTTCACAGCTGAAGATTCTGAGAAGTTGGCCTCGGATCTGATAACCCACAGGATGAGACAAATGGAAAAGACAGCATCAGATTTTCTGCTATTAATAAAATTGTCAGTATTCTTCAGAAAATAAACAAAAAAAAAAATACATGAAAAATATTTAAAAAGGCAGTACTTTCTGTGTGGAAGGGTTGCGCTTAGGGAATTTATCTGCCAGAAATAACTCCTGCAGCCACCTGCTACTCCTATGAAGCCTCAGAGCTGCTTTCCCTGGAGGCAGTAAGAAAGTACTAACATTGTCTACACTGTGACTGCTGATTAGCTATTCAGCAGTCATAGTGTTAAGTGTGGGAGGGAGCCAGAGCTTTTTGTAGACTGGCTATTTACAGTATCCTGGGCACGATACAGCCCAAATAGCCAAATATTACTACACCAGTGAGAAAGATGAATATTTGTCCTCGGCAATACATCTTTAAATATGAACTGTGCTAAACTGAAGGATTTTAGGAGTATCACTTCTACGTGGTGGTTGAAAGAAGGGAAATTTTCTGTGCAGGTTACAAAGTCCCTGACAACATGTAGTACACTGGCTTTACTGCCAAATCTGACAGTACTACACTGTACTTGTTTGAATTTAATTGTGGCCCTTTACCCTACATCAGTTGTTTACAAGGTTTAGCTCCAACTGTAATGATGTGTATCACATGGAGATTTGACAATACTGCCCAGTTTGCAATCATCTGCAAGCTTAGTCAAAAAAGGACTTGATTTCCTTGTCTGGAAACTGGATAAGTAGCTGCCAAAAAAGAGTTACCATAACACCTTTCACCTTAACTATATGGGTTCCATCTTTACACCAACTGCCAAACCACCTCAAAAAGCATGAACATACAAGGCAGTTAGCTGATTTATGATACAGTTATGGTTACAGTGCTGATGCTTTAACCAGATCCAAATAAATTGTGTTAACAGAGTAATTGCTGTCAGCAGCCTATGTGATCTTCTCAAATAATAGGAATAAAATTTAGAGCACAATCTACTGTGGGACACTAATGCAAGTTTTCCATATGTATACATTGAATAAAACTAGGGTGAGGAATAGCACTACATGACCAGGAATAAGATGCAGTGGCTTCTTCAGTTTGTGAAGCTGTCTCTTATGGTTTATACTCCACTGCACTGTTTTCTCAGATGGAGGCAGTCAAACATGCACAGGGTTCAGATGATGTTACTTGTTTGCTTTTGTGGCTTGACTGGATGTTTGATCTTGAAACTACTGTTAGTGGCCTTTTTAATCCTACTAAGTTCAGTCACAGCTGTCACTGATATTCTACATTTTCTCTAGGCAGGTTGCAGTAATGTCTTTCTTCACTCTCATGTAAGCAAAGTACAGTTGTGTACACTTACCATAAATGTAGTTGTTCGAGTGTATTCACTGTTGCAGTCATTACATTTGGGTAATCTGCTGGCAGGTTGCCCTCAGTTGGCCTGATTAACAAAGTCTTGGGTCCTGCGTCAGTTGCTGTCCCTTCTTCCATGATGTCAGGTAGTCAGGGGTATAAAACATGCAGCCGATGCCATTACATCAGTTTTTCTTACCCCAGATGTCAGGTGCCTCCCTAATGGGGAGCAAATAAACATAAAAACACAAAAGTATACCTCCAACAAAAAGCAAATACACCAAAAAGGCTTTTAAGCATAGTAAAGGAAAGTAGAGGTATAGCCAGAAGAAATTAGGGGGCTGGAGGGAGGGTAACCAGGACCGCAACAGTGAATACATTCGAACATCTACATTTATGGTAAGTGTACACAACTGTACTATGTTCTTCGTGTTTCAATGTTGCAGTCATTACATTTGGGTAGATTCCCAAAGCTATGGTTGGGAGGAGGAGTTTATATAGCATTAGGGCCAGCTATAAGGCCCTGCAAGACAGCAGTGGCAAAGCCAGCTCTGGATTTAGAGAACATTGGCAAATGATAACGCTTGGTGAAAGTATGTACAGAACTCCATGTAGCAGCTTCTAGGATGTCCCTGGTAGGAAAACCTCTGAGAAAGGCTGCAGAAGTAGATGCAGCCCTGATGGAGTGAGATCTGATCCCCCGGGGGATAGAATTTCCATGGTGCTTATAAGCAGAAATGAATGCAATGGCTTTTCCATTTAGAAATGGTTTGTTTTGAAATAGCCTTCCCCTCTGCCCCTGCAACAAATGCTACCAGCAGTTGTTCAGATTTTCTTCGAGGTTTAGTCCTGTCCAAGTAGAATCTAAGTTGTCTGTGCACATCCAAGGAATGCAGAATCCATTCCCCTTTGTTCTGTGGACTGGGAAAGAATGTTGGCAAATGAATGGACTGATTAAGAGTCACACTGGATACCACCTTGGGCATGAAGGATGGATTGGTCCTGAGTGACACCCTGTCCGCATGAAAGATGATGAAAGGCTCCACTGCCATAAGGGCCTGTAACTCAGATATCCTTCTAGCTGAAGTGATTGCTAAAAGGAAGGCTGTTTTCCAAGAAAGACATTTCAAGTCTACAGAAGCAGCTGGCTCGAAAGGAGGTAGTGTGTGTTTCTCCAATGCAAAGTTAAGGTCCCAAGCAGGGGATGGAGCTCTCCATGGTGGTCTCAAGTTTTTGGCCCCTCTGAGGTACTGCTTGAGCAGAGGATGAGAGAAGAGGGGAGAATCTGTGTTATAATGAGCTGAAATGGCTGAGGCATGGATTTTAATGGAGGAAAAAGACAGGCCCTTGTGAAGCATCTCAGTTAAGTATTGCAAAATCTGAGGTAAATTGGGCGCTGCTGTGCTCATCCCTTGAGATTGGTTCCAAGCACAGAATCTTTTCCATTTGTCAGCATAAGATTTTCTAGTACTAGGTCTCCTTGCCTCTAAGGTGACATCCATCACAGGTTTGCTGAGGGATGATAAGGGTGAATTTAAATTATTAGCCAGGCTGCAAGGTTCAATGTTGGAAGCTGAGGGTGCAGAAATTGGTTCACCTGCTGGGACAGCAGGGAAGGGGTCTGAGGCAGGTGCCATGGAGATAACTGTGACACACTGCGCAGGAGGGGGTACCAGTGTTGGAGTGGCCAGTCTGGAGCAATCAAGATCACCCTTGGTCTGTCCTGTTTGACTTTTAGTAGAACTTTGGAGAGCAGAGGCAGCGGGGGAAGGTGTAGACTGATAGGTTTTTCCAACTGAAGGACAGAGCATCCACTTTCCAGGCTTGTTTGTGGGGAATCCTTGTGCAAAACAGATCTATATCTGGGCTCCCCCATTCGCTTGTCAACATGTTGAAAATCCTTGGTTCCAGTTTCCACTCGTGTGGGTCCATGAGGCTTCTGCTTAGTCCGTCTGCCGGTGTATTTAATTTTCCTGGCAGGAACTGAGCTTGTAGGTGCACTTGGTAGCTCAAGGCTGTGTTCTACAATGCCATAGCTAGTCTGCAGAAGAGGTAGGAATGCGTACCCCCCCTGCTTGTTTATGTACCAAATAACCGTGGTGTTGTCCGTATTTACCATTAGTTGTCCTGGAAGAATGTAGTCCTTGAAGGCTGTCAGAGCATTCTGTACAGCTAACATTTCTTTTTGATTGATATGTAGGTGCATTTGACATGGGTTCCATTTGCCCTGAATGCACTTCCCTGCCAGGTGAGCCCCCCCATGCATAGTCTGATGCATTTATAGTTAGGGTTTGGGTGGCAGGGGGTAGTGTGAATGGTAGTCCCTTGTTTTCGTGGCAGGCCTCTGCCCACCAGAGGAACTCTAGGCATAGGCAATGTATGATAGGAATCATTGTTTATAGGCTGTGAGAATGTTGACTCTATAGGCTTTTTAAATACCACTGTGGTTTCCTCATATGCAGTCTTGCATATGGAATTAGAAGAATGCAGGAGGCCATGAACTCCAAGGCTTGCAGTATTTGTCTTGCAGATAGCAGGGTTTCTGTGGCCACTTGTTTGAAATAGGTTACCACATGAATTTGCTTTTCTGGCATAAGGTAAGCCATCTTTGAAGATGTATTCAAGCTTGCTCCCAGGAATATAATTTGTTGACAGGGTACCAGCTGTGATTTATTTTTGTTTATGGTGTACCCCAGACAAGTTAGAACCCTTTTTACAAACGCCAGATGATTTAAAAGTATACCCTGGCTTTCTGCCTGAATTAGACAATCGTCCAGGTATGGGTATATTTGAATACTTCTTTGCCTGCAAAATGCAATAACTGGAGCCAGGCACTTTGTGAATACCCTGGGCGCAGTAGACAAACCAAAGGGCAGTGAAGAGAACTGATAATGCATGCAGCCTGCTTTGAAGCGTAGGCATCTTCTGCAAGATTCCCTAATTGGGATGTGCAGGTATGCTTCTTTTAAATCTAGTGTTGCCAACCAGGCGTCTTTGCCTAGCATAGGAAGTAACTGATGAAGAGTCAGCATCCTGAATTTTGGAATCTCCAGAAAGGTGTTTAGAGTAGACAGGTCCAGGATTGGATACCATGATTTGTCTTTTCTGGGTACCAGAAAAGGTCTGGAGTAGAAACCTTGTCCCTTTTCCTCTTCTGGTACCAGTTGAATAGCCCGATGCTTAAGAGGGAAAGTACTTGCTTTTGAGCCTCTGCCCACTGATTTGGGGGCAGGTCTGGCCACCCATTTGGTGTTGGCAACATGTGGAAATGAAATCTGTATCCCTGGGACACTATATTTAAAACCCATTTGTCCTGGGTTACGGGTTCCCAGTTCTTTGCATGAATAGCAATCTTTCCCCCAAAGGGGCAGTCAAAATATAAGTACTTGGGAATTTTAAAAGGAAGTCATTGAGGCAGTTTACCACAGGGGGTGTCTTATTTCCAGATTTGGAAGTGGAGGCCCCCCACTGCTTGGTTCTGAGAGTCCCCTGGGACTGAAACCTGAGGGTTTTGCTGTCTGGGTTTGGCTTGAGAAGACCTGGAAGGGATTGGAAAGGACCTATTCTTAGTAGGCCAGTGCCTACTAAATCTAGGAGGTTGCACTTGTAAAAAATCTTTAAGAGTTTGCATAGATTTAGCTTTATCTTCAATCTTTTTAAGAACTTCTTCAGCCTTGTTGCCAAACAGGCGGTCCTGATTTAAAGGGGCATCCAAAAATTTAGCTTTAACATGATCAGGCAAAGATTGCTCCTTAAGCCAAGCATGCCTTCTAAGCACAGACCCAGTAACAGCAGCCCTGCAAGAGGCCTCTAAAGAATCAAAACCACATTGCAAAGTATGTTTTCCAACTTGTTCAGCAGAATCCATTAAGTCCTGTAAATCTTTATTTTCCACACAGTCAGGAATCAACATCATTTTCTATTTAAGCAGTCCAATAACATGTTACTGATATTTTAACATATGAAATTGGCAGTTTAAAGCTCTGATTGCCAAGGTTGCATAAGTATAAACCTTTTTACCCCATCTATCCAGCGCCCTGGAGTCTCTATCAGAAGGGGTAGGATTTTTAGCAGTAGAAGCCTTAATGCCTTGAGCCTCTGAGAAATAGTCTCTGGATCTGCAACAGGATTTTTAAAAAGGAACTTGTGGGACTCAGGAACCCTGTAGTATCGGTCAGGTTTACTAGGAGCAGGAGGCAGGGAATCAGGGGCCAAAATGGATTCCGAGAAAACATCATCAACAATGTCTAGTACAGGAGGTATAGCCAAAGGCCTATGCTGAGGTAGGAGGAAATCCCTAAGCCTCTTTTTTGAATCAGAAAATTCCTGGCTTTCCCAGTGAAAATGCTCCCTTAAAGTATGTAAAGTTTCCCCAAAAGAAAAATCCTCAGGAGGGGAAGCAGAGGGAATGGAATCCTCTGCATCAGAATACTCATAAGTAGGTATGGACAAATCCAGGTCATCAGAAGAAACAAAATCCTGATCAGAAGATTCATAATCAAGCTCAGCCCTAGGCCTCTTGGGGGGGGTTGACTACCCTGATTAGAGTTATTAAATCTTCAGCCATTTTTATCATTTGCTTTTTAAGCATAGGGGCATGAGCATGTGGCCTGGGCGTCGGTTTTTTAGACATGGATCAAAATTTAGGCCTTAGTAATGAAGGAGGTGTCGTTTTAATATGCAAGTCTGTAGGCCTGAATACACCCTCAGAAGCCGGTGCCTGCACAGCGGCTCTGGACCCATCCAAGGTAGAGACATCCACGGGTTCCATAGTTGAAGTATCTTGCGGCATACCGGACTCCGAATGGGTCTCAGTAGAGGCCTACGAATCAGAAGTAGCGGGTATCAAGGGCCGCAAAAGCGCCTGAGTACCGGCGAACTGGCGGCTGGCTTAGGAGAAGCATCGTCGGCAGTTTTGGACCTCGGTGGCCTGTCTCTGTCTTTATATTTGCGTTTTTTCGGAATCCTGGTAGTTGGATGGCTAACCGACATCATTTCTGGATAATTAAACCGAGAAGCGAAATACTTAGAGGCAAAAATATACTGACAACAGACAGTGTGCTGATTAAATAAAGCACAAAACCGACAGCAAGGTACGTCGTGGTCTGGGCCTAGGCAAGGAATACAGTACGAATGAAAATCTTTATGAGGTATTTGCTTTCCACAGGTAATGCAATTATTAACTTTTACTGACATTGGAAAGGAGCAAGAAAAAGTTTCCCCAACGGGGTACTTAGCTTTAAGTTGAAGACTTTGGTTCTGAAACTCGAAAATGAAAATTTCAGGAGTGGACCGACCAGCACTTGTGAACTGCTTCTGCTTCGGTCATTGCACGGCAAGAAAGACTGACGTAATGGCGTCAGCTGCATGTTTTATACCCCTGACATCATGGAAGAAGGGACAGCAACCAACGCAGGACCCAAGACTTTGTTAATCAGGCCGACTGAGGGCAACCTGCCAGCAGATTACCCAAATGTAATGACTGCAACAGTGAAACACTAAGAACATCCACAAATGCATTAATGTGAAGTGGCAACTGATGCTGAAATAACTCTACAATACAGATGCATAGCACTAACTCTGCTTGCTAGCACATCACCTATTTGTTTGGGATTAGATTTTTTTGATACTGCTACTGATGAGCTAATTGCATTCCTTGACATTATAACTTAAATTCCTGACTGAAGAAATGACAGAAAGGCACACTGATATAGCCCAGATAAAATCACCAACCTTTTATTAAAAGTAGCATAAAAAACACTCCACTGACTAAGTGCTTTCACCCTGGTAGGGCATCTTCACAGTCAGTCAATAGGTTTCATCAAAGCCTATCCTTTCAATCAGTGTAATTAAATTTAATTAAATAACAATGAATACCAATGAATCAATCTCCCCATCCCCTTTTGTTAAGTTAACCCTATGTTTATTCATACAATTCTTTTTGTGTAATGTGTGTAAATCAGTTGTTCCTTGTGTTACACAATAGTATAAGGTAATAGGGTGGTAGTATATGTCCTACTGTTCAGTATTCAAATATAAATTAATCAAATAAAAAATATTAACCATAAAAAATGAAAAAATGAAAATATATACATATGTTAAATAATATAACATCCATACAATGAACAATAAAATTAATACTAATACTAACAATGGAACCATAGGTAGATAAATGATGCTCCTTGTTCAAATATACTAAATGCAAGCTGCCTTATGTTTCAAAATGCAAGCTAGAGTCAGGGTGTCGATGCCAGGAGTGTTACTGGCATCTAAACGAACCTGCCATAGGCATTCCTTCACCTCTAGAATAGTTTTAAAGTCACCTCCAAAGTCTTTTGTATATAGTCTATCTATAACAAAAAATAAAAATTTGTTAAAATTAGGACAGTTATTTGTATGGTTATATAATGAGTTGGTAGATTTCTTGTTTTTAATGTCCCTGTAAATCTTAGCAGTAAGTAGTGTTACCATAATTGCTGTATGAATTTGACCTTGCCCACACACAGTGGGAGGTTCTACCTAAAAAGGCACTGAGCGCCCAGGAAAGGCTTCAGCCCCTTAGCCAGTACGTAGAAGTCCTGATATGAGAGGCGCTGTCAAAGTCAATTATCTTATTTATCTACTTACCTGTCTTTGTTTGCCAGGAAAGACCAACTGGGCAATGCCCAGATTTAGTGGTGGCACTGAGAGAAAAGCTCCATTTGTTTACAATACCTTACTCTTAGTTCCAGTTAAACATACAGTAGTTACATTTCTATTTACATTTATACACATGCAGTAGTTACACATACAGAACTAACATTGGTACAGAGATTGTTACATTTCGCAGCTTGTAACAATGGAGCTTAGGTAGAAACTACTTCTCTACTCAACTAGACTCCCAAAACAACAATCCCCAAAAATTCTGGAAATCTATCACTTCACTCCTTAACCCTGGAAACCAAAAAAATCCTACACCATCCCCTGAGAAAAAACCGCTAGAAATTGCCCAGGCCTTCAACACCCACTTCATTGAAACCATTCAAAAACTTGTCAACGACTTCTCTACTCAAACAAACTCTACCTCAAACAGCTCAGACAGCAACACAAATCTCCCATCTCCCAAGTCAAACACATCCCTCCCCTTTAAATGACACCTCAGACAGCAGCTCACCCACTTGCTCTTTTACTATCCAACCTGTGCCCATCTCTCTAGTGCATAAACTGTTAACTAAACTAAAGCCATGATCCCCCTCTGCCGACAAACTTGCAGCAGAATACTTAAAACTCGCTTCAGATGCTATATCATAACCTTTTAGCATTCTCATCAATCGATCCATCTGTGAATCATACATTCCACAACTTTGGGAAAAAATACATTACAACTCCGCTACATAAAGGTGGTAATACTAGTAATCTATCTAATTACCGGCCCATCTCTATACTCTCTCTTCGATCTAAAATTCTAGAAAAGTTTATGCACACTCAACTGTGAAAATATCTCATCAACAATAAGTTACTTGCCCCACTCAGCATGGCTTCCGCCCTGCACACAGCACTACCACTGCCTTACTTTCATTTACCAATACTGTTAACAAAGCCTTGGATGCTGGACTAATAACCTCAGTTATCTTATTGGATCTAGTAAAAAAACTGATGAAATGGATGTCCAAAGGTATTTATTGGCAGTAAAACACAAATAATTGAACCACGATAAACTCAGTTAACCCGGGATTCGTCCTTACTTCTTCAGAACCCTCTTACAAATACTCTTGCAAAGCAAGTCAGAAGTACAACAGTAAGCCCAGTCATTTCATTCACACATACTAGGCACAGCCCCTAGCCCGATTGCCTACCCACAATATCTGCTTTGAGACTATAAGGTTCAAAATAATGAAAAGAAGACTGATTACATTACTGTATTTCTTTCATATCACACAGTCAAGAGCTTGCAAGTAATCTTACTTCAGTTCACTCATGCACTTTAGTCATGCAAAGCTAGACTTTCAACAACAAAACATTCACACACCATCACAATCTTTCTTGATTGACCCTCCAAAATGATTAGGTTAAAAAAAACGCATTTCATCCACAAGTAGCCCACAAAACACACACTGTACCTAGTATCTGTTTGACCCCTGCTACAATATTTTTACTACAACAAATATATCCACAGTCAAGCAGCTTCCAAATCACACTGCCTCCTTAGTATTGAGTTAACCCTGCCAGGCTATTATATTAAATAAATCCATCAACAGCCCCCAAAGCAAACACACTGCCTTCTTTAGTATCTGGCCGATGCTGCCAGGGTATTATATTAAAAAAATCATCAACAGCTCCCAGAACACACTGCCTCTTTAGTATCTGGTTAACTCTGCCGGGATATTATATTACAAAAAATATCAACAAATAGTCCCCAATATACATTGCCTCCTTAGCATCTGGTTCACCTTGCCGGGGTATTTTATTAAAAAAAAAAAAAAAAACATCAACAGTCTCTAAAACACACTGCCTCCTTAGTATCTGGTATCCCTGCCAGAATATTATATTAAAAAAGTATCCCTCAACAGCCCCCCCAACACTGCCACCCTACTAGTATGTGGTTGACTACTGCCAGGAAGAAAATGCATAAAGTCAAGAGTATCTGGTTGACCATGACATGAACAAAAAATACATAAGTTTCATCTGACTGACTGACTGATAATTATCAAGTCAGTCAGTTCACAATCAAGTGCAAGCATTGTTTTTTTCTCACATCATCCAAAAAATGTATCTGCACAGTACAATTAACATGCAGATTTATTGGTCTTTTATGATTATGAAGAACAAAACGACTTTAACCTGCCATATATTGCTCTAGAAGTTGGCTTTTTAAAATAAGGTCCACTTCCTGTGTCAGTCCCTAACAATGTATCCAGGCATTATACTACTGCCACCTGAAATACAAAAAAAAGCGGCATAATCCTTCCTATATACTTAACACAATGCTGCCAACTTGGGTGTCACTGCTGTCCCTGAACAACATATTGCAATAATCATGTATGAAGTCCACAATCCCATAGCTCTCAACCTTCCATCTCCAAAATGAGGAACACTAGCCCTCATAATGTGGAACAAATGGGCAAAATGTGGAACACATACTAATGGCTTACTAACAACTTCTGCTAGGAAGGTCATAGGATGGTTAAAATATGCTGGTTTTACTTATAAAGAAGATCTTTTAGTGAATTAATATGATGTATTTTTATTTACTATGGATTTCACTTAAAAAAATTCCTAACACTGAATGTGGAACTTCGAGGAACATGAACTTTTTAAGATCCCAAATGAGGTATGTTCCTCGTAATGAGGTATACTTGAGAGGTATGCACAATCCTGTCATACAGCACCAGTGTTCAACCAAGCTGGCTACCCACCAATATCATAGCATCCACTAGGGGTCACTTGTGCACATTCTGCTACATCATTTCCACCCACAAGGGCACTCCACACCTTCTTGGCTGACTTCGTGGAGACCAATGTTTGTTTAAGAACCTGGCTTAGTGGCAAGCATGAATTAATATCCTGCAGCCTCTTGGAGGGTGGATGGACTTCTCTGTGCAAGTAGCAAGACAGAAAAATATGGTCAAAAGACAAAGACTTTCATCATGGTCATCCATGGGCCAGATCTACAGGCTATTCAATTTAACGAGATGGCAGAGGCACTTCTGTAATAGCTGCCCTGGGCATGAAACTGCAGGAACTCTTACCAGGAAATCAGATGCTATCACTGTCAGCAGTAAGAAGGTGATAGTCATGTAATATCATGAAGGATCCATTTCACCATGTAGGGTGCAGAGGAGAAATGTACTTATTGCAGTGAGAGGTTTGCATTGTACATGTGACCAGTCACCCTCTTACACATAGTGAGCACTGTGCCATAATCCTCACAATGCATATACTTACAGTGGATATAAAAAGTTTACACACCCCTGTTAAAATGCCAGGTTTTTGTGATATAAAAAAATGAAACCACAATAAATCATTTCAAAACTTTTCCCACCTTTACTGTGACTTATAACCTGTACAATTCAATTGAAAAACAAACAAATCTGTTAGGGGAAAAATATAAAAAATAAAAAAACGCACAATATGCTGGTTGCATAAGTGTGCACACCCTTAAACTAATACTTTGTTGTGTGTGCACATCCTTAAACTAATACTTTGTTGAAGTACCTTTTGATTTAATTACAACATTCAAGTCTTCTTGGGTGGGCGGCCGCAGTGGTGCAGCGGTTAGCGCTGTCGCCTCACAGCATGAGGTTCTCTAGTTCGATCCTCAGCTGGGGTGCCTACTGTGCGGAGCCTGCATGTCCTCCCTGTGGTCGCATGGGTTTCCTCCGGGGTGCTCCGGTTTCCTCCCACATCCCGAAGACATGCTGTGGGTGGATTGGATACTCTAAATTGGCCCTAGGAATGAGTGCGTGCATGTGTGTGCCTTCTGTGGAAGGTTGGGCGCCGGGCTGGCAACTCGACACCGTAAAACTCCACTGCCAATCATGAGCGGACAGTTGATCCACTGTGGCGACCCCTAACCCGAAAGAAGAAGAAGAAGATTCAAGTCTTTTTGGGTACACACCTGCCATCAATTAGAGAGACTCTGATTAACCCCAAATAAAGTTCAGCTATCCTAGTAGGATTTTCCTGACATTTACTCAGTTGCATGCTACAGCAAAAACCATGGTTCACAGACAGCTTACAAAACATCAAAGGGATTTCATTGTTGAAAGGTATCAGTCAGGAGAAGGGTACAAAAAAATTTCAACAGCATTGGATATACCATGGAACACAGTGAAGACAGTCATCAAAAAGTGGAGAAAATATGGGACAACAGTGACATTGCAAAGAAGTGGATATGCCTCTAAAATTGATGAAAAGACAAGATGAAAACTGGTCAGGGAGGCTGCCGAGAGACCTATAGCAACAATGAAGGAGCTGCAGGAATTTCTGGCAAGTACTGGTTGTGTACTACATGTGACAACAATCTTCCATATTCTCCATATGTCTGGACTATGGGGTAGGGTTGCAAGACGGAAGCCTTTTCTTACACAAAAAAAATCCAGGCCCAACTAAAATTTGCAAAACAATACATCAAGTCTCCCAAAAGCATGTGGGAAAATGTGTTATGGTCTGATGAGACCAAGGTTAAACTTTCTGGCCACAATTCCAAAAGGTACGTTTTGTGCAAAAACAGCACTTCGCATCACCAAAAGAATACTATCCCCACTGTGAAGCATGGTGGTGTCAGTATCATGCTTTGGGGTTGCTTTTCTTCAGCTGGACCTGGGGCTTTAGTCAAGGTGGAGGGAATTATGAACAGTTCCAAATACAACTCATGTTTGGCCCAATACTTTCAGGTGTCTGCTAGAAAGCTGAAGATTAAGAGGAATTTCACCTTTCAACATGACAATCACCCCAAGCATACATCCAAATCAACAAAAGAATGGCTTCACCAGAAGAAAATTAAGTTTTGGAATGGCCCAGCCAGAGCCCAGACCTAAATCCAATAGAAAATCTGTGGGCTGACCTAAAGAGGGCTGTGCACAAGAGATGCCCTCACAATCTGACAGATTTGGAGCGCTTTTGCAAGGAAGAGTGGACAAATATTGCCAAGTCAGGATGTCCCATGCTGATAGACTCCTACCCAAGAAGACTGAATGTTGTAATTAAATCAAAACGTGCTTCAACAAAATATTAGTTTAAGGGTGTGCACACTTATGCAACCAGCATATTGTACGTTTTTTATTTTTTATATGTACGTTTTTTTATTTTTTATATTTTTTTCCCCTGACATATTTGTTTGTTTTTCAATTGAATTGTACAGGTTATAGGTCACATTAAAGGTGGGAAAAGTTTTGAAATTATTTACTGCGGTCTCATTTTTTTATATCACAAAAACCTGGCATTTTAATAGGGGTGTGTAAACTTTTTATATCCACTGTATATACATTGTTTTTCAGTTTATGGTGTAAAGTATGCCTTTTTATAACATCTGTTATATTCCTTTTATCATACTTTTCTGGATCACATAGGCACCTCCATGCACTCATGCAGAGAGAGAGAGAGCACGCGCGCGCAAACACACACAGTGATTTGTTTTTAGTCACATACTAGTGAGCATTAACTATGGTACTAGCAGAAAGACCTGCCCACCTGCTGTACTCCAGAGTAGCCCCCAGTACTGCCTTATTCCAAAAACAGTATGGTGTGCTAAGTGTTAGACTTCTTTAGCAGAGTGCTCAGCTGTAGCTGCGCTCATACAGCTGGTTAGTTGCTATGGCCCCATATAAAGGTGACTGGCACGTCTCTCCTTTTATTAAATTTGAATGGCATCATGCGCAACAATGCAAACAAACAGACTTTGCAAGTAATCAATGTAGTGCTGTCACCATTTCTTATGCAAGTAATCTCAAAATGACAAAGGAAGGTTTTACCTGCTGATTTTTAATTTATTTGGGTAAACCAATTAGACACATTTGTCTTAGAAGTGGAGATTTGAGAGCTTTGATCTCCTTTTACAACCTTCTATGTTGCATAGCTTTCTCATATCTGCAATATACATAGCATTAACCCTTTGATGTATACTGACAAACTGTGTGATACTTAATTTACAGTCTAGTACAAATATTGTCGTTTGGGAGGGTTAAAAGTTGTGTTTTGTGGTGGGTAGAATTTCTAATCATTACGAGGCAAGATTATGTCTAGACTAGGGACTGTAGCAATGGGGTGACAGTAGGTGATCAGAAGGTGGCAAGTACCATTGGATACCGAGGTAGTTGCCTTATGGATACCGGGGTAGTTGCCATTAAGACGGATGGGATTCTAGTGGATGATAAGAACAATCATCCTTACTGTGACAAAAAACAGAAAAAGGGACAGCTTACTCGACAGTACAGTGTACCCCAAAGGTTTATACTTCCTAGAATGGAGCTTAAAGAATCAACATTTTTCTGCTCAGATGGCATGTAGGAGTTGCCAACTTTCCATTTTGGCTTGAATGCTAGGGAGAAACTCCTACACCTGTCTACATGCAACAGTGATGCATACTATAAATGTGTTTTACACATTCTGTGTAGGTGTCTGCCTGTAGGCATTGCTAAAATGTGATATAAGACAGTGTGTGTGAATGTTATATGACTCTACTGTTAGTAAATATGTGATTCAGTTACTTGTATTTAACAAAATAATACCAAACTAAGAAGTGAATCTGCATTTTTTGTATCACATCTCTTCTGCAGTGCACTACAAACTAGCATTTAACAATCTGGATGCTATAGTCTTTAAATAATATTTTCTTAATTTACAAGTAGCAGCAAATTTCCCTGTAAAGGCCCTGAAAGTACTAAACTCTGCTTTTTTAAAAAAGAAACATCTCACAGGAAACCCAGCACTTGCCTCTCTTCTTACCTTGCCAAAATGCTGCTCCACTGATTGTGTTTCAAAGATCTCAATAGCATGGGTGTGGGGCTAAGGATGTAAAAACATGTTCTAGTCGGCAAACTAGATGGAGTCTGGCCAGCATGGGCAAGTCTGACTGTTTCTCGCTCTCTTTTTCCCAGCACGCAAAGCTGGGGGAGAGAGCAAGAACCAATCAGTAGCCATTCAGCCATCCACATCACTTACGTGACTGCAGACGTGGCAGTCTGAGCCCCTTCCACTTTACCGTAGTTACAAACTACATGGAGTTCTGGGCATCTGTCACCAATGACTTCTCTTTTTAATCTGGACTGCTTTTACAGCAGTCTGGATTTACAGAAACTGTTTTTTTTTTTTTTTTTTTTTAAAACCTGGTACTCACTGAGCACGCATGCACATGGAGTTAGAGTTCCGGGACTTTAACAGCAGGTCAGTCGAATTCGCAGCTAACTGAGTTAACATATTTTATCTTTCTTTTTACAGCTGGGGGGGTTGCAGCCCTGCAGTCTGATAGCACGAGCCACCCCTGATGTTTACTGGAAATGGCAACCAATGTATGATGTATAATTGTAACTGTAACTGATGTTCCTTGCATACTCTGTAAATACTTGCTCATGTGATGTGATACCATGTCTTGTAACCATTCTTGGGAGTTTATCTCCCCAGGCATCCACTGAAAATGGGTTTCTGACCCAGTGGACTTTCCCGGTTACCAAATGTCAATAAATAAATACAGAAATGGAAGTTCCTAAACATAGAGCCTGGGTATAGGGTCTTGGTATCTAGGAAATCAGGAATCATTCTTAGCGAAAGTAACATACTACACAAGACCAGTACCTTTCTTGCATCTAACACATGCACAATAAGTTCCATCATCTCTCTGTGTAGAGTGCCTCAGGTCATTTTTTCCTGGTGAATGTGAAGCCTGTGTAGAAGCAGACTTGGATGTGCTTTCTTGGGAATTCTTGGGCAAGCAGTGTGAATTTGCAATATGTGCAAGCGAGGAAAGAGTAGGTTTTGACTTGTCTTCTAGAAAGATGTGGCAAATTTATCTTTACAACTTAAGCATAAGTTGTGAGCGTAATGACATCGTGAATGATGTGATGTTGCGTAGGTTGCTTACTGACAGGGGGTTGATGTGAGATTAAATATTTATATGTCTTGCAGGTTGTCCTATTAGTTGGTAGAAGCAGTGAGCAGTTGCTACACTGTCTTAGAACACCTAATATGATCAGACTGGCCACAGATGTGGTGAGAGCAGACTATTCAGATACGTTGGCAGAAGGTTAAGGACTAGGGCTCACAGTACTCAGGGTGGGGGTGGGGGCACATGATGACTATTAACGTAGGCCCTGAAGATTTATGGATGAAGTATAAAAAGGTAGTTAATCTAGCAGTACTGAGTGAAAAGACAGAATTATGGGTGCCAAGAATGAACAGTGGCGATCTGCTTATTAGCTATTACCTGACTATTAGTGCTGGCCTCACTAAAGCTAGATGCAGCTAGGAATCAATGGCACTTTGCTCTCCAGAAGCAAAACAGCAGCACTAATCCCAAATTCATTCCTGTGAATCATTTATTTTTATTTTGCTATTTGTTAACTAGGGTGAACGAACTGGTTCAAAGACCCTTTTCAGTTACGACCTAGGACCATATGGCAAGAATAAAGAGAATTTCAACTTGACAGTTACAGTTATACAGATATACATTTGCCTGAACTGTACATCTGGAATGATTATAGTTGATTACATGACTGTAAGTCACACTGACAGATGAAACCTTCAGCATAAATAACTAACATACAACTGAGTTAAGAGTCGGAAAGTAAATCATAGTAACATAAATGTGTGTAGAGTATGTTAGACATGATTTATCAGTGCTTGTATGATGTGCACATGATATGACCTATATATTATATACAAGATATGCAATACTGTCAAACACCATTCAGCAATTCAGTATCTCTGTTAAAGTATGATATACATTGACCTACAATACTGGCTATAGTACTCAGAAGGTACAGTTTTAGAAGAACTTACCACAACAGCAGATATCTTACAGAATACTGTTGCAGTATTCTTAACATACGGGTTTTCCTCCACTGACATCCAGCCATGGTACCAAAGCTTTATCCTTCTGAGGGTGTATGTCTGACACGTGACCTCAGGTCGTAAGCATCAGTGTTATAAAGGTGGATAAACACACAATTATCCCATTCTGTCTCCAAGCCAGCAGCCTGAAGACTATTGAGACAGGAAGGGGCTCAGCTAACAGAAATGTAAGGAAGAGGTGAGTAAAGTCTCCTGAAAGATATCTCTTAGGTGATGATTTACACAGAGGGAAAGAGAAATATAAAGGAGAAGAGAAAGAGAAGAGGTGAAGGAGGGAGGAAAGGAACACTGCAAAAATTATCACTAGGACATCTACTGTTATGGTAAGTTCTTACACAACTGTACTATGTCCTGACCAAAATTACTGTTAGAGTATGGACATAGGATATGCAGTAACAACATATGGTGATTTCCAGAATTGAAGGAGGTAGAGAAGAGGGAGGTTGGCTAAAGGGAGAAAGAGCTGTCCAGGAGACCAAACACGTCAGATCTAGCAAAGGCAGCCCTGAATACTGGTCATCGATCTTTTAATACTTGGTGAAGGTGCACAGAAGACAGGCACTAAGTGAAAAGACAGAATTATAGGTTGCCAAGAATGATGGACAGCAGTGATTAATATGTGATGCCTGTGCACTGGCCCAATAATCAAGGAGCCTCAATCCTCACCACTAGCACCAGTGAGGGGAGTCCACATTGGGAGGATAACAAGTACACACACAGTAAAGTACAATTTCCCTTAAGAGCACACAGAGATCACAATCAGTCTGGGGCTGGTTTCTCCCTTTCTCTCCAGATCCCCAAATAAGACTCCCCACTGGCACAGCTATTGGGTTCAGATCTCAGCCGAGTAGTCAAGCCAAAACCTTCAATACCCTCTCTGTCCAACCAGTGCTTCGTGTCCCTGCCCAAGTAGCTGACAAACACACACACTGAGATGAGATTTGGTTTATATACAAATACACAGACACTCCTGGGGAAGGCTGGCACCAGTTCGCCAGCTATGCCTCCTTCTGCCCAGGCTATAAGGTAGTAATCCACTGCCACCAATTACTCTTATCAGC
Organism: Protopterus annectens; assembly: GCF_019279795.1. Lineage (NCBI taxonomy): Eukaryota > Metazoa > Chordata > Ceratodontiformes > Protopteridae > Protopterus > Protopterus annectens. The sequence continues at coordinate 175,247,675 of NC_056748.1, forward strand.
TACTATAAAGGCCCTAACCAAAGGGTGTCCAGTTCCACTGTGTAATATTACTGTTATCCAAACAGTAAGTGTAACCCAGGGCTAAAGCTATTGGAGTGGCTTACACAGTATCACCAAATACATGCAAGTACTTTAAGATCTTAAATTATCTCTACACAAAACAGCCGCAGTTGAATGGTTTAAAAATATTTAATAAAAATAAATAAAAACACAAAACAATACTCATCAACTCAACACAATGATAATAGAGAGTTCAGGAATCACAGGAAATACTTGAAAATAACATTGTAGGACAGTCTGACATAAATATAGAAAACAGCTAGACTAATATGACTATATTCCTATCTATCCTTGAGAGAGACACTAAGATGTAAATAACTTTATTTACAGAGCAAAGCAAGTCATGCTGAGTTGTTGTCAGCTTCAGAAAAAATGCAAAATGCTATTCTTTCTTTCTGAGATGGTCCTTAAATTGATGATACACACTGCCGCTGAGTCATCTCAGATTACATCATTCTTGTCACTTCTCTGATTTAGTTCCCTGGTTAACAGTGACTCAAAATTTAACATTTCTTTCTAATCTGCACCTGCCAGGAAGCCACAGCAATAAAAGACACTTTACATGTAAAGCCTAGTAATTCTCTCTGTCTTAGGACAATAGAAAGAATTTCCTAGCCCAGACATCCTGTCTCCTAGCTTGAGATCACACACAGTCGTAAATTCTTTACTTATCAGCTTTCTTTCAGCAGGGTGCACTGTGGTTACATTTCTGAAGCTTAGCACATAACACAGTTTTCTTACATTTGTGAAACCAGCCTGCGGAACATATTAATATTTACAATGACACAGAATTATTTACAAAATTCTATCTGGCTGGGCTGGCAGTTTTTCAAGAGCCCCTTGAGAAATGTTGCTTGAGAGGGTTGAGTCTATCTGGATATACCTACCCCATTCCTGTGTTGAGAGCCCATCTGCACTGGTATTGCTAATCTCACTGCGGTGTTGCACTGACATATACGCTTGGAACCCGAGGCTCCACCTTAGTAACTTGGCATTTTGCTGGCTGGCTCAACGTAACCATGTTAGGGGCTTGTGATCTGTAACTACATGAATTTCCTTCAATACAGATAAGGCTGAAGTTTCTGCAGTGCCCACACTATGGCTAGACATTCCTTTTCTACAGTTCCATAGCATTCCTCCCTGGGTTGGAGCCTACAACTGAGATAAACCACTGGGTGATCTCCCTCTGAAGAAATCTGGCTAAGTACAGCTGCCAGCCCATGGTTCGAAGCATCCACCTGCACAACAAATTCCTTGCTGTAATATGGACTGGGTAATACTGGGGGTCCTCCCAAAGCTTCTTTAAGCTTCTGGAATGCCTGCTGGGAACAAACTTTCTGTAGTATCCTGCTGTCCCCAAGAATGCCCTCACCTGTTTTTTGGTAAAAGGTGCAAGCCATGCCTGAATGGCTTCCACTTTGGCAGGTTCTGGCCTGATCTTACCACTCCCCACTCTATGTCCCAAGTAGGAGACCTCTGCCATACCCACCTGACATTTGCTGGGCTTAATGGTCAACCCTGCCCTCTGTAGTCTGCCCAGCACCTCCTTTACATGCTGAAGGTGCTCCGGCCAGGAATGGCTGTAGATGGCAATATCATCTAGGTAAGCAAGGGAAACCCTCCTGCTCCTGCTAGGATATGATCTACCAGCCTCTATAAAGTCGTTGGGGCATTTTTTATCCCAAAGGCCATCTTTGTGAACTTATACAAGCCAAAAGGAGTCACAAAGATTGACCTTTCTCTAGCACTGGGAGTCAAGGGCACCTGCCAGTAACCCTTGGTAAGATCAATGGTGGTAAGATATTTATCTCAACCCAGCTGCTCTAGGGCTTCATCTGTCCTGAGCACGGGGTAAGCATCTGACTCTGTGTGACTATTTAATTTCCTGTAGTCCAAACAGAACCTGGTGCTGCCATTCTTCTTTGGTACCAGCACCCACCGGGGAGGCCCAGGGACAGTTGGACTCCTGAATTACCCCTAGTTCCAACATTTTGTGCATCTCCTAACTCAGAGTCTGTTTGACTCGCTCAGGCACCCTATAAGGGGCCTGCCTAACAGGCCTTGTATCCACCTGGTGCTGCAGCAGGCGGGTGCACCCTGGTATCCTAGTGAACATGTCCCCAAACTCCTGTAATACTGTTCGGATTTCTCGAACCTGGGTAGGAGATAGCTGCTGGGATATTGCTACCCTTTCCACTGAGGTGTCAGTCCGAGCCTCACTAAGGAGATCAGTCACCAGATCTACATCAGACTCCTCCTGCAATCCACTGCAAATACTCAGCACATAAGATTTCATCATGTTAACATGATACAATCTGTGCTCCTGCCTAGCAGTTCCACCATGTAGTTAACATCGCTGGCCCTCCTTTACCACCTTGTAGGGGCCCTCCCAAGCTGCCTGCAGCTTGCTGTCTCTGACAGGAATGAGAACCATTGCCTGCTGCCCTACAGCATACTCTCTAGCTCCAGCATTTCTGTCATACCAGACCTTTTTTCTGCTGTTGGGCTTCTGCCAATTTCTCCTGGACCAAGCCCATGAGTTCCCTGAGCCTCGTCCTGAGGTTTAGGACATATGCCACAACAGACTTCTTGTGAGATTCACACACACCCTCCCACTCATCACAAATTAAGTCTAGAGGCTCCCCTCACCCTATGCCCATACAACAATTCAAATGGTGAAAACCCTATGGATTCCTGGGGAACCGCTCTGTAAGGAAACAGATGGGGCAAATATTTGTCCCAATCCCTCAAACTGGTTTGCAAATGCCGTAGCAGGGACTAAGTGCACAATTTAACCTCTCAACAAGACCATTAGTCTGGGGATGGTAGGGGGTGGTCTTTAGGAGCTTCATCCCACAGTACTTCCACAGAAAAGCCAGCAGGTCTGACATGAAACTGGCACCTCTGTAAGTCAGAATTTCTTTTGGGAAACCTACCCTGCTGAAAATCTCTAAGGCATTTGCCACATTTTCTGCCTCAATGGAGGACAAAGCCACTGCCTTAGGGTATCTTGTAGCATAATCCACTACAACTAGGATATACTTTTTCCACGTGAAACATGGGGTACTCAGAGGCCCCCAATATCCATAGCTACCCTCTGAAATGGCTCCTTAATCACAGGCAAATGCATCAAAGGCACTCTCACCTTGTCTCCTGCCTTGCCTACCTTTTGGCACTGCTCATAGGTCCTGCAGTACTCTGTTACATCTCTGGAAATCCCAGGCCAATAGAAGCTCTGCATAACATGACCTGCAAAGGGAATATCATGGGCTACAGCTAGAAGTGCCAGATGGTATGCTCTAGGCTCTACCAACTGCTGAAGTCTCTCACCCTCTATCCCTCCCTCAGGGGTCCACTCTCTATACAGTAACCCTTTGTCCCAGTATACAGATTCCCCCTTCCCTTGAGAATCAGGTGCCTCACTAGCTACCTGCCTCAGGCCTTGAAATGTAGGGTCTGACAGCTGAGCCTGTCTCAACTCTCTCTGTAATCCTTCCCAGCTCCCCTACAACAGGAAGTCTGGCATCCTTTGGCAGCGGTGCCTCACTGTCAGCCTGGGTACTACTACTCACCTCTGCCCTTGCAGTCACTCTGTCCAAGGGAACATCAGTACCGACAAGCAGCTGTGGCTCACCTTCAGTCTCACTGCTACAGAGTAGCTCCCTCCTTGAAGCAACCACCTCACCAGTCCTGGCTGCAAGTATGCTGTCTGTCTGGGTCTCCCCCAGGATACCGGACCCACATGCTTGTCTCCAAGCCTGACTGGGTGTAACTGTATAAACACATGGTACTGCCTCATCAAAATCCTTCCCTATCAGGACATCTGCAGGATGGTAGTTTGGTACTCCTGTTGTCTCAAGAAAACCTACTATTGGCATTTTGTCATTCCCACCTTTTGTTCCCCAGCTTGCCTCCATGGACATATATATTCCTCATGGCCCCATTGGTTGCATTTAAAACATTTAACCCTAGGTCTTGGACGTGTACCTGGACTTGTGGCTTCCCCTGCTACTGTCAACTCTGTTGGGGAAGTCTTGGGTGCCCACCATGGATTCCCTTAGACCCATGAGCAGCACAGGGTGTCCGTTTCCTGTGCAGGGATGCCCTGCCTGCTAGGTATAGGTCTCCCTTCTTCCACAATTCATCTGTAGTAGGGCATTGTCCATTAGCTAACCAGATCCTCATTTCCTCAGGCAAAGTGCTAAGGGCTAGTTCCCTCACCAAAAGGTCTTCCAGCCCTTCAAAAGTGGTGACCTGACATCCACTCACCCTCCTATGAAAATAAGTGCTAAGTTCAGCAACATATTCACACACACTTTCATCTGCCTTGCGTCTATGCTCACAAAACATTTTCCTAGAAGTTTCAGGTGTTAGCTTAAAAAAAGTTTAGTAAACAATTGTTTACAGCATTATAATTTAAGAAATCATTGTCAGATAGTTTGGACAAAACAGTTACAGCTTTACCATGGAGTAAGGGGGTCAGGAACCATACCCAGAGCCTTTGGTCAACATCATACTGTTTACATACCCTCTCAACCACATGACTGAAACTATCAAAATTATCCCCCTCTGTAAACTGTGGAAGTAACGTATTGATCTTTGTTGTTTCTGGGGTTCGGTTACTCCCTTCTCCAATATCTCCATGACTCTGGCAAAGAGTCAGCATCTCCTTTTCATGTTGCCTCTGCCTCTCCTTCTCAGCTTCCAGGTGTAGCAGTTTCTCATTTTCCTCACTCTCTAGATGCCTCAGTCTCTCTGCTGTTTCTATTTCCAAATACTTGGCCTCCAACTCAAGTCTCTCTAGCTTCAGACGGATTTCTAAGTCCTCTGTAGAAAGGTTGAGCTGTCCATTCTCTGAGTGTTGTACATCTCCCACAGCCAGTCTGATCGTCCTTTGCTATTCTCTGATACAGCTGTGACTAAAGCTGCAATCATGTCTGCTTTAGTCAGGTTTCCATGCACCAGTCCTTTAGCCTGGCACATCTCAGCTAACTGGCTCCTTTTGTCAGCTTGCCATACTCCTCTGCTGACATGCTTGCCAGCTCTCCCTGACTAACTAAGCTAACAAAAGAAATAAAACAATTGTGATCTCAACTCTGAATGTTCACTGCATGGCTAATTTACAGTACAAAAACACCTTCAGTGATGACTGTACACAAGCTACAGGAATTCACTATCTACACCACTACAAGCCAATTAATATGTGATGTGGCTAACTCACCACTATCAAACAATTAGTACTTGATGTGGATATCCCACCACTGCCAAACAATTTTTTTATTTTACATTTTTTGACCAGGAATGTCTGACTGAACCGAAGCCCTTTTTCAGCAGAGGCCCGGGGAGAAAAGCTCCGATTAATACTAACAATTTAAGTTCACATAATACAAGCAATTTAACAATTCCATAGTAATTTAAGACTCTAGCAATATATGCAACTTATTTGAAAGGCAACTGTAAACAGACATCAGTAGTGTATTAAAAATGTTATATAATATACGAACTGAACCAATGCCTTAAAAGGTGTTTACAGAGAAAGTAAGGGAAAAAGAAAGTGTAGATGTACTGGAACAAGGTAAAGGAAAGGAATGATTAAAGGTAGTAAAGACTGGTTAAAAGAGGAAACAGAGAGAGAGAGGAGAAAGAAGGTATATTAATTAGATGGATATATTCAGGGAGGGTAAGAACAGTGGCAGTTCCATTGCTTTTTAAAGTATTCTTTTATGGCTGATTTAAATCGTTTATGATGTGTAAAAGTTCTGATTTCGAGGGGAAGTTTGTTCCATGCTACAGAGGGGTGGTAGCTATATATGTTGCACCCTGTTTTATACTTGGGTTTATAAATATAAATAAGATCTTAAAATGAGCTCTGGAGATTTCTTGTGGGGGAATAGTGGGAGATAAGGGAGCATAGAGCTGGACAACAGTGTGGCTGATACAGAACTGAGTGTATGATTTGGAGCTTTGAGCGAGGAGTAGGTGAATTAGTTCAAGCCAGTTTAAGTGTTTCAGGGAGAGACAGTGGTGGGTTTGTTGTGCTGCAAATCTAGCTAGGTTGACTCAAGTTTGCTAAGTACAGATGAGTTTAGATTTGGGAAGATTTGAGAGCTAGAAGTTAAGCAGGATCGTAGGTAAGCATGTGTGAGGGTAACCCTGGCTTCAAGGGTTAGAAATTTTTTATTTCTATACAAAAGTCCTAGTTTCTGATGGGTTTTCGTGATACAATTATTAATGTGAAGGTCAAATTTTAGCTGATCATCAATGGTAACACCTAGGAGTTTTGTGCTGGATTCAACTACTAAGATTTGATGTGGTTAACTTTTTTGGGGAGAAAGAGTAGTAGTTTTGTTTTTTTTAGGATTGAGGATGAGCTGATTTTTGGAGAGCCATGTCTCAACTGAGTTAAAGGAAGACCGGGTAACAGATAAGAGTTCAGAGGGGGAATTGGCAATAGTTATGACTGTAGAGTCGTCAGCTTATTGAACTATGGAAGACTGTGGGCAGGAGGAATAGAGTAAGTTAGCGAAGATATTAAAAAGTAGTGGTTCGAGAATGGATCCTTATGAGACATCCATTTTTACTGGAAAAGGGGTAAGATAGTGCAGATTGCCATCTCACTGACTGCAGTCTATTGGTGAGATAGCTGGAGAACTATGCTACAGTGTTTGGGGAGAAGTTGAGGTCTGACAGTTTGTTCAGTAACAGAAAGTGAGAAACTCCAAATCCAGCTCTAGACAACTGGAGTACCTCAGGGTTTAGTCCTGAGTCCGCTGTTGTTTGGCATCTACTTCTCTGAAGTACAGGCCAACACTAAGAGACTCTGGCTAACAAAGTTTGCAGATTACTACAAACTGAGAGCCATTACTGAATCACCAAATGATGTGGATATTCTACAAAAGGGCCTTACAGAAACATATGCTTGGTGCCAGAGCCATGGGCTCAAGCGTAATACCCAGAAATGTATACTTATCCCCTTTGGGAAAAACATGTACCCATGAATTACCACACAGGTGGCAGTACACTAAACACCATAGTGTGATGAAAGACTTAGGGACACAGGTGGACAGTGGTCTCATCTTTGATAACCACATCGTCACAACTATCAGGAAATCCTTCTATGTGGCACACCTCATCACTAAGGGCTTTTCATCCAGAAAAAAGGAGGTCATTGTCCCACTGTACTCATCTCTCATTAGACCCATTATAGAGTACAACGCCCCGTTTGGTATGTACCTCACAAGACATCTGCAACAGCTGGAAAGGCCGTGCCGCAGAAATACCTCACTAAAAGAATCACAGGCCTAAAAGCAGATGCTCTATGCCGACTGTCTAAAAAAACTCTAGCTATACTCTGTGGCATATCGTCTACTTACAGGCGATCTCTGCTTAACATACAAGGTCATGTCAAACCCTGAGTTGTTGGACATGCTCCACTTACAGAAATCCCAATCTCTCAGAGCCACATTCTCCAGGGATCTAAACCTTGTCATCACAATGAACAAAACATGCTGGAGGGGTAGGTTCCTGACACAGAGACTCCTCATACTCTGGAACAGACTGCCCATACATGTCAAGCAGAGCGGCTCCTTGGTCCTCTTCAAAATGAACCTTGACGATTGGCTGGGGGATAGGAAATTCACCCCAGGGATCATGTCAGTCGCCCTGCTAGACAGGGGGTCCAGGGAAGTAAATACTGTGGGAGGAAATATCCAGGGAACTGTTATGGCTAGGCCAATAGCCTAGTACCAACCTATGAACCTATAAAAGCCTTTGAGAGCTCAAGGAACAGGCAGGATACAAGTTTATGATCATCTCTGGCTAAAGAAATTGTGTTGAGGAAGAACAGAAGAGCAGTGGCGGTGCTATGTTTGGGTCAGAAACCATGCTGTGTGGGCGTGAGTAGTTTTTCCTGTAAGAGATGCTGCATAACTTGTGTGTGCATAAATTTCTCCAAGACTTTACAGAGAGGGGAGAGGATAGCAACAGGTCCGAAATTGAAGATTTCAGAGGAGTTACCTCCTTTATGAATAGGTAGGGTGTGGAATTGTTTCCAGATTGATGGGACTTTGGATTCTGGGATAGAGCGATTAAGATAGATACTGGCAGAGCAAGAGAGTCGGCTGCTATATGGGGAACATATGATGGGATGTTGTCAGCAGATACAGAGCATGGTTTTAGCCTAGAGAGGAGGGTTTTGATGTAGGTAGTGGGAACAGGTTTAAGGGGGAAAGTGTTTAAAGACTTAGCAGTTGAAGAAGGTTCAGGGCAACTGGGAGCACTGGTGTTACAGAAGTTGGGGTTAGGGTTAAATAGTTTGGATAGTGACTATACAACGTAGGTGTTAAAGGTGTTGGCAGTTTCATCAGGTGATTTTTCAGGGCAGGAGATGGGTGAGGTAGGGTTGCCAGGGTGTAATATTTGGTTTATTGCATTCCAGAATTTTTGGGGGTTGGATTTTAGAGTTTTAGGGGGGGGTTGTACTAGAATTCTTTTCTGTCTTTACTGATGATTTTTTTAGCCTGATTTCTTTGCTCTTTATATCTTTGCAAGTCGGTAGGGTTTTTAGATTGTAACCATGTTTTCCAAGCACTATCTCTTGTTTTTATAAGGAAGTGAGTAGTTTTGGATAGCCACAGGAATACGCTAGCTTTTATCCGTATTTTCTGGAGTGGAGCTACTGAGTTTAAGATATTAAGGAATGTTGAGTTAAAGGCTTGGACTGCTTCGTCAAGTGAGAGGTGGACGAGGAAATACCAATTAACTCTAGAGATGAGGGTTTTAAATGTATCTGGGTTGAAGCTGGAGACATTGTGGCAGGTGATAAATCTGTGAAATTTAGAGAGACGGTTAGTATACCTGAGCAATTTTTTGGGAGAGTGGTCACTCAGGGAGTCAGGAACTGTTTCAGGTTTGTGATATTTGGAAGGATTTGAAACAAGTATACAATCTATGAGGGTGCTGGAAGATTGAGAGTAATTTGTATGTGTTGGTTGAGTGATTAGCTGTGTAAATCCATATAGATTTATATGATGTGGGGAAAAAGAGTTACTGAGGGTTAGCCAATTAATATTTACGTCCCCAAGGAGAATAGTTTCATTAGGGATGTTTTGAGAAAAATATGAGAGAATGCTTTCCAGCAGGCCAATATTATTACCTGGTGGAACGTATATGGCTACTATGGTAATGGTAGTGTAGTTGCTGAGTTTAAGGTGAACTGCCAGTAATTCAGCAGGAGAAAAAGATGTGATAGATTGCATAGGCTGGGAGATAGTGAGGTTATTGAGTAGACAATGGCAACCCCACCTACCTTTTTTTTGTACAGTCTAACCGGATTACATTATAGCCTGGGGGGAGAATATCATTATCAAGGTTTTGGGCTTTAAGTCAAGTTTCGGTTAGTGATACAACATCTGGGGTGTGATTAGATATCCATGCGTGAAATTGGCTAACTTTGTTAAGGATGCTTCAGATATTGAAAGTGTAGAAAGAGGTTTGCTTGTTTGTTGTAGTGGAGTGGCCTGAGTTTGAAGAGGTGTTTAAGAGGGGCCAGTATCAGAGATGGGTCTGGGATTTGGGTATATATCACCTGATATGAGAAGTCTATTAGGGCAGTAATGAGATTTTACTTTTGATGGGTAGTATCTACTATACTTTGTCTTGTTTTTAGATGGTAGAGACTAGGAGGGAGGAATTTTTATTTTGCGGAGTTGGGTGTTGATGGGAAAGATAGAAGCAGAGATAGATATGGGTTGCTGTGAGTAGAAGAAATCATAAGTATAGGGATAGGTAGGGTGTGTATGAAAAGGAGATAAAGGTGTGGAAAATTATGTAATATTAAGTAAGAGAAACAATGGAGGCAGAAGTAGGGTAGAGAGGACAGAGATATGCATAGTTGATGAGGGAAGAATAAATTTGGGTGGTGGTAGAAGGTGATAGAAACATAAATAAACAAGGTGGTGATTTAGGAGTAGAGAGTTGGGGCAGGTTGATTGTTTATAATAGATACTTTGGAGAGGTATAGTATTACCTGATATATGCAAAGTAGAATAGGAGAAGGTAGTAAGAATAAGCCAGGTAGCTGGAAGGGGAGGAGTTTGAGAGAGGGAGGAAGCAGGTGGTTAAGTATAAAGGAAATGATATGGGGGTGAACGGAGCAGGGCTACACCTTAATCTGAGGATATTCCTAAGAAACAAAAACAATCTGTTAGTACAATCTACTAAAAGGGGAAATAGTATTTGCCCAAATGTAAGAGAGGTAGAAATCAGTTTTTACTTAACTTATGTCCAGTATACAAGGGGGTACTTTAATTCACTAGGAGGGAGTTAGAAAAGTAAGAGGTACGTCAAACCAAGTTTTAAACATTTATCAGAAGAAAAATAGAGTCTGAAATGGGGAGGGTAGATAAAAGCATGTCAGGCAATAAGAGAGGCTAAGCGTTCGTAATATAGTGCTCACTCTAGCTACTCTGCCTTACATAAGTCACTAGTTTCAGCAAAAAATAGGCTACAATCACTTAAGCGAAATAAAAACTCTTTTCATACTTTGTAACTGTCTGAAAGAACAGAGGAAGCTTTCAGTTAGGTGCTGTGGCCATTTCTAGTAACAGCTCGTTGAATCCACTACAGAGCCCAAGGTTTGCTGACTTGCCTAAAGGTAGTGGGGGTGTTTGTAACTGTCTGAAAGGACAGAGGAAGCTTTCCAATGGGTGCTGTGACTGTTCCTAGTAATGGCTCATTGAATCCACTACACAGCCCAAGGTTACTGACTTGCCTAAAGGTAGTGGGAGTGTTTGTAACTGTCTGAAAGGAAGGAGGAAGCTTTCCGTTGGTGCTGTGGCCGTTCCTAGTAACGGCTCGTTGAATCCACTACAGAGACCAAGATTACTGGCTTGCCTAAAGGTAGCGGGGGTGTTTGTAACTGTCTGAAAGGCTGGAGGAAGCTTTCCGTTGGGTGCTGGGGCCATTCCTAGTAACGGCTCACTGAATCCACTACAGAGCCCACGGTTACTGACTTGCCTAAAGGTAGTGGGGGTGTCTGAAAGGACAATATGTGATGCTCGTGCACTGGCCAGTAATCAAGGAGCCTCATCCTCACCACTAGCACCAGTGAGGGGCATCCACAATGGGAGGATAAAAAGTACATGCACAGTAACGTACAATTTCCCTTAAGAGCACACAGAGATCATAGTCAGCCTGGGGATGATTTCTCCTTTTCTCTCCAAATCCCCAAATAAGACTCCCTAATGGCACAGCTATTGTGTTCAGATCTCAGCAGAGTAGTCAACCCAAAACCTCCAGTACCCTCTCTGTCCAACTAGTGCTTTGTGTCCCTGCCCAAGTAGCTGACATACACACACAAACACACTGTGAAGTTTGGTTTATATACAAATGCACAGAAATTCGTGGGGAAGGCTGGCATAGGTTCTCCAGCTATGCCCCCTTCTGCCCAGGCTATAAGGTAGTAATGCACTGCCACCAACTACTATAAAGGCCCTTACCAAAGGGTGTCCAATTCCACTGTGTAATATTACTGTTATCCAAATAGTAAGTGTAACAAGGGCTAAGGCTATTGGAGTGCCTTATACCTATCACCAAATACTTGCAAGTACCCTAAGAGCTTAACTTATTTCTACATAAAACATCCACAGTTGAAAGGTTTAAAACTATTTAATAATAAATAATAAAAACACAAGACAATACTCATCAATTCAACATAGTGACAACAGAGAGTTCAAAATCACAGGAAATACTTTAAAATAACATTACAGGACAGTTTGACATAAATATAGAAAACAGCCAGACTAATCTGGCTATATTCCTATCTATCTCTAACAGAAATACTAAGATCTAAATAACAATTTACAGAGCAAAGCAAGTGCTGGTGAGTTGTCGGCTTCAGAAGAAAATACAAAGTGCTATTCTTTCTTTCTGAGATAGTCCTTAAATTGATAATACACATTACTGCTGAGTCATCGCAGATTACATCATTCTTGTCACTTTTCTGATTTAGTTCCCAGGCTAACAGAGATTCAAAATTTAACATTTCTTTTTGATCTGCACCTGCCACGAACCCACAGCAATAAAAGACACTTTACATGTAAAACCTAGTAATTATCTCTGTCTTAGGACAATATCAGCTTTTAGAGCAGGGTGCACTGTGGTTACATTTTTGAAGCTTAGCACATAACACAGTTTTCTTACATTTGTGAAACCAGCCTGTGGAACATACTGATATTTACAATGACATAGAATTATTTACAAAATTCTATCTGGCTGGGCTGGCAGCCCCTCCGTTTTTCACACACCTATTAACTATTACTTGGCTATTAGTGTAGGTCGCACTACAGTTAGATGCAGCTAGGAATCAATGGCACTTTGCTGTCCAGAAGCAAAAAAGTAGCACTAATCCCAAAGCTCATTCACTGTGAATCATTTGTTTTTATTTTGCTGTTTAACACAGGTGAATGAGCTAGTCACTTCTGGAATCTACTCCCTTGTGGAATGCCCCAGAAGAAGCCCCTGCCTGAGTGGAATGTGATTTAGGGCAGGAAGGCAATGCTTTCCCATAATGTGTATAACAGAAAGAAATAGCCTTTGATGTTCATGTTGAAGTGGTTATCTTACAGATGGGTTGGCCCAGTTTGGAATCCATGAATGAAACAAAAAAGTTGGTCGGTTTTTCTGACTCTTTTAGTTTTGTCCAAGTAAAACCTTTGCTGCTTGTGAACATATAGTGAGTGGATAATTCTTTCCCCCTTATTTTGGGGATTAGGGGAAAAAAGGTAGGCAGGTGGATTAGCCTGGTTGAAGGAAATCTCATTCACTATCTTAGACATGAATGATGGATTGGAACGGACAGCTACTCTGTCCCTTTGGAAAACGAGAAAGGGGGGAAAGAGCCATAAGAACCTGAAGTTCAGACATTCTACAGGCAGAGGTAAGAGCCTGCAGAAGGATAATTTTCAAGGTGCATAATTTTAAAATAGCAGAAGCTGCTGGCTTGAAAGGGGGAAAATTAAGTTTTTCCAGCATAAAATTGTGATCCCAGGGAGGATAAATAGGTTTCCTAGATGGCTTTAAGATGTAAGACTCCCTTCAAGAAAAGCATGACCTCTGTCTTGGACACGAGACGAGGATCAACAGGCAAGCAAGTATTAATGGCAGACAGTTTGGCTTTAATGGAAGATTAGACTAGACCAGAGTGCAATCATTTGCAGAGATATATTTGAGGACAGAAGGGGTATCTGATAAGAATGGGCCCTGGCTGTGCTTGAAGCTACAAAATGGAAATCTTTTCCCCTTAGTAGTACAGCCTTTCTGGTGAAGAACCTGAATCACCTCCCACCTCTTCAGAGAAGAGGTGTCTTTTAGGGATCAGAACCCTGCTATCCATGGAGCGAGACTGAGACAGGCTAGCTTTGGATGAAAAAGCTGACCTTGTTGTTGAGTGAGCAAATCTTGTTGCAATGGTACTTTCCAATAGTTTGCATTAGACAGATAGATTAGGAGGGGAACCACTGCTGCCTTGGCAAGAAAGGGGTCATAACGAAAAGTTTTGGGGGCTTGCTTTTGAACTTTTAGAAGGATTTTTGGAAGCGGTGGCAGGGGGAAGGCATACAGGAATCTCCCCATTCACTGGAAAGTGAAGGCATGTATCCTGCAAGCTAAGGGGAAAGGACGGACTCTGGTGCAGAACAAGGGAAGCTGGTGGTTTTCTGGTGAAGCATAAAAGTCTACATGTGGTGTTCAACACTGATGCCTTACTGCCTTGAACACTCGTTTGCTCAGAGTTCATTCATGAGGACCCTCCAAGGACCTGCTTAAGGAGCCCACCAGTACATTCTCCTGTGAGGGATCACAGAGTAAAGCCCATTTGTGTTGATAGGTGCCATGCCTCATGTGCTAGCCTGCACAATGGGTAAGATCTCATGCTCCCTTGTTTGCTTAGATACCACATAACTGTGGTGTTGTCAGTGTACACCAGTAACGAGCCTGGTTTCCACAGATGGGAGAATAGCTGCAGTGTGGCACAAGGGTTCTCATTTGTTTCATGTTGATATGTTCTTTCAGGATGGGGGAAGGCCATTTCCCCTGCACTCAGTGAGATCTTGTCCTAGCCATCTGTGTGAAGAAATTAGCTGAGTGTGGCTGGGGTGGAAGGAAGGTGTGGGTTGAGCATGACTTGTTTTTCCCACCAGAGTAGTTTCTTTTGCAGGCAAGGTGATGGGATCAGGGTAACCAGGGGATGGGAATGTTGAGACCAGTCTGATTTCAGGTACCACTGGATTTTCCGCATATGTAGTCTGGCCAGAAGAAGCACTGGAATGGCAGCTCCAATGAAACCAAAGGCCTTGAATACTGCCCTTGCTGTGCAGTGAGAGGTTATTGAAAAATTTGGCCTGACTCAGTACTTTTTCCTGAGAAAGGAAGGCAAGCATTCTGCATGTGGCTAGGCTGCACACAGAAACACCAGGTCCTTGTGGGTGTGTGATGGGATTTTTTGAAGCTGATTGTGAACCCTAGAATGGAAAGGAGATGTACCGTGAACTGTACATGCTAGAGGATAGAGTCTATGGAAAGAGCTTAAATAAGAATGTCATCCAGGTAAGGGAATATCTGAATTCCTTGTGTGTGTGACAGAAGGCTACTACTTTACCCTAAGCACTTTGTAAAAACTCTCAGTGCTGTAGAAAGACCAAAGTAATAAACTGGAAATGTGATGAGCCACAGAAAAATCTGAAGAATTTCGTACAAGAGGGTTGGAATGGAGATATGGAGGTAGGCATCCTTTAGGTCTAGTGATACAAGAAAAGCGTGAGGAAGAACAAAAGGCAGGAGGGTGTGCCGACAGAGAAATTTGGAAGTGGGTACCTTTAGAAAGGTGTTTAAGAGAGACAGAGGTCCAAAATTGGTTTTCCAATGTCCTTCATTAGCACCAGAAAGATTCTGAAATATAACCCACTTCCTATGAAGTAAGATGGCACTCTTGATGTTGCCTTGCTTTAGTAAGTCCTGATTGACAGGGTCAAGCAAAGAGAAAGTACAGTTTTGTACCTACCATAAATGTAGATGTTCGAAGATCCACATTGCTGCAGTCATAACCTGTGGGTAGTCCGCTGTCCTCGGTCGGCCCGAATACCAAAGTGTTAGGCTGGCGTCGGTCATGGTCGCTCAGATCTGACGTCAGTACGCCGTGGTACTAAAGCGCATGACCGACGTCATATCCTCAGTCTTTCTTGCCCCAGATGTCAGAAGGCCCTAAAAAGAAAGGCCATGGCCAAAAACAGAAAACCTCCAAACACCCATGTACAAACAATATTTACAACCCAAACCACACAACCACTCCAAACTACAGTGGGGAAGGAGGGAGGGTAAATTGGACTGCAGCAATGTGGATCTTGAACATCTACATTTATGGTAGGT
The DNA here is from genome assembly GCF_019279795.1 of Protopterus annectens. Classification (NCBI taxonomy): domain Eukaryota; kingdom Metazoa; phylum Chordata; order Ceratodontiformes; family Protopteridae; genus Protopterus; species Protopterus annectens. Next base: position 175,263,158 of record NC_056748.1, read on the forward strand.
ACAAAACTGTACTATGTTCTTCATCTCACATTGCTGCAGTCATATCCTGTGGGTAGAATCCCAAAGCAAAGGTAAAGGGAGGTTGGCAAAATCATAAAGCATTGGGAGCTGCTAACATGCCCTGTAAAACTGCAGTGGCAAACCCAGCCCTAGATTTGGAATAAAGAGGGAGATGGTAATGTTTAGAAAAAGTGTGCACTGAACTCCAAGTAGCTGCCTCCAAAATATCTTTAGTAGCTACACCCCTTAAAAAAGCAGTAGAAGTGGCAGTAGCCCTAGTGGAATGAGGTCTGATTCCAGCCGGAATCTCCTTACCATGATGAGAATAACAAAAAGCAATACAATGGCCAATCCACTTAGAAATAGTTTGTTTTGAAACAGGTTTCCCCTGAGAGCCCAAAGCAAAAGAAACAAACAACTGTTGAGACTGTCTGAACCCTGTAGTTCTGCTCAAATAATAACGCAACTGCCTGTGAATATCCAAAGAGTGCAAAATTTTCTCCCCTTTATTTTGGGGATCAGCGTAAAATGTAGGCAAATGAATAGATTGGTTCAAGGCCACATTTGAAACCACTTTAGGCATAAAAGTAGGGTTAGTACGCAGGGATACCCTATCCTTATGAAAAATCAGGAAGGGTTCAACTGCCATTAGAGCCTGTAATTCAGATACTCTTCTAGCAGACGTAATGGCCAACAAAAAAGCAGTCTTCCAAGACAAAAACTTCAACTCAGATGTAGCTGCAGGTTCAAAAGGAGGTAAAGTGAGTTTTTCCAACACAAAATTGAGATCCCAGGAAGGAGTAGGAGCTCTACGCGGGGGTCTTATGTTCTTAGCCCCTCTAAGAAACTGCTTAAACAAAACAAAGGATGAGAGAATAATGGTGGGTCACAGTCATAGTGAGCAGAAATGGCTGCAGCATGAACTTTTACAGAGGAGAAAGACAAACCCTTGTCTAATAATTCTGTAAGATACTGAAGTGAAACACTCAAATTAGGCCCTGAAACATCAAAGCTCTTTGCTTTGCTCCAAATAAAAAATCTCCTCCATTTATCAGCATAAACTTTCCTTGTACTAGGCCTTCTGGCCTCCAAAATGACATTCAAAACTTGTTGAGGAAGCTGCGACCCTCCAGGTTCTAGAACAGAATATGCCAGGCTGTCAGATGCAGGGACTGTATCCTGACATTGAAGAAATGATTGCCTGCCTGGGACAAAAGGTGTGGAATTGATGGCAAAGGGCAAGGAGGCTCCCGTACTAAACTCCTCAGCAGAGGGTACCAGTGCTGCCGTGGACAATCTGGAGCTATTAGAATCATGGAGGGCTTGTCCTGTCTGACCTTCAAGAGCACCTTGGGAAGGAGAGGCAGAGGAGAAAAGGCATAGACGTGAAGATTGTTCCACCTGAATGATAGAGCATCCACTTTCCAAGCTTTTGGATGAAACATCTTTGTGCAAAACTTTGGCAACTGGAAATTTAGTGGAGAAGCGAACAGATCTATGTCTGGAGTCCCCCAAATCACTGTCAACTGTCGAAATACATGAGGATCCAATTTCCACTCGTGGGGATCCACCATCTGTCTGCTCAAAACATCCGCTAAGGAGTTCTGTGCTCCTGGCAGAAACCTTGCCTGAAGAGTGAGGTGCAAACTGAGAGCAGTCTCCCACAAAATCATAGCTTGCCTGCAAAGAGGGTACGAATGTGTTCCCCCTTGCTTGTTGATGTACCACATGACAGTTGTGTTGTCTGTTTGAATCAACACTTGTCCAGGGTGAAGTAGATCCTTGAAAGCCATCAATGCAAATTGGACTGCTAACATCTCCTTCAAGTTGATATGCAAATGTTGAAGTCTGGCAGGCCACGTGTCTTGAACCCATTTTCCATTGAGGTGTGCTCCCCAAGCCTTGTCTGAGGCATCTGTCGTTAAGATCTGACTCGCCTCTGGTCGGGTCACAGAGAGTCCCTTGTTTAGGTGACATTCCCGAGCCCACCACAAAAATTCCTTTTGAATGTAAGGTATTATCTGAATGACAGTGTCCAAATCGTGGCAGTGTTGAGTCCATACACTTTTGAGATACCATTGTAGCTTCCTCATATGCAGTTTGGCATTGGGAAGCACCAGAATACAAGATGCCATGAACCCCAAGGCTTGAAGGACTGTCCTTGCAGTCAGCCTGGACCGTAGAGACAATTGTTGGAAGTAAAGGGTAAGATTTCTTTGCTTGTCCGGGGTCAAAAATGCCATCTGAGAGGCTGTATTCAGTCTCACACCCAGAAAGCACATGTCCTGAGAGGGTACTAGATTGGACTTTGTTTCGTTCACAGAATACCCTAGGCACCTTAACACTGCCATAACATACTGTAGATGGTGAAGTAGCTTGTCTTTGTCTTGAGCAAGAATCAGGCAATCGTCCAAATAAGGATAAATTTGTATTCCTCTTAACCTTAAGAAGGCTATTACCGGAGCCAGAACTTTTGTGAACACCCTGGGCGCAGTAGATAAGCCAAAGGGCAATGCAGAGAACTGATAATGTAAAGTCCCAGCCAAACGCAGGAATCTCCTGCAACTGGGCCTGATAGGAATATGAAGATAAGCCTCTTTGAGATCCAGAGTTACCATCCAGTGATCTTTGCCTAACAGAGGCAGAAGTTGTTGCAAAGTCAACATTTTGAATTTTGGAATGTCCAGGTATGTGTTGAGGATAGACAAATCCAGAATTGGCCTCCAAGTGTTTCCTTTCTTTGGTACAAGAAACAGGCGAGAATAAAATCCTAGGCCCACTTCTGACAGAGGAACCTGCTGTATAGCCCCCATTTGAAGAAGTAAAGAAATCTGTTTGTGAGCCTCCACCCTTTGCTGAGGAGGAACGTCTGGCATGCCTTTGAAAGGAAGCAATGTGTGGAAATAAAACTTGTAGCCTCAGTCTATAATGTCCAACACCCATTTGTCCTGGGTGACTAAAAGCCAATTTTGCCTGAAAAGTGCCAACTTTCCTCCCAGAGGAGCTGCCAGACAGGAAGGATCTGGCAGCTGAAGATGCAGGTCATTGGGTCTGTTTACGAAAGGACTGGCCCCTGCCCTCACCTGTAGATTGTGCAGGGGAACTCCACGTCCTAGGCCTGAAAGAACCCTGAGCTCTGCCCCTACCACGTCTAGATCTGCCCCTAGACTGTAAATCAGAAGACGGGTAAGCCCATCCCTTAGTAGGCCAATTTCTGCTAAACTTAGGGGGCTGCACCTGCAAAAAATCCTTAACAGTCTGCATAGACTTAGCTTTGTCTTCCATTTTCTTCAAGACTGACTCCACAGGAGAACCAAACAAAATTTCAGACTGAAGGAGCATCCAAAATTCGAGCTTTAACATGCTCTGACAAGTTCTGATCCTTAAGCCAGGCGTGCCTACGAATAACTGATCCAGTGGCAGCCACCCTGGAAGAAGCCTGTAAAGCATCGAAACCACACTGCAAAGAATGCTTACCCACCTGATCAGAGGCATGAACCAAATCCTGTAATTCCTTACACTCTATGCCCTCTGCCAAAGCATCTACTTTAGATTTTAACTGAGTAAGGAGAAAATTCTGGTACTTCAGCATATGAAACTGGCAATTCAAAGCCCTCATTGCTAGAGTGGAAGAGGTATACACTTTTTTACCCCACCTATCCAAAGCTCTAGAATCTTTATCCATAGGAACTGGATTCTTTACAACAGAAGCCCTGACACCCTTAGATCCCTGGCTAATAGTTTCTGGGTCAGCCCTTGGGCTCTTATACAAATATTTATGAGCCTCTGGCACTCTGTAGTACCTATCTGGTTTAACCGGTGCAGGAGGCAAAGAGTCTGGATTAAGGGAAGCCTCAGAGAAAACATCCTGAACAACATCCAAAACAGGAGGTATAGCCAAGGGCCTATGCTGTGGTAAAAACAAGAATTCCCTAAGCCTCTTTCAGGAATCTGAGAAATCCTGACCTTCCCATTTAAAATGCTCCCTCATAGAATGCAGGGTTTCTGAAAAAGAAAAATCCTCTGGAGGAGAAGCAGAAGGACTAGAATCCTCTGCTACTGAATCAGAATAATGAGGAAAATCCTGAATGTCTTCAGCCGAAGACTCTGAGTAATCTGAAGAATGTTCAAAACCTTCCACCTCTGGCTCCACCCTAGGCCTCTTATCTGGAGGGGGCAAAGAACCTCTGATTAAGGTAATCAAATCTTCTGCCATTTTTAGCATGTGTTTTTTAGGTACAGAACCTGCAGAACTAGGACTGACTCCAGAGGAAGACAAACCAGGCCTGACCTTGGAAGGTACCTTAGAGACAGAAGGGGAAGGCCTAACCACCTTATGCAAAGAAGGAAGTACAGCAACCTGAGAGGCCCCCTCAGCCTGACCCGACTCCTGAGAGGCCACATCTTGCAAAATTAAAGGCTCCCCCTGAGACTCAGCTGAAACCTCGGCTGGATCCACAGATTCCACCGTAGTTTCTAAAGAACCGGCGTCCGGAATGGAGGACTCATCCTGCTTGGACTTTAACGATTTTTCCTTGCGCTTCTTAGCGGTAGCGGGCGTCGGAGGATCCGACGGCATATTGTAATTACACCGCCATCAAGACAAGCCTAGCGCAATCTAACCTACGTTTAATGGTGCGCTTATTAAATCTAGCACAAAAGCGACACCCGACTACGTCATGCTCAGGCCCCAAGCAAGGAATACAGAGAGAGTGGTAATCCCTATGAGGTATCTGTTTCCCACAAGAAATACAATTATTCACTTTTTCTGACATCCGGATTTAACTGAGGCAAGAAAAAGACAAAAATATCCTCAACGGGGTACTTAGCCCAACTTGGTTTTCGGTCTGAAACTCAGAATACGAAAATTTCAGGACACCGAACAGCACTTGCAAACGCTGCTTCTGCTTCGGACCGTGCGGCAAGAAAGACTGAGGATATGACGTCGGTCATGCGCTTTAGTACCACGGCATACTGACGTCAGATCTGAGCGACCATGACCGACGCCAGCCTAACACTTTGGTATTCGGGCCGACCGAGGACAGCGGACTACCCACAGGTTATGACTGCAGCAATGTGAGATGAAGAACATCTGGTTTTGTGGAGGAGGAGGAAGGCCCTTTAGATGGGGAACTTTCCTATGAGACATGGCACGGCCTTCTTTGATGTAGTGTGGTTTGTAGTTATTTCCCAGAAAAAAAGGGACACAGAAAGTCTTTTTAAAAAAGGGGTGGAGGATTTGAAAAGGGAAAAGGTACAGTTAAGGAAGGTAGTCCCAGTTTTTTTCCCTCTAAAGAGAGGCCTCCCCAAAGGAGATTCACTATGTGGTTTATCTGAAAATCTCTTTCTTGGTGCTTTTCTTTGTCTGCAAGTGGACCCCCATGGTCTCCCTTGGCAAAGGAAGTGTACTTGGCTGGGTAGTTCCTGAGGTACCCAGGGACTGTAGAAAGTAAAATTTGCCTACAGTCCTTCATAGTCTTACCACACTCCTGTTTGACTTTAAAGAGTTTTGCAGCTTCTGGCCAAACAGGTCATCTCTGTCTAGGGGGAAACCTAGGATTTTAAATTTGAAGTCCTCGTGGACAGGTTGGCCGTGATACCATGCATAATATGTGATGACTGAACCTGCTGCTGCAACCCTGTAAGAGTTATCTACAGCATAACTGCATCTGATGCTCTGCCTTGCAATCTGAGTATCTTGAGAAAATAAGGTCTGCATTTGCTGCTTAGAATCTGCAGATTATGGGTCAGACATGACCTTATTCAAAGACTATAGGACATATTGCAAATGTTAAGTCATATGCATTTTTGATAGCTAACAGTTCTGAATGCAAGGGTGGAAGAGATGTAGACCTTTTTTCACCACACATCCACAGCCCTATTATCCTTGTCTGTGGGAAGGGCATTAGCAGTGAGGAGAAGTTAAGAATTTTTATCCAAGGAAAGAGAGATTGCAGCAGGGCCAAACACAGGGTTCCTACATAGATATTTTACTTCAAACACCTCACAGAATTTGTGTGTTCTTTTAGGTGCCAGTGGCTAAGAATCAAGAGCTGAAGATGTAAATTTAAAGGCATCCTGGTATGCATTTAATACTGGAAGAAGTGCAGAGGGGGCTGGCGTGCCTATTTCCACAGAGACTATAGTATCTCTTTTGAACATATGAGATTTGCTTTGGATGCCATCCAAAATGCTTCTCATGTTCTGAACAGTTTTCCCAAGCGATGCTTCCTCAATAGGGGAGTCAGGAGAGGGAGTTCCGTTCATCAGAGGAAAGCTGTTCTGAGGAATGCATCTGTGAGGAATAGTCCAGGGAATGATCAGAATCCAGATCCTGTTCCTCCTCAGAGGAAGAAGAATCCGGAATGTGGCTTTGTGGTGTGGCCTGTGGCAGCTGTGACACAAAAGAAGTAGGTTTCAGGGCTACTTTCACTTTAAATAAACCCTGGGAGAAGTCCAGCCATTCTTTTTCTTTGGAAGCTGTACAGGAGGGTCACATGCCTAGTTTTTTGCTTTTTCTCTTAGGTATGAAGTCTGTCTGAATGAGTCTCAGAGGTTTGAAACTTTGGTGAACTTCAGAGTGCCTGGAACCTCTTCCCTAACTAGGATGCGAGGAACTCAGTTGTAGGCCATCTGTAATAATGACACATGGTTCATCTGAGGCATCTACTACCTACAAGGCTTCAGTAACCAGGTAACTGAGAAGGTATCTTTCAGAGTGTGGGTTCTGCATCCAACTCACAGATGCAAGACTGTGAGTCATCTCAGAAGTCTTCTGAGTTTCTTCTTTAGCAGAAGGGAGACGACTGATGGTGGGGATTCTGCCATTTTGGCTTAGGCAAGGTATTTTAGACAGTGAAATTCAAGGAATGTGTTAAGGGTGGAAATCTTCTACCTAAGGGTTTTAGGAACAAATGACTGGCAGACGGACCAGGTTTTGTAGTCGAGTCGTGTTCTGGGCCTAAACAAAGAAGGCACTTAGTGTGCAAGTCCCTGTACGGGATCTGCTTACTGCACTTGCCCCTGCTAGTTCATATCTAACAAAAATTATCTACACAATTAAAAAACAAAACCTTCAAAAAAGTAATGTTCCCCAATGGGGGACTTATCTGAAATGTGAAAAAGTGAAGCAATGGTACCAATGACCCAGTGAAGATCAGTTTGATGGGTGTACAACCTGCGTTTAGGCTGGTGGCAAGAAAGTATGAGGAACTATGTGTACGTCCACCTATGTAGCCCAATGCACATGAGCTGAGGTCACAAGTCCGTAGTACATCCTCAAGAAGGTAAAATTTTGGTACGATGGTCGGACATCAGTGGACAAAAAATGAAAAAGTTAAGTATTTACCAAAATGATAGATCCACGTTTTCCTATTTTCATCTAGTTCAATGTGTGGGTTATCAGATCTAACCTCGGTACCTTATACCACAGTATTGCATCTCAGAGCTCTGACTCCTCCACTTCCCAAAATTTCCTCCTCCTGACTGGTTTACCTCAGACTGACTCTGCTGACTGACTCCCAAAAGTGTCTAATCACTGTAAAATGAATGAATGAATGAATGAATGAATGAATGAATGAAAAGGGGAGCCCACAACATTGCCCACTATGGAATGAATAATGGAACAGGAGACAGATTGGGTCCTGTCAAGGTCTGATCAAACCCAAGATGATGTAAAAAGACAATTTGGAAGGGGGCAGAAGGGAGGAATGTTGAACTGAATGAAAGTAGGACAGCATGGATAGTACAGTTGTGTACACTTACCATAAATGTAGATGTTCAAGTGTATTCACTGTTGCAGTCATTACATTTGGGTAATCTGCTGGCAGCTTGCCCTTAGTTGGCTTGAATTCCAAAGTCTTGGGTCCTGCGTCAGTTGCTGTCTTCTCTTCCATGACGTCAGGTTGTCAGGGGGATAAAACATGCAGCCGACGCCATTTTCTTAAGTTTTTCTTGCCCCCGATGTCAGGTGCCCCCAAAAAGGTAGCAATATTTTATATATATATATATATATATATATATATACACACACATATGCATCAATACAAATTTTACCTTCATCTACAAGCAAATACACCCCATAGGTTGTAGAAGGTAGGGAAGGAAAGATAAACTGTAGAACAGGGGGATGGCGGGAGGGTAACCTGGACTGCAACAGTGAATACACTCGAACATCTACATTTATGGTAAGTGTACACAACTGTACTATGTTCTTCGTGTTTCACTGTTGCAGTCATTACACATTTGGGTAAAATCCCAAAGCTATGGTTGGGAGGCTAGCGCTAAACAGCATTAGGAGCGGCTATAAGGCCCTGCAGCACTGCAGTGGCAAAGCCTGCCCTGGACTTAAGAGTAGAGAGGCAAATGGTAATGCTTTGTAAAGGTGTGAACAGAACTCCAAGTAGCAGCCTCTAGAACGTCTTTGGTTGGTACTCCTCTAAGAAAGGCTGCTGAAGTAGCTGCAGCTCTGGTGGAATGAGACCTAATGCCCTTGGGCACAGGTTTACCATGGTGTGAGTAGCAGAAACGGATGCAGTGGCTTATCCAATTTGAAATTGTCTGCTTTGAGATAGCCTTTCCTTCTGATCCTGCAGCATATGGCACTAGTAATTGCTCAGTTTTTCTTAGAGCTTTTGTCCTGCTCAAGTAGAATCTTAGCTGTCTGTGTATGTCCAAGGAATGCAGAATTCTCTCCCCTTTGTTCTGCGGATTTGGATACAAAGTTAGCAGATGAATTGTTTGGTTAACAGCCACACTGGAAACCACCTTAGGCATAAAAGTAGGAATTGTCCTCAGAGACACCCTGTCTGGGTAAAATATGATAAAAAGGCTCTACAGCCATTAGGGCCTGTAGCTCTGAAACCCTTCTTGCTGAAGTAATTGCTAGTAGCAGAGCTGTCTTCCATAATAAGAACAGTATATCAGCGGTAGCGACTGGTTCCAATGGAGGCAGGGTGAGCTTTTACAACACATAATTGAGGTCCCATGCAGGTAATGGTGACCTTCTAGGAGGCCTTAGGTTTTTGGCTCCTCTAAGATACTGCTTTAGTAAGGGATGAGAAAAGATTGGTGGCTCTGTATTGTAATGAGCCGAATGGCAGAGGCATGGATTTTGATTGATGAGAAAGATAGGCCTTTGTCAAGCATCTCAGTTAAGTATTGTAATATCTGAGGAATATGTGGTTCTGCTGTATCAGTTCCTTGTGCTTGATTCCAAGCATAAAATCTCTTCCATTTGTCAGCATAATATTTTCTAGTACTAGGCCTCCCGGCTTCCAAAATGACATCCATCACAGCTTTACTGAGAGGTGTCATTGGTATGATTACATGATTAGCCATGCTGCCAGGTTCAGAGTCTGTAGTTGATTGTGCAGTATCTGATTGTTTTGCTGGGACAGCAGTTGTGGTCTTTGAGGCGAGGTCCAAGCTGGGTATTGAGACAAGTTACTAAGGACTGGGTACCAGTATTGGCGGGGCCATTCCGGGGCAATTAATATCATCTTTGGCTTCTCTTGTCTGACTTTTAGGAGGACCTTGGGTAGAAGAGGCAGAGGAGGAAAGGCATAAACTGACAGGTTTTTCCAACTGAAAGATAGGGCATCCACTTTCCATGCTGGTCTGTGATAAGTCCTTGTGCAGAATCTTTTCAGTTGACAATTTTGAGGAGAGGCAAATAGATCTATGTCTGGGCTCCCCCATTTCTCTGTTATCATGCTGAATACTTGTGGATTTAGTTTCCACTCGTGAGGACCCATAAGGTTTCTGCTTAAATCGTCTGACAGAGTGTTCTGTTTTCCTGGCAGGAATTGAGATGGAAGATTTATCTGGTAGGTCAAAGCTGTGTCCCACAGTGCCATGGCTAATCTGCAAAGGGGGTATGAGTGTGTGCCCCCTTGCTTGTTTATGTACCACATGACTGTGGTGTTGTCCGTCTTTATCAGTAGTTGTCTTGGATGAAGTAAGTGCTTGAATGCTGTTAGGGCATTTTGAATAGCTAGCATCTCTTTTTGGTTGATATGTAGATGCATTTGATTTGGTGCCCATATGCCCTGAATGCATCTTCCTGCCATGTGGGCCCCCCAGGCATAATCTGATGCATCTGTTGTTAAGGTTTGGCTGGCAGGGGGTAGAGTGAAGGGCCGTCCCATGTTTTGGTGACAGGCCTTTGCCCACCATAGAAACTCCTGTTGCAGGCAGGGGATGAGAGGAATCATTGTTTCCAGACTGTGTGAATGCTGACTCCATAAACTTTTTAGGTACCACTGAAGTTTCCTCATATGCAGTCTTGCATATGGAATTAGTAGGATGCAAGATGCCATGAAGCCCAGAGCCTGCAGAATTTGTCTTACAGAAGACTGGGTTTTTGTTGCCATTAGTTTGAAGTAAGTAGTCAGTTGCCTTTGTTTGTCTGGCGTGAGGTAAGCCATTTGGGCAGTTGTATGCAAGCTTGCACCCAGGAATGTTATCTGTTGAGAGGGTACCAGTTGTGATTTCTTTTCGTTTATTGTGTGCCCTAGGCATGCTAGAAGCCTTTTCACAAACGCCAGGTGTCGTAGAAGAGTGTCCTTGTTCTCTGCTTGAATGAGGTAGTCGCCCAAGTAAGGATATATTTAAATACTTTTTTGTCTGCAAAATGCAATTACTGGTGCCAGGCACTTTGTAAAGACCCTGGGCCCAGTAGATAAGCCAAAGGGCAGTGCAGAGAAATGGTAATGCATTAAGCCAGCCTTGAATGTGAGGTATCTTCTGCATGAGTGTCTTACTGGGACATGCAGGTATGCCTCTCTTAAATCTAAAGTCACCAGCCAAGCATTCTTGCCCAGCATGGGCAGAAGCTGTTGCAAAGTGAGCATTTTGAATTTTGGAATGTCCAGGTATGTGTTCAAAATCGATAAATCCAGTACTGGCCGCCAGGCCTTGTCCTTTCTGGGTACCAAGAACAGTCCTGAGTAAAAACCTTTTTCCTGTTCTGGTACTATCTGAATGGCCCCCATATACATGAGGGACGTAACCTATTTCTGTGCCTCTGTCCATTGTTTTTTTGGCAGGTCTGGCCAACCATCTGTCATTGGCAGAGTGTGGAAATGGAATCTGTATCCCTGTGATACGATGTTCAGTACCCACTTGTCCGGTGTTATTAACTGCCAATTTTGAGCAAAAAGTGCTACTTTTGCCCCTATGGGTGCTGCCAAAAGATAAGTGCTTGGTGTAGGCAGAGGGAAGTCATTGGGATTGCTTTCTGTAGGTTTACGCTTTATCTCCTCCAGATTTGGAGGTGGATGTGCCCCATTGCTTTGATCTGTATGAGTCTTGAGCCTGGTACCTGGAACCCTTAGGGAGTCTGGATTTGCCCCTTTGAGGTCTGTCTGACACAGGAAAGGAACAATTTTTTGTAGGCCAGTGTCTACTGAATCTAGGTGGCTGCACTTGTAAGAAATCTTTAACAGCTTGCATAGACTTAGCTTTGTCTTCCATTTTCTTTAAAACTTCTGCCTTAATACCAAACACAGAATCATGCTGTAAAGGTGCATCTAGCAATTTAATTTAACATGATCAGGCAAATTTTGTTCCTTTAACCAGGCATGCCTCCTAATCACAGATCCAGTAACTGCGGCCCTGCAGAAGGCCTCTAAAGAATCAAAACCACATTGCAAAGTATGCTTTCCAACTTGTTCAGCTGCATGCAATAATTCCTGCAATTTCTTATTTTCTGCACATTCTGAAATCATCATCATTTTCTGTTTCAGCATTTCCATAACATGTTGTTGGTACTTAAGCATATGAAACTGACAATTTAAGGCCCTGATTGCCAAAGTTGCAGATGTATAAACCTTTTTTCCCCATCTGTCCAGTGCCCTGGAATCTCTGTCGGAGGGGGTAGGGTTTTTTGCTGTTGAGACCTTAACTCCCTTAGGACCCTGTGAAATAGTTTCAGGATCAGCAGCAGGGTTTCTAAATAAAAATTTATGAGAGTCAGGGACCCTGTAAGACCGGTCAGGCTTACTGGGAGCCGGAGGTAAAGAGTCAGGGGTCAGGCTTGATTCCGAAAAAACATCATCCACAATGTCTAACAGGGGGAATGGCTAAAGGCTTGTGCTGAGGGAGAAGGAGGAAATCCCTGAGCCTCTTTTCTGATTCTGAGAAGTCTTGACTCTCCCAGTGAAAATGCTCCCTCAAAGTATGCAAGGTTTCTCCAAATTAATAATCCTCAGGAGGAGATGCAGATGGAATAGACTCCTCAGCATAAGAATCTTCATAGGGAGGTAAAGATAATTCCTGATAAGAAGAGGAATCAGAAGAAATACAAACCTGATCTGAAGATTCACAGTCAGTGTCTTGCCTAGGCCTCTTATCTGGAGGGGGATGGGTACCCCTGATCAAGGTAATAAGGTCTTCATCCATTTTGATCATCTCTTTTTTAGGCATAGAGGCCTGTGCACGTGGCTCAGGCGTTGGTTTTTTAATTTTAGAAGGTGTCTTTGCCTTTGGTTTTGCAGCTTTCGTCGGTTTGATGTAAAAATGTTGAGGTCTGAATAGACCCTCAGAAGCCGGTGCCTGCTCAGCGGCTCCGGACCCATCTGTGGGAGATACATCCGTCGTTCCAATACCTTGAGTATCTTGCAGCATGCCGGACTCCACATGGGTGTCGGTAGAGGCCTGCGACTCGAAGGTAGTGGGTATCAGAGGCTGCAAAAGTGCCTCACTGAGTATCGGCGAACCGGCGACCGGCTTAGAAGAAGCTTCGTCATCGGTTTTGGATCTCAATTGCTTTTCTCTGTCCTTTTCTTTGCGTTTTTTTTTATGTACTCCAGTAGTCGGATTGCTATCTGACGACATCTCTGGGTAGTTAAATCTGTTTCAAAATACTTAGATGCAAAAATGTACCAACGCTTAATAGTGCATTGGTTAAATCTAGCACAAAACTGACAGCCAGGCACGTTGTGATCAGGGCCTAGGCAAGGGATACAGTATAAATGGAAATCCTTATGAGGTATTTGTTTCCTACAAGTAATACAATTATTAACTTTTTCTGACATCGGTAAAAAGCAAGAAAAAAGTTTCCCCAACGGGGTACTTAGCTTTATTGAAGACTTCGGTTCTGAAACTCAAACGAGAATATTTCAGTAGCTGGCTGACCGGCACTTGCGAAATGCTTCTGCTTCGGGCACCGCGTGGCAAGAAAGACTAAAGAAAATGGCGTCGGCTGCATGTTTTATACCCCTCACGACCTGATGTCATGGAAGAGAAGACAGCAACCGACGCAGGACCCAAGACTTTGGAATTCAGGCCGACTGAGGGCAACCTGCCAGCAGATTACCCAAATGTAATGACTGCAACAGTAAAACATGAAGAACATCTACTGTTACAGCAAATACATAACTTTTGTATCCAATGTTGTCAATTTTCGTCCAATTCAACTTGTGTGACAGATTCCCAAGCTGCCTAAAAAAGGTATAGGGGGAGAATGGCAGAGACAAAGGATGTCAGGTTCTGGACTGCATGTCCAGTTTGTAATGAGATACAAAGGGATGAGCTATTGACCAAGTTGCTGTTGCACAAGTCACGGATAGGTACCTCTTTTTTATGAATGTGGTTGAAGTAGCCATCACTCTAGTAACGTAAGCCTTAGGTTTAAACAGTAAAGACAACCCTCTTGTTTTATGAACAAAGAAAATGCAATCTGGCAGCCATGTAGAAATTGTCACTTTTGATGCTTTTTGTCCTAGTTGTGACTTGGAAAAGGCGATGAAAACCTGGTCAGATTTTTAAAAATGTTTTGCATAATGTATAAATCTGAGTTATCTACAGTATGACGTGTGTGTTCACCTTTATTAGTACAGATTGGAAAAAATGCAGGCAAATGTATCTGTTGATTCAAACTTGTTTCTGATACCACCTTTGGAAGGAATGAGAAATTTGTTCTCAGTGAAAACTCTATCCTTGTGGAAAATAAAAAAGGGTGACTTGCATGAAAGTGCTTGAAGTTCCAGAACTCAACTTGCTGATTTAATGGCAATCAAAAAAATAGTCTTTCATGAGAGAAGTTTTTAAACTCTGCTAAATCAGGGAAGTAAATAGTGTGGGAAGAAATAGCCAGGCAATTGTTACGGCTAGGATTGTAGGGCCGATAGCCTAGTACGAACTATGAACCTATGCTACAACTTCAAAGAATTTTGGGTCAATGATTGTACTAACAGCGTGACATCCCATGGTGGAACTGGATCTAGATCTCAAACAGGTGGTCTCAATAAGAAAGTTCCCTTAAGGGAAAGATTTGGACACCCTAAGTGATGCAATAGACAAATCATTTCGTCCTGTGTGAAAATCTGAGATGTCTGCAGACATTGACGTTGTAAGACTGGATAGGCTACAAACCTTATTGACTCAACCCTGCAAGGGGGAGTTTTGCATCTTCTTAGACTGTCTACCTGGCAGCCTATAAATTCTACATTCTGCATGTGAAGCAGTTTGCTCTTCTTGTGACTGACTGATATTCCCTGACTGTTTGCTAGGGTAAGAAACATTTGATGTTGTAACAATAGATCCTTGGAGGTAGCAGTTAGGAGAAAATGGTCTAAACAAGAGAAGACCTGGATCCCTTGACGTCAGAGATGAGCTACTACTGCTGCCATAACCTTGGCTAACAGCCAGGTGGCTATGGTAAGACTACATGGCAGTGCCCTGAATTCGTAGTGATTGGCTCTCAGACGGAAATAGAGGAATCTCCTGGATTGCCTCTGGACTGTTATCCTTCCTCAACAGAGGCAGAATGGACTGTACCATGACCATCCGGACCTTTGTTTGACATACTGATTTAGGTTGCTGAGATCCAATATTGGTCTAAAGTCTACTGCATTGTTCGGAACTAAAAAGAACCTGGAATAGCCTCTAGATCCTAACTGGTCTAGGGAGACTGGCTGGATGACTCTCTTGTTAAGCAACTTTAACACTTCGGTTGCAGCAGATTCCAACTAAATCTTGAGATTCTTCTCTGTCATCTAAATCTGTGTCTTCAGTGACAAACTTTGGAGAGGAATCTAAATGTTTCCATTTGCATGTCCTTTTTTGAAGGATGTGTCTCAGGGAAGTCTGCCTCGAAGCTAACGGAGTCCACCTGTCCTTGGCGCAAATGAGAGGAGAGAGGCTCAGGATCCACACACTAGTCTCTTTGGCCAAGACAAAGTCTATTCCACAGCCTCAAAATCTGACTCAGCCAATGGAGCTAAAGAGAAACTCTGTCAGCACATACAGTAAGTTTTCTGACTCCAGAAGAGATCAGCTCTGAGGAGGACCACAGAGCTGAGCTACAGCAGAAGTATTGAGGGGGTGGAAAGGCTCTGTCACTGACGCTATGGCTCCGGGACTCTTCTCAACTTGAAAGGGAAGATGTCGAAGCCGAAGTCTCCAGGGCTGTAGCATCTGACGTCAGTGCAGCAGAAGAGTTTGGACTCAAAATCATTGGCTCCAGAAAGGGGGATGGTATCAGAAAAAGGTTAGATGGTATTGAAGGGCCTGTTCCCAGCCCTTTCCTTGTGGATAGTACTGGGATGACCCCCATCTGAATTTGTGTCCTCAGGGATTTCATCATACAGGTGACATCCAACTCAGTTACAGACGTCTGGTGGTGTGACCAAACCTTGAAGAAGCTACAGATGCTGGTCTCAATGGTAGCTTTTGTTGAAGAATTGGTGAATAAAGTATGTGGGTGACTGGCCCTGGAGAAAAGGTAGGTTTCAGGGAGACAGTTCATTTTGATGGTAGCTTTTGTTGAGGAATCAGTGAATGAAGCCTCCTGGAATTGACTGGCCCCAGAGAAAAGGTAGGTTTCAGAGTAGGAGTTCGGATCAGAGTTGCAGGTGGATCCAACTGCCTCAACAACTCCGGTGGATCCGGGAGAGCAGTCAGATACGGCAACCTTTTCTTTGACTTTTCTGCTCTCTATTTTTGTCTCTTCTCATTTTGCTTGTTTCTGTATTTCTCCATGGATCTTTCTCTCTCTCTGTATTTTTTCTCTTCTCCCTCTTTATATAAACAGCAGGAGAAGTAAAAGGAATGTTGGCCTCAGAGGACATTTTGGACCATGTCTGAGAGGGAAGTAAACCTTTAAGCATAAGTTTTTTCCCTTCTACCTTGAAGAGATCTGTTACCAAAAGCAGCACAGATGCTACAAGCTGTGGTGGCAAAGGCTGTTTGCTTAACTTTTTTTTGCAGCTGGAAGGAAGACAGACTGTGGGACCAGCAATCTGTTCTATGGTCAAGCCGGAAATATTGCCTGTTTTCTGTGAAAGATGACCAGCAAATGCTTGTAAAACTGACAGTCTACAAAAGTTACTTTTTTAACAGACAACCACCACTACACAGACAGTGATAAAAGGTGGAGATGTCTCAGTTTACATAAAAAAAAAAAAAAGAAATACATACTTCATGACTGGTCAGACAGGACAATGCACTTGAGTTTCTCTACATTTAAATCACCATAGACAAAACCTCATACCACTTCCTTGCAAGCTATAGGCCCCCTCTATGACCCAGAAAACCCATAATGTGTGTTTAAGCTCAACGCTAACACTCACCTCCCAACTCAATACTAAATTCATAGGTGACTTTAATTACCTCACTATTAACTAGGAATCATACAGAATGCCAAACATGTAGGCACAGAGATTCCTGGATTTTGTACACACAAACTCCCTGGGCCAGACTTCCAATACGCTAACCAGGGTAGCACACACAATGGACTTGGTCATCACCAATATAGGAGACTGCTGCACACCACCCCCACCCTCGGTGTAATGTCTTCTTTGGTAAGATCAAATCACAAAATGGTCTCCTTTTAAGTAAAAATAAAACCTGGAACCTCAGCCAACACTGGAATGTTCAGGAACTACTGTAAGGCTAACTTCCTACTATTAAGTGATAACCTGGCAAAATTTCAAGTCTCCATCAACCCTGAGAACACTACTGCCTATGTGGACTGTTCAAAGAAACCCTATACAAACATATTAACAGCTGCATAGAGGCAGCTATACCCATCTGGAAATACTACAGAAATAACTTAAAAAAAAGCCTCCCTGGTGGAATCACTATATCAATAGACTGTAAAAAAGAAGGAATAAAATCACTGCAAAAATAGGAAGCATAGAACCCAGCAAGATAGAAGCACTCTCATCAAACTAAACAAACAACTCAGAGGACAAAGTCTACTAACTTCAAGTTTCAGTAAATCTGGACCCCAGGCCATGGACAACCACAAAGCATTCTTCAGCTACGTCTACAACCTGAATGACAATACACAATTGTGTACAGAGTTCAGTTAATGGAGCCATCTATACTAAGGCAGAAGATGTAGCAAACCTACTGGCAGACAACTTCAGCTCTAACTTTATCCCTTTCTCCACCTCAATCTCCCTTCAGGAAATATCAAATATAACTCCCCCTACTACCACCAGGCAACAGGCTGTCAATGCTCTCTCTAAGGCCAAGAACACTGCATCAATGGGGTCATACAATATCCCAGGATGCCTTCTGAACAGCAGGAAACATGACATATCAGGCCTTCTGGAATTGCTATTTAACTGTAGCCTCCAAATGGTCTTCATGCCTCACGAATGGAGAACAGCAACTGTCATCCCTCTGCACAAAGGTGGGTCATCTACATACCCTGGAAACTACAGACCCATAAGTCTCACTAGTCTCATATTCAAAGTCATGGAAAGAATTATCATGGAAATGATCAATAATGACATAGGAAACCTCCAGACACTGGGACCCAACCCAATTTGGTTTTGTCATGGGCAGATCATGCCTGCTCAACCTGGTGGACTTCTTTGAGAAGGTCACCAAAGCAATGGATGAGAGCAAAATGGCCCACACTGCATATCTTGATCTGGCCCAAGGCATTTGACACAATACCTCCCCCCTTGGGCATTGTTGATAAACTCAAGAGATTAGGTATAAACCCTTATGTCACAGACAGGACCCAGGAAGTTAGAATTAGGGGTCCATCTTTACAAAGAGGCCAGTCACAAGCACGGTCTCTCAGGGATCAGTCCTGGGACTGCTCCTTTTTGGCAAAGCCAATGTCTAGATCCTTTGGCTGACTAAATTTGCAGATGATTGCAAATTAGGAGTGGTCACAGAACCCACCCCCCCCCCGACACAAATATTCTCCAGGAAGGGTTGACACAGACAAATAACTTGTGTCAGAGACATAGACAAAAACTAAATTCCAAGAAATGCATAATAGTAGCCTTCAGGAAGTCATCCACTTCTGGTAACTATCATACTGACAACACACCCTTAAGAGTTGATCCAGAAGTCAGGGACATGGGGGCACACAGACAGTAATCTAGCCTTTGACCATAACATGCTTACAGTGGTGAAGAAATCAATATATGTTGTGCAACTTATAAACAAAGGTATGACATTGAGGTCCAAGAAGGCCATTGTTCCACTGTACTCAGCATTCATCAGACCTATCATTGAATACAATGCCCCTTTTGTTATGTACCTAACCAGGCACAATCAAATACTGTAATGTCCACAAAGGTTCCTCAGTAACAGAATACAGAGTGTAATTAACATGCCCTGTGCAGACCGCCACAAGGTCTTATCCCTGTATTCTGTGTCCTACAGGCTGTTGAAGAGAGATCTACACTTGGCGTACAAGGCATTGTCAGACCTGCACCATGATGGACCTCTTGCATATATGCAAAACAATCAGCACCAGAATTACCTGTTCTCAAGACTTAAACCTTGCCTGTGATATAAATAAGACATGCTGGACAGACATGTGTATCCCAGAGACAACTGCTTCCCTGGAACAGGTTCTCCCATCCATGTGAAGCAGAGTTCCTCCCTAATTCAATTCAAGTATAACTTGGACAATTGGATGAGGAACAGGAAATTTATCCCTGCTTTGGCATGTATGTCATTAATGAACACAGGCAGTCTGTAAATGGTTCATATCCCAGTCCCTGCTTGTAAATGTTTCATCTCCTAAGCCCCTGCTTACACTTATAAAGGGTACAAGAACTTGTCATGAGATTTGGGAAGCATGGTGAGGCTTAAAAAAGCCCTTGTGGTCACTGACCTAGCAAACACTTATGAACTTCTGAACCTCTGAGGTATTTGAGGAACAACAGTCAGCTTCTGCTTTCCTATGCTGGGCAGATAATTTCCCTTTGGGGAAAAAACTTCCATTCTCTCAAATGTTTTTGTGTAAAACCCTTTTTCTCGTGGCTAGCACATTTTCAAAGATTATTTTTTTTTATTCCAGACCTTATCCTATAAGCCTCCATTAATGGTTTACAATTAGAGCACAGTGACTAATAATGAATCCTAATTTTCTCCCAAAGGTAGTATATGAAATTAACCTTAATCAGACTATCAATCTTCCAGAGTTCTTCCCAAAATGTTCTAACAAAGGAGAATGTATTCTATTACTTGCTAGATGGTTAACAGCTCAGGTTTTGTTTACATGGGATTAAGGATATCAGGAAATCTGATCAGCTTTTCATTGCTCACTCAAACTAAAACTGGTCAAGCGATGTCCAGAGTAACTCTGCTGAAGTGGCTTTCTGACTGTATGTTTGTGTAAAAAAAGTTGGGAGTGATTTTGTATAACAAACCAAAAGCCGATTCTACCAGGGCAATAGCTACTTCTACTGCTGTTATGGATAAGGTTCTTAACGACGAGATTTGTACCTGCAGCTACTTGAGCTACTGTTCATACATTTGCTTATCACTACAATCTGGATGCACAATCCAGATCCTGTACATCCTTTGACGCCACCATTCTCAGTAATAACCTTCCTTGATACCACCCAAGTGTCTCTGTAAATTAGGAATCTGCCCCAAAGGTTGCATCGGATGAAAACAGACAATATCAGATCCATGTTGTCTTGGTTTTCATCTGGTTCAACATCCCTACCTCCTTCCCCCAGACTTAAATGTCCTTTTTCACGCATGTCGAATGGTTTAACTTGACCAGGGGTCTTGTCTTTGGACAGTGTGGTGGTGGTTGTTCCTCATGTTACTGACATCTTTTTTGGTCCACCATGTTAGACAGCTCTGTATATTTTGATTAGCAGATAAATCATATGGTTATAAGCCAGCAAACTCAATCTTTGATATTCTGGGAAACAGAGGAAATTATGGGTAGGGGAGGAGTCAGAGCCCTGCATCCAAGATTTCTGAAAAGCACTGAGGTCGGATCCAATCGGACCGATAAACCAAAGGATGAATCAGGTGAAATTTGGATCAATAATGTCTAAAGTATAACAGTAATGTACATAGGATAAAACAACGAAAGTATGGAAGATAAAAAAGTACATATATTTTTCAAACCAAAACAAAGTTTAGACAATTTTTGAAACAAAAAGGGAAATACAAATATAGTATAATACTTAAAAGTTATACGTAGTCAAAAGAAAACAGTATTATGTTTAGAAGACATCTAGTACAAACTACAGTAGGTATAAAATTAGTAGATGGTGTGACGTCCCCACTCTGGGCCAGTAATCAAGGAGTCTCAATCCTCACCACTTACACTGGAGAGGGAACACACACAGCCCAGGGTCTGGGCGTCTCCTCCTTCTAGTTTCCCAACAAGATTTCCCACTGCCACAGCTGTAGGGTTAGGTCCTCAGCAGAGTGTCCAAGCAAAGTCCTCCAGCACCCTCTCAGTGGAACCAGAGCTGTGTGTCCCTGCTTCAGGTAGCTGACACACACACACACACACACACACACACACACACACACACACACACACACACACACAAAAAAAACTGGCACAGATTACATGCTCTGTCAACTGCCCAGACTATATAGTAGATTCACTGCCACCAGTCAGTTACTATAAGGCTTTTAAAAGGGTGTCCAATTATACTGAGTGAAATTAATATTAATACAAATGGTAATGACCAAACAAATATATGCAAAGACTCAAAAAATGAAAGGCTTAAATATATTTAATAATATTAAATGAAAACACTAAATAAGAAGTTATGTACTCACCATAACGTTCCATCTGAGTAGGTATCTTCATTTGTCTGCAACCTTTGGGATACGGATCCAATCTCGGATCCGAGCCGGCAACTTCTACCACAGCATAGATCCGAGCTCCTAGCTCCTCCCTTTACCCATAATCCCCTGCCAACCCTGACTGACCTCAGATCAAGTTTGCCCGATATAACCATTGTTACTGTGCCCCGGAAGGGGCTTATCTAAGACAGATCCTAAACAGAATCCTATAGGTCAGGGGGATGGTTGCAGACAAATGAAGATACCTACTCAGATGGAACGTTATGGTGAGTACATAACTTCTTATTCTGAAGTAGGAACTTCATTTGTCAGCAACCTTTGGGACAGAGTCCCCAGCTACCTGAATCCTGGGTGGCCTTTATGGAAGAATATTCCAGAGCACTGCAGAGCCAAAGGATGCCCTACCTCTGGAGACAACATCCAGTTTGTAATGGCTGATAAAGGTATGAGATGAAGCCCAAGTGGCTGCGGAACAAATATCATCCAAGGGAACCCTAGACTTAAAAGCCGCCGAAGTAGCGACGGCCCTGGTAGAATGACCTCGGACTCACTGAGGTGCAGGCCTTCCCGAACTCTGATATGCCAAGAGGATACAACTAGCTATCCACCGTGACAGGGTAACTTTAGAAATTGACTTGCCTAAATTTGTTTTGGCAAAGGAGACAAACAACTGGTCAGATTGCCTATGACCAGCAGTTCGATGAATATAAAAGCGTAATTGTCTGTGCACATCCAAGGAATGCAGTTTGTACTCTGCTTTGTTCTGGTAGTTGGGAAAGAACACAGAAAGATTAATAGATTGATTAATATTAGCTTCCGAAGATACCTTAGGCAGAAAGAACGGATTGATCCTGAGGTAAACTCTATCCTGATGGGAGGCTAAATACAGCGGTTTAACACAGAGAGCCTGAAGCTTGGAAACCCTTTTAGCTGAAGTAATGGCCACCAAGAAGGCCGTCTTCCAAGAGAGGTATTTAAGACCAACCATAGCCGCCGGCTCGAAAGTAGGGTTTGTCAAGGCCTGCAGAACCAAAGATAAATCCCATGGGGGTACTACCTCCCTGACCGGAGGTCTAAGAAGGAAGGTACCCTTGAGGAAAGCTTTACAAAGCTTGGAAGTAATTAGAGGGCCCGATTCATGCCCTACATGATAATGCAAAATCGCTGCTAGTTGTACCTTGACTGTAGAGCAGCTAGCCCCTTGATGAAAAAGAGTAGTTAGAAAATCCAAAACCGACGTAATAGGCGCCGTGAAAGGATCTAAGTGATGGTGCTCCGCCCAAATGGAGAAACGTTTCCACTTACTCCGACAGACCCTTCTGGTAGAAGGTTTATGTGCTGCTACTAGGATGGCTTTGACTGGTGAAGAGATTCCGGGAGTCCTTATCAGGAATGGAACTGAAGCAACCAAGCCGTCAGCTTGAGGTTGACCAGGTTGGGGGTCGGAAGACCCAGAGGGTAAGTAATGAGATCCGGGAGGGGATCCAGAATCCAGGGTGGATGAATCAAATGAGACCACAGGTACGGGAACCACGTTTGACGAGGCCAAATGGGGCAATGAGGATAATTTTTCTCCCCAGCCGACTGGCTTTCTGTAAGAGTTTTAGCATCATGGGCAATGGAGGGTAAGCGTAAAGGAGACCGGGAGGCCAAGCATGTACTAGAGTCTCTCGGGGACTTCCCCTGAGGGGGGATTAGAGCGAAGTAACTGTTGCATTTGGTATTTGAAGGAGAGGCAAAAAGATCGCAACAGGGTTGCCCCCATTGGGCAAATATTTGCTTCGCTACTAGAGGATTGAGAGACCATTCGTATGGGGACAGAATCAAATGACTGAGCCTGTCTGCTAGGATGTTGGACCGTCCCGGAATGTGCATTGCAATGAGAAAGCGGTTGGTGGATATCGCCCATTCCCACACTCTCATGGCCTCGCAACAAAGAGGATAAGACCTGGTTCCCCCCGTTTGTTGATGTACCAGACAACTGACATGTTGTCCGTTTGTATTGCAATCGTCCCAATCGGAAGAAGGCTGTGAAGTGCCTGCAACGTCAAAAGCACCGCCCTCATCTCTAGGACATTGATATGCAAGGAGGTCTTTGTGTCGTTCCACGTGCCTTGGACTGTTCTGTCTGAATACTGCCCCCCCCACCCCAGGCGAGAGGCGTCCGTGGTCACTGTGGCGACGGGGGAAGGCATCGAGAATGGTCGTCCCATGTGAAGGCTCGGGGACTGGAGCCACCACACGAGCGACCCTCTGCAAGCCCTGCTTAGGGGAATAGGATGGGACAGGGGGTTGCGAGACAGGGACCATTGCACCTGGAGGGTCCACTGCAGGACCCTCATATTTAGACGGGCTAGGGGCAGCAGAGGAATTGTTGCCGCCATGGACCCTAGAGCCCTCAGGATCAATTCCGCCGGTGGTGCAGGAAGTTGGAGAATGGCCTGAACATGCAACCTCAGGTTCTGAAGCCGATCGGGAGTCAGGAAGGCAAGCATTAGTCTGGAATCCAATCTCGTCCCTATGAAATCTATTACCTGTGTAGGAGCCAGAGGGGATTTGGCCATGTTGACAGTCAACCCTAGGCGTGGAGCAAGAATGAGGAAATAATCCCTGCCTGAACAAAGCAGATGCCTTGTTGGGGCGATGAGGAGCCAGTCGTCCAGGTATGGAAAGACCTGAATTCCCTGAAGCCTCAGGTGGGCCGCTATAACCGCCAAGACTTTGGTGAACACCCTGGGGACTGAGGTGAGACCGAAGGGGAGGGCCCTGAACTGAAAGTGACTGGCTCCCAGCCGTAAGCGGAGGAACCTCCTGGAACGTCTGTCCACAAAAATGTGGTAGTACGCATCCTTGAGGTCTATCGAGCACATCCAGTCGTTCTCCCGTAACAGGGGGAGAATAGATTGTAACGTGACCATCCGGAACTTTTCTTTGGGTACTGCCAGGTTCAAGAGAGAGAGGTCGAGGATGGACCTCAAGTCCCCCGTCTTTTTTGGTACCAGAAAGAACCTGAAGTAAAACCCTGATCCGAACTGATCTGGGGGGACGGGTTGGATGGCTCTTTTTTGTAAAAGCTGCTGAATTTCTGTAGCAGCTGCCTCCCTCTGATTGGGTGGTACGTCGGGGAGGCTTCTGGTTTTGGGGGTTACAATAAAGGGAATTTGGTAGCCTCTGGATATGATGCGAAGCACCCAGCGATCTGTTATGGACTCCCACATTGCTAGGTGCCTCGAAAGACGCCCCCCGACTGCCTCCAAAGTGGAGCAGCCGGGCAACCCCTCAGGGGTTCTGCGTGGGCCTCTCAGAGAAGGGTTCTCTGGACCCAAAATTTCTGGGACCCCCTCTGCCTCTAGGGCGGCATCCTCCCTGTCCTCCTCTGCCACGAGAGGACTGGTTGTCTGGAGCAGACTGGGACTGATGCGATTTCCCGAACCACATCTTCTTCTGACCCTTTTGGTTCTTAGAAAAGGACCTCTGGGGAGCAGAGAAGCGGACTCCGATGGCAGACAACATCTTCCAGTCTTTCTCGCTCTGGACTAAAGTGTCGCGAACGGTTTTGCCAAACAATGCAGAACCATCAAAGGGGGCATTCGCGAATGACGCCTTAAAGGGTTCCGAGAAGTCACAATGTCGGAGCCAGGCTTGGCGCCTCATTACCAGGCCAGCTCCGCCAGCTCTAGCGGCTCCTTCCGTGGCGTGAGACAAGAGCCGCATAGAGGTGTTGGAAACTGAACGTAGAGTGGACATTCGGGAGGAGTACAGCTGCTTGTCCCCTTCCAACATGGACTCTGGGGGGGAGGCAGCGTATTCTTTTATTAGATCTCGCTGCATCCGGATGACGTGTGCCATATAGTTCAGCGCCCTCATGGAGAAGGTTGCTGAACTGAAGACCCGCTTCCCAAGGCGGTCCATCGCCCGAGACTCCTTGCTCGGTGGGTGGGCCACGGAGCTCTCCTGAGCCAACTCCCTCTTGGTGGCCGCCGCCACTAGCATGGCATCCACGGGGGGACCTCTGCTCCAGTGGGTTCTTTCTGCAGTGGGACTCAGGATCCTATCTGGGCGCTTGGGGACTGGCTCTACAGTGTCCGGCTCCTTCCAAGCCCTGGTGGAAATAAGGTCCACCAGGGGTGGGGAGGGACACCCAAGAGGTAGATGGCCCTGCTTCGAACGCCTCTAGGAATACGGACTCATCAGAGGAAGCCTTGGGGGCAGACCACCCTACCCTAATCCAGAGCATTTCCATGATGTTTCCAAAGGAGACATCCTCGGGGGGTGACCTTGGGGAGCCTTCCCCTTCATCTAAGTCCGTATCTTCCGTAAGGGACTCGGGGGAGTCCATGTGCCTCCTCTTACACTTAGCTTTGTGAGGAACCTCCTCGGGGGGGCTGTCCAAGGAAGTCTCACCAGCAATGTCACGTTCCAAAGGAACACCCAGAGGCGCTGAAGCAGGCTGCCCCGAAGGCTGGGTGATGGGAGCCTGAGCCAGCTGAGAGGGAGTGCAGGGGGGAGCCGAAGCCAGGACCGGAGGCCCAGATGCACTCAAACAGTGCCCTCTCCACCACTGCGAAAGCCGAGGGGGAGCCACTCTCGATAGGATCTGAGAGTCGACTCCCACTCGGATCCGAAGCGGGGACCGGATCCGGGGCCGAGACCCTCGGATCCGAAGGACCCGTGTGCTCCGACCGGGACGGAGCCAAAGTCACACCGAATCCCTCGGATCCAAAGCTCAGTCCATGGCTCCGAGAGGTTGGATCAGACAAGCTCGCGGGACCAGTCAGAGCCGAAGTAACCAGTACTATCGGCTCCGACCCACCCCCCGGATTCAACGCGGCTCGGCTCCGAACCCGGAAAGCGGGTCGGAGAAGGAGCAATTGGAGCAAAAAATGGGGTCGAGCTCCCCCCCGGAGGGGGGGGGGGGAGGCAAGAGCACTCCCATCTGCAGCTGGGCCTGGATGAACCTCCTCATCATCCGGTCCATGTCTGCATCTGACATGCTAAAGGTGGACCTCGAAGAGGCCACCGAGGCAGACCTAGAGTGCCGCCTCGATGACCTCGACGGGGACCGGGTCCCCTCCTCCTCGGGTCCTGGTGAGAAACAAGGAGGCGATCCAGAAGCTCTGGATGGAGAAGCCCGTTTGGCGGGCGGGGCCGAGGAAGAGTCCTCGGCCCGCCACTTATGGTGCTTCTCTTTCCGTTTGGCTTTCCCGGTCTCCCTCTCCTCCGAAGCCGAAGCGGGAGGTTGAGTCCCGACCGGAGGGAGGGAGACAGGGGTGGCTACCACCGAGGGCTGGGTAGCGGCCACAGAAGCACCGGAGCCGATTCCGGGGGCAAAAGGCCTGCCAGAATCAGCTTCGACCTCCGGTCCTTAAGTGCCCTGGGGTTGAACGCTGCGCAAATCGCGCATCCCGAGGAGAAGTGTTCAACCCCAAGGCACCTAACGCACCGGGTGTGGCCATCCACCGGTGAAAGCTTATGGCCACACTCGGTGCACTTTGAAAAGATGGCTTTAGGGGCCTCCGACATAGTAGTACAGAAACACACTCACTAAGCCCCTACACACACC
Organism: Protopterus annectens; assembly: GCF_019279795.1. Lineage (NCBI taxonomy): Eukaryota > Metazoa > Chordata > Ceratodontiformes > Protopteridae > Protopterus > Protopterus annectens. The sequence continues at coordinate 175,289,766 of NC_056748.1, forward strand.
ACAAACACACACTACGACCAGCGAGGGCAGGGAGAAAAAATAAACACAAATTAAGTTAAATTGAGAGATATATAGGATACCTAAACACTCGCTCTCACTCACACAAGAAAAGGGAAGTAAAAATAGAAAGTTTTTCTCACAAAACTTAGCTAAATAGCAGGAGCTCGAAAATCCAGCTTGTAGCTTGAAGCGCGGCAAACTAGATCTGAGGTCAGTCAGGGTTGGCAGGGGATTATGGGTAAAGGGAGGAGCTAAGAGCTCAGATCTATGCTGTGGTAGAAGTTGCCGGCTCGGATCTGAGATCGGATCCGTATCCCAAAGGTTGCTGACAAATGAAGTTCCTACTTCAGATTATCTATTTACAGTAAACACCAAAGTTTCAACCACAGAAAATATTAAAATAATACAGAAGAATAGATTCACATAGTTACAGAAAAAACTTGTACTTAACTAATCTCAGTATATTTTCCTGACTAATCTAAAGAATACTCTTCCCTGGTCACTTACTAGAGCAAGGCTAGATGAAGTAGGTGAGTGATCTTCCTTCTTTGTCAAGTTCCAAGAAACAGGCTGCCCAGTCTGACTGAGACACTTCTCAATATATTATCTAAATATTATATCCGGGACAGTTTACATAATGACATCACATCTGGTCATCTCACTCAACACACCAACACTAGACGCTGACAGGATTTTAGCACCTATGTGTTACCATACACACAGATAGAGCTTTGCTCAGATTTGCTGCAGCCCCTAGAAGTCATAAAACAATTTCATACCTCTACCTCTCTTACACAGCTACTAAGCCAGGCTTCTCACAGACATTTCACCTCTGGCTCCAATCAGAACTGTAAGATACAATCTTTATGGCCTAATTTAATTTCAACTATTTTTCAAAGTTTGTTACAGCTGGATTGTGATAAACCTCTTCTCTTCCAGTATCCACTGTTAAAACATATACATTTAATTTGGTTACAAAAAAAATATGTACATTTCTTTTCTTTCAAGCAGGGCACACTTTTGATACATTTTTAACACAAGCAACTTTACAAATACATTTTCAACAAAAGCACCTGTACAATTTGGTTTGATGCACAAATGACATAATATTCTTTACTAAATTCCACCTAACTGTGCTGGTATACGTTACACATCTATTGCCCAACTTTTCCTGGCATAGCTTGTAGTACCTCCTATTGTCACAGTTGACATGAAAGAAGAAGTTATGTCCTTACCATAAAGGTCCATCTGTGTTGTCGATTTTCATTCATTCTTGACAGATGGTGTGATGCCCCTGCAATGGCCCAGTGAGGGACATGCACAATGGGAGGAAGACAAGTACACACACACAGTAAAGTGCAATGTTCCTTAACAGCACACAGAGATCACAGTTAGTCTGGGGCTGGTTTCTCCCTCTCTCCAGATCCCCAATAAGACTCCCAACTGGCGCAGCTATAGCGTTGAGATCTCAGCCAATTGGTCAAGCCAAAAACTCCAGCACCCTCTCTGTCCAACCAGTGCTTTGTGCCCCTGCCAAGTAACTGATACACACACATTGAGATTTGATTTATATACAAACACACACACATACCTGGGAAAGGCTGGCACAGGTTTATTAGCTATGCCTCCTTCTGCCCAGACTATAAGGTAGTTATCACAATCACCAACTCCTCTTTATCAGCTACTATAAGGCCCTTACAAAAGGGGTCCAATCCTTCCAAATGGTAGTCTGACCAAGACTTGGAAGACTATTTAGGAGTAGCCTGTACAGTGTCACCAAATACATACACAAGTACTCAGAGCTTAAATATGTCTTACAAATATCAGCCACAAAGATAGGTTTAAAATATATTTAATTATAAAAGAACAAGACAAAAGTCAGTAAATCCAACACAGTTACTTCAGTGTTCAAAATCACAGGAAATATTTTAAAACATTGCAGGAGAGTCTCAAATAAATACAGAAAGCATCTAAACTAATCTTTACTATATTCCTATCTATACCTAAGAGAGATACTATGCCCTGAATCTTACTTAATGACAGGCAAGTGCAGATGACAATGATGAGTGAATATTCTTGCTAAGTCCAATATAAAATGCAGTGTCCCTCTGACAGAGTTCTTAAATTAATATCAAACATTACTGCTGGGTTAGCTTGGATGACATCACTCTGTCACCTGACTTCAGTTCCCACGCTAAACAGAAACTTAACATCTCTGTGTTAGAAACACATATCTCGCAGATGTGCAGCTGATAGGAAGTCATAAGCAATAAAACACTTTACATTTTAAACCTAGTAATTACTTTTCTTTCAAGACAATAGAAAAACTTCTAGCTCTAGACATTATGTCTGCTTGCTGCATTGAAACTAACTTTTATAGCACATCGTAAAGCAGTTAATTTCAACTCATTTTCTTGAAGTTTTTTAAGTTAATCTTCTATGTTCCAGCAGGGTATGCTGTGGTTACATTGTTGAAGCTCAGTACATAACATACAGTTCTGTATAAATCATATCAATGACACAATAACAAATGACACAATTTACAAAATTCCAGATAGCTCAGCTGGCAGTGTCACAGATGGGTTTGGTTCCTACCTCTTGGAACTGACTCAGCTGTTAGGAGGCTCACCCCAGCCAAAAACTCACGAGCTAAGGCTATACCCACAATGACCCTCTCTCCATTACCTCAAAATCGAGTTTGCAGCCTAGTATAGAAAAGACAGAAGCCCTGTCTAAGGTATAACCCTAAAAAACTCCCAGAACAAGGCCCAATCCTCCAGAAGTCTCTCGCAGGGGGCAGGAGGGTGGGATGTGAAGAATGAATGAAGATCGGCAACACAGATGGAACGTTATGTTAAGGACATAACTTCTTTATCTGATGTTGTCAATCTTCATTCATTCTTGACAGAGTCCCCAGCTACTTTAGATCCTGGGCGGCCCTAAGGAAGGATATTCCTGAGTAATATAGAGCCAAAGGATGCTCCTCCCCTGGAGACCATATCTAATTTTGTAATGAGTGATAAAGGTATGAGGGCAGCCCATGTTGTAGCTGCACACATTTGCTCCACAGAGGCCTTGGAAAGAAAGATAGGTGAAGTGGAAACAGATCTGGTGAAATGCACTCTAACTGGAACAGTTAGTCTGAGTTTATTCTGATTAGACAAAGGTGACACAATCTCTAAGCCATCTTGATAAGGTAACTTTTGATACTGGTTTACCCAATCCGGGTTCTGAAAAAGATTCAAATAACTGGTCTGATTTTCTAGAAGATTTTGTTCTGTCCAGGTAAAAACATAATTGTCTGTGGACGTCCAGCAAATGTAAACAGTATTCCCCTTTGTTTGAAAAAAATGGAAAGACAACTGGCAAGTCTATAAACTGGTTACTATTAGATTCTGATACCACTTTGGGGAGGAAGGAAGGGTTGGTTCTTACTTACACTCTCTCCTTGTGAAATATGTTATAAGGATGCTTCACACGTAAGGCTTGTAATTTGGAAATTCTCCTGGCAGATGTGAGGGAAGAGGGTTTTTCAAGATAAAAATATGAGGTCACAAGTAGCTGCTGGCTCGAAGGGCTGTCGAACTAGGCATTGTAAAACTAAAGTCAAATCCCAAGGTGCTATAGGATCTTTGAATGGGGGGGGGGTTTAGATGTAAAGCACCTTTAAGAAATATTTTGCATAAACGATGAGACATCAAGCAATGATCATGAAATCCGTTATGAAAATTGGAAATAGCTGCTAAGTGAACCCTCATTGTGGAAATAGAGGCTCCCGATTCAAATGAGGATGCTAAATATTCCAGAACCTTATCAACTAATGCTGAAAAGGGGTCTATGTTATCCGCGCACAGGCCCAAATCGAAAATCTTTTCCATTTGCTAAGATAAAGTTTCCTAGTGGATAGTGTATGGGAAGCCAGAACAATCTTTTGCACTGAAGAGAGTAAGTTATTCTGCCTGGCAATTACTGAATTTAGAGACACCAAGCCATCAGCTTGAGATTTTGGAGATTGGGATACACCAAGCCCTGTGGGTGAGACAGTAGGTTCAGAGCTGGGTCCAGAATCCAATGGCGGTGAATCAGATGATGCCAAAGAAAGGTGAACCTGACTTGGTCGGGCCAATAAGGTACAATGAGAATACTTTGCTTCCCAACATTTGGGCTTTCCTCAAAAACTTGGGAATCAGTGGAGTAGGGGGAAAGGCATAAAGTAGTACCGGGGGTCAATGGAGGAGAAGTGCATCTCTCGGGGACCCCCCCATATGGAGAAATTAGGGCAAAGTAGCTGCTGCATTTGTTGTTTAATGGAGAGGTGAACAGATCGCAGCAAGGCTGGCCCAAACGATGAAAGATCTTCATTGTTATGTTCCCCGAAGAAAGGACATACTGGAATGCTTGCAACACTAAAAGCACTGCCCTCAATTCTAGGTCACTGATGTGTAAATTGGCCTTTTGCGGGGATCACGTGCCTTAAACAGTACTTCCCAGATAATGAACCCCCCACCACCGTATCTGGGAAGTGTCTGTGGTCACTATGGCTTTGGGCGAAGTGGGAGAAAAGGTATGACCCCACAGATTTTCTTCTGACTTCATCTACCAGGATAAATCCTTTTTGCAGAACTGGATGAGACATCGGATGAGTTAAAATCAACTACTGGGAAGTAAAGAACCACTGAAGCAGCCTCATGTGGTATCTTGTCAGGGGTACTAAGGCGTACCAGGCGAGCGGGAACTTTTTTTCGGGAAATGACTGCTTAAACTTGCGATCTCAGCTTTATCAGTCTGTGGAGGGGGAGGGAGGCTACCCAGGAAACTGTATTATTCTTGCTCCTATGAACTCTAGATCTTGTGTAGAAGTCAACTGTGATTTTTCCTTGTTGACTGAAATGCCTAGTTCCTCGGCGAGGTGTAGCACAAAGTCTGTGGAGTAAAGCAGTAGATGCTTGGAGGGGACAGGAAGGAGCCAGTCGTCTAGGTATGGAAATACTCAGAATCCTCGTAACATCAAATGAGCTGTTCCCACTGCCATGACCGAAGGCAGTGTTCAGAACTGGTAATGACTGGCTGCTAGCCCAAATCAGAGACATCTTCTGCAGCATTTGCCCATCTTCATGTAGCAATATGCATCCTGAAGATCTATAAAGCACATCGAATCATTCTTCTCCAGAAAGGGAAGAATAGACTGAACCACCACCATCCGGAATTTCATCTGTTATACACATTTGTTCAGTAGGCTGAGATCTAGAATTGGTCTCCGGTCCCCTGCCTTTTTTGATACTAAAAAGAATCTTGAGTAAAATCTGGATACTATTTAGTCTTTTTTTAGAGCAACTTTTGAATTTCTACTGCTGCTAGATCCCTCTGACTGGGTTGAACATCAGGGATTTGCTTCTTTGATAAGAGAATGAAGGGAATGTGGTAACCACTGGTGATAATTCTCTGCACCCAAGTATCTGAGGTTATCGTGAAACAGGCTGTTGGGTGCAGTGAAAATCTTCCCCGAACTGCTTCCAGAGGTAAGCAATTGGGTCTACATTCAGGTGCACTAGTAGGGTTGTCCGGAAAAGGAATCTCTGGCGCCCTTATTACACAGAGCCACTCTGCCACGAGGAGAGCATCTTCCAGTGGAGTTCCCCCCTCTGCCCCTGGGGGAGTACTCACCATGTGTATCACGAAAAGGGCCTTGGGATTTCTTGAACCACATTTTCCCATTCCTCTGATTTCTAGAATAGGATCGCTGAGGAGTAGAAAAATGAATGCCCAGAGCAGAAATTATCTTTCCATCTTTTTCACATCTGGGTAGTGTGTCTCTAACTTTATGGCCAAACAAAGAGGAGTGTCAACAGGAACGTTGATGAAGGAAGACTTAAAAGGCTCCATGAAGTCACACAAGAGCATCCAGATGTGGTGCCTTATGGCAACTCCTGTACCCACTGCCCTAGATGTTCCTTTGGCCACATGAGCAATGAGCCGCATGGAAGAGTTTGAAAGAGACTCCAGGGTGACAAGTTGCGAGGCAACCTTATCCCAAACCTCATCAGGCACATCTCCTGCAAGGGTGCTTTAAAGCTCAGTTATCAGATCCCTTTGGAGTCTAGTAAAGTATGCCAAGAAATTCAAGGACCTCTCCTTCAGAGACATCTTAGAAATCCTGAAACAGAGGGGTAATTGGAAGCCCTCAAACCCATCCTCTGAGGAATCTCTGTTCTTGAAAGCTTTTCATGCTCACCCATCTACTTCCTGGGTAACCCCACCTGCTGACGGTCGTGAAGGTCGCTGATGCAAAGATCCGCTTACCAAACCTGTCCATTATTCTAGACTCACAGGACGGACAGTAGAACTCTCCTCGGTGAGTTCCTTTTTGGTGGCCGCCACCAACACCATGGCATCTATTGCTAGACCATTTGTTGAATGAGGCTGGTCTTCTGGGTTGTCAAAATTTTATCTGGTATCTGGGGAATGGACTCTCTGGAATCAGTAGCCTTCCATGCCTGCTGAACAACCAGCTTAATTAGATTGTCTGCGGGTGGGGTTACCCAGGAAGTAGATGGGCGAGCATGAAAAGCTTGCAAGAACAGAGATTCCTCAGAGGATGGATTTGAGGGGTTCCAATCAACCCTCTGTTTCAGGATTTCTAGGATGTCTCTGAAGGAGAGGAGACATCTTCAGGACGTGACTGGGAGAACCCTACCTTTCACCATAATCTGTCTCTTCCATGACAGATTCTTCAGGAGAATACAGGAGCTTCTTCTTGCAAGTCCTCCTACAGGGTGGCTCCTCAGCAGGAATTTGTGAACAAGACTCTGAAGAGGAGGGACCCTGAACAGGAATGTCTTGCACCTCCTGTGTCTGTTGTCCGGATGTGATAGACTTTGACAGCTGCGGGTCAGAGGATACATAAATGTGACACTTCGTGGAAGGAGCTAACTGGGAGCCTGCTCAGGCTAAAGCTCTCTCCATGATTTGGAAGGCAGGCCCACCTGAAGAGGGATGGGAGCCTGGAACCGAGAAGGGCAACTTTGGAACTGGGGTTACACCCAGTTCCAATGAGCCACAATCCAGAACAGGAGCCGTGGGAGGGTTTAAAACCATCTTGTTCCTAAGAGCCAAAGACTGCCCCATAGAAACAACTGGAACCATACAGAAACCCTACGAACCGACAGCCAAACCACAGTCCTGGGTGTGCAGCAGATCCAACTGTGTCAAGGATATCAGAGATGACCCAGGTGCCAAGGTAAGCTCAACTGTCAGCACAGAGACAGCTGGTACTGGGAAAGTTGAAGTGGTAGGCTCCAAACCTTGGAAGGAGTTTGAAGGAGGAAGGCCTGATGGAGTCCTTGAATATGCCTCAGCTCTGGGAGGGAGAGAGCTCTGTGTATGTACAGGGAGACCCCTAGCCGTCAAAAGCTCATCCACCAATCTAACTATGCCCACTTCAGAATAACCTTTGGAAAATCGTACTGACATTCCCGAGGGCGACTCTGGCCTATCAACGAAAGGGCTGGGGAGTTGACCAAGGAATGGGTCCAGAGAGGAGGAATACTTAGTTCTAGGAGGTATATATGTCTCGACTTTTGACACCATAGGTTACTGTGTAGAGGGAGAAGCCGGAAGCAAATGAGAGGTGAATGAAGCTGGTGCAGAAGACATTGTCTGTGCCGAAGAGCTGGTTGGCACCAAGCAGTGGTCAGTGCCGAAGTAGTCAGTATTTATGCAGTAACATTCAGTACCGAATGTACTTTCAGTCATCTTAGGTACTTTTGTCCTTAGTTCCGAAGACACAGATGGAACCGGCGACTTGTGCAACTTTAAGTCTTATGCCGATAATGAGATCTCTTTTTAGTGTCAGGTTTTGCCAATTTAGACAGAGACTGCTTCTTCGAAGGAGCATCTTAGCAAACCTTTCAAAATAAGTTTACTGTGTCACTCCACCACTGTATGAGCACTGAAACCCTGGCAAATCTTACATGCAGTGTCTAGATGGGGTGCATCCAAACAGTATACGCAGGAAAGATGCCCATCAGAATTGAGCATATCATAGTCGTGACATTGTTTAAATACAGATGGCCCTTTTTGTTTATCTGCCATTTCAAGTTGACACACACATACACACAAAACAGATGAAGGCACAGAAAAATTGTAAAGAAAAGTCCTACCAATAACGGTATACAAAAATTTACCTAAAAGGGTAAAGAAAGGAAAAGAAAGAATATCAACGTTAGTATCCAAGAGTTACCTAAAGGAAAAGGGAAAAAATAGGTTGCAACAATGGTAACAAGAAATGCAGTTAGGTAAACGGGGTGGGTAGATTAATACGGAATGCACTTACACGCTCAAGAAAAATAGAGAATGGTATCAAATATGCTAATACAAGTAGACTTAAGCAAAAAATCACTAATAGAAAGAATAATTAAAGCACTTAGCTGAGAGTATCGGCTGACACGTCTAATTTTGAGAGAGGCAAACAAGATCTGAGGTAATGAAGAGAGGGACATTGTGGGTAGAGCCTTACCTCAAAAGTTTTTGGCTGGGGTGAGCTGTATAATGCCCAAGTTGGTTCCAAGAGATCAGAACAGAACCCATCTGGCCCTCTTTAAAAGGAACCTTGACGACTGGATGGGAGAAAGGAAATTCACCCCGGGGATCACGTCAGTCGCCCTGCTAGACAGGAGTCCAGGGAAGTAAATAGTGTGGAAAAAAATAGCCAAAGAATTATGGCTAGGCTTGTATAGGCCCTAGGGCCGATAGCCTAGTACCAACCTATGAACCTAGAAGAATGAATGAAGACTGAAAACATCAGATCACAGGATTTTAAGACACTGAATATGACAGTAACTGTAGGAACTGGTGGTAACATATAATATTTTAAGTACTACTGTGAGCAAGTTGGAGATATACGAGACACAGAATCTGGAGGAAGATGAAGTAGAGATGGGGAGAAATTAGTAGAAAAGGGAGAGTAAGAAGAGGCACATAAAGAGGAGGGTGAAGAGAAGAAAAAGATAAGTATGACAAGGAACAGAAATGATAACAGGCAGGAGAGACAGACAGTATAAGAAAGACACAATAAACATAAAATACATGCAATAAGCCTACACAGAGGAGGGAGCCAGAGTTACTTAGTATTTTAGTTACTAAGATGAGTGATGGGGACATTAAAAAAAAAAAGAAATGATACAGGAGATTAGCCAGGCTTAGTGCAATGCCAGTTTTCCTCTCAACATTCATAATTCATGTCATTATGTCATCACAAGTCCCTTGAAAAAAGCAACAGAACAGGACAAGGCTCTGGCAGCATGGGCTTTGGCTAAACCTGAAAGCTGTCTGCCATGAAGAGAATCATAAGGAAATGGAGGAGGAGATACAATGGCAAATAGTCTGCTTAGGAACAGGGAGGGCCAACCTTTTATCCTGAAAAGAAATGAAAAGCTGGTCTGACTCTTGTGAAGTTACACCTCAGTTGTCTATGAACATCTAAAGACTGCAGAATTCTCTCTTCTTTATTGAGGGGAAGGAAAAATGTGGGAGATTAATAGCCTGGATGGTGGTTGGGGATGGTATAACAGGGTTTGATTCTCATATTTGAAAGGGAAAAAGGCTTACAAGGGCAGCTAACCTAGTAATTACCTATGAGCCAAAGATCACCTGAGGCTTACAAGAAAGGTTAGTCCTGAGTGCAACCCAACCACATCTTTACGAAAGGACAAAAAAAGGAGAAGAGGCCATACGACCTTGAAATTCAAAAACCCTTTTGGCAGAAGAAGGTCCACAAGAAGGACTGACTTCCAAGTGAAAAACTTGAAAAGTAGTAGATACAGGCTCATAAGGGGGAAGAGTCAACTTCTCCAAGAAGAAGGGATGGATTTTCTAGGGAGCTTGAGGAGAAGGATGCCTTTTAAAAACTGTCTGATCTCAAACTGAAAACGCAAAGGTGGATCAAAGGGAAGGCAAGCAGATATGGCTAACAAATAAGTTTTTTATGGAAGAATATATGTCAACCCTGATTTGAGAAGCTCACACATGCAAGATAGACTGGAAAGAATACCCACTTGATAAGGGTCCTGATTTTTCTAGTGACAACAGAGAGAACTCTTCCATTTAGAATCAAAACATTTTCTAGGAGTAGGTTTCATACCCTCCTGTACACCTGAAACATGCCCTCTTAAAATTTGTGGCTATAAAGCACCAAGTCATCCAAACAATTAGTTTCAAGTTCAGGACAGCTGGATGTATTAGACAGTCCTGTAGCTATGTGAAAAAGTCCATGCTGTGGGGTAACCTGTGGTAAGATAAAAGAGAAGGGGGGAAAGTACAGTTGTGTACACTTACCATAAAATGTAGATGTTCCGAGTGTATTCACTGTTGCAGTCCTCACATATGGGTTATCCGTCTCCCGGTAGCCCTCAGTCGGCCCGAATACCAGAGTCCTTGGTATATGACCTTGGCTGCCGCCAGTTGTAAAACTGATGTCAGAACGTCGGGTATAAAGGGAGGCAGACGATGCCATTTCCTGTTTTTCTTGCCTTAACTGTCAGGAACCCCCAAAAGAAGGCTAACCTAGGAATGGTAGCACCCTGGACACGTCATACAAAAAATAAAAATATACAGTCTGTGCCTTAAGGACTGCAATAGTGAATACACTCGAACATCTACATTTATGGTGTGTACACAACTGTACTATGTTCTTCGTGTTTCACTGCTGCAGTCCTCACATATGGGTTGATTCCCAAAGCCCAGTAAGAAGACAAAGGGGGGAGAAAGGATCACAGATTAAGGGTTGGTAAGAAGGCCCTGCAAAACTGCAGAGGCAAAAGCAGCCCTGGATTTAGAAAACAAAGGTAGATTGTAATGCTTTCTGAAAGTATGGACAGAAGACCAAGTAGCTGCTTCTAGAATGTCCTTAGTAGGCACACCTCTCAGAAAGGATGCAGAGGCAGAGGCTGCTCTAGTAGAATGGGTCCTAATACCCTGAGGGGGAAACCTTCCCATGCTGCAGGTAACAAAAGTGAATACAATGAGCAATCCATTTGGAGATGGTTTGTTTTGAAATAGCTTTACCCTGAACCCCAGGAGCAAAACTAACCAATAACTGTTCAGATTTTTGAAAGGGTTTAGTTCTAAGTAAAATCTCAGCTGTCTATGCACATCAAGAGAGTGCAGAATTCTTTCCCCTTTATTTTGGGGATTGTTGAAAAATGTAAGCAGGTGAATAGACTGTTTAAGGGTTAAACTGGAAACTACCTTAAGCATAAAGGAGGGATTATTTCTCAGAGAAACCCGACCTGAGTGAAAAATAATGAAAGTTTCTACTGCCATTAAGGCTTGCAGCTCAGGTACCCTTCTAGCTGAAGTAATAGCTAAAAGGAAAGCAGTCTTCCAGGATAGAAACTTCAAATCTGCAGAGACAGCTGGTTCAAAGGGAGGCAGAGTATGTTTTTCCAGGACAAAATTAAGATCTCAAGCAGGAGTAAGAGCTCTTCTGGGAGGTCTAAGATTACTAGCTCCCCTCAGGAACTGTTTCATCAAGGGGTGAGAAAAAATGGGTTACTCAAAAGAACAATGAGCCGAAATTGCTGAAGCGTGAATTTTGATTAAAGAAAAGGAAAGTCCACCATTAAGCAATCCTGCTAAGTACTCAAGAATGAGGGAAAGAGAATGATGAGAAGAGTCTTCTTCTTTAGCCAGTATTCAAGAGCAAGATCTCTTCCATTTATCTGCATAGGATTTTCTTGTGCTAGGCATCCTGGCCTCATGAAGAACTTCAACCACCTGTTGGGAAAGATTTAAAGTATTAGCCAGGCAGTTAAATGCAGAGTTTGAAGATGAGGATGAAGGAACTTTCCCCCTCCCTGAACCAACAGATATGGTACCAAGGGAAGATGCCAAGGCTGAGCCTGGGAAAAGCTGCGAAGGAGGGGATACCAATGCTGCCTGGGCCAATCTGGTGCTATCAGAATAGCCTTTGGTTTTTTGTCCCTTATCTTTAGCAGCACTCTGTGAAGATGAGGCAGAGGAGGGAATGCATAAACTGAGAGGTGTCCATGGGAAGGACAACGCATCCACCCCTCCAAGCTTTGTTGTGAAACTCCCTGGTGCAGAACGTTGTAAGGAGATGATCGGTATGAGAGGAGAAAAGATCCACTTGTGGGGTGCCCCAATGATTAGTGATGCGATAGAAAATGTCCCTGTTCAGTTGCCACACGTGAGGATCCAGAACATGTCTTCTCAAATGATCCACCAAGGAGTTTAGCATCCCTGGAAGATACTGGGCTATTAGATGTAAGCCCATGGATGCTGCTATGGACCACAGTCTCATGCTTTGTCTGCACAAGGGGTAAGAGTGAGTCTCCCCTTGCTTATGTACCACATGACTGTGGTATTGTCTGTCCTGATCAGCAGAGTCCCAGGATAGAGTAGGTCCTTGAAAGCCAGCAAGGCCTGCTGCACTGCCACCAGTTCTTTTAAGTTTATGTGCAGATGAATCTGCTGGGTGCTCCAAGTCCCCTGTATGCCCCTGCTTTCCAGATGAGCCCGCCTTGCAACATCTGAGGCGTCTGTGGTGAGAGTCTGGCTGGCAGGCGGTGGGCGGAAAGGCAGACCCTTGTTCTGAGAACAGGCTGTCGCCCACCAGATGAACTCCATTTGTAGACAGGGAATCAGGGGAAGAATCAAGTCTAAGTCCTGTGTGTTTTGACACCAAAGATTCTTGAGGTACCACTGAAGTATTCTCATATGCAGCCTTGCATATGGGATCATCAAAATACATGAAGTCATGAACCCCAGTGCTTGCAGGAATTGCCCTTGTAGAGAGGTGGGTCATGCTTGCCAAGTTCATGAAGTAAGCCAAAAGATCTTCTTGCTTCTGTTGAGGGAGGAATACCATCTGGGTGGCTGTATTCAGACTCACTCCCAGAAAAACAATCTCCCTTGTAGGAACCAACTTTGACTTCTTTTCATTGAGAGTGTAACCCAAAGAGGTGAAAATGTTAGTCACAAAATCCAAATCCTTTTCTAGTTGTTCTGCAGAGTTTGCTTGAATGAGACAATCGTCCAGGTAAGGATAAATTTTAATGTTTTTCTGCCTGCAACAAGCAATGGCTGGAGCCAGGCACTTCGTAAAAACTCTGGGAGCAGTAGAAAAGCCAAAGGGCAATGCAGAGAATTGAAAGTATTGCTTCCCAGCCCTGAAGTGAAGGAACTGCCTGCAACTTTCCCCTATTGGGATGTGCAGATAAGCCTCCTTGAGATCCAAAGTTACCAGCCAAGAATCCTTGCCCAGCATTGGTAGTAACTGTTGAAGGGTGAGCATCTTGAATTTGGGAATCACCAGAAAAGTGTTTAGAATAGACAGATCCGGAATAGGGTGCCAGGTGCCCCCTTTCTTGGGTACCAGAAAAAAGTCTTGAATAAAAACCTAGGCCTGCCTGATTTGCAGGGACTGTCTCTATAGCCCCCATATGTCAGTAGAGAAGAAATTTGAGTTTCTACCTCTGCCCTGAGAGTTCTGGGTATGTCTGGGTACCCCTGTAAAACAGGGAAGGTGTGAAAGTAAAACTTGTAACCTTGATTTACTATATTAAGTACCCATTTGTCTGTGATGGTAGACCATACCTCTGCTAACCTTCCCCCCAAAAGAAACCCAGGGCCCGCAGAGGTAGGCACAAGAAGGCCAGAGTCACTGAGAATGTTTGTTCTGGGAAGCTGGCTTAGAACTACTGAATCATCCTAATTAATTTATTTGCATTTGTTTACTAAGATGGTCCACTGGGCCAGAAATGCCCATTTTCAGTGGAGGCCCGGGGAGAAAAGCTCCACATCTAAGACAGTACACATACTATACAGAATATATAAATGAAAACACTTAGTACATATTTATAGCAGCTTACAAATATACTGACACATATCATACATTACACACAGTCACATCTAGGACAGTATACATGTTATACAGTGTATACAAATGACATTCAGTTCATATAATTATTAGCTTACATGTGTGTATGTAGCACTACTTGCAGTGGAGTAGTGCAGTTACAGAATTTAGTTAAAGAGGCTAAAAATGATAACATGTTTAGGTGGTGATCGAACAGAGAGATGGGCTAAATGAATGTTATAGAACTCAGGTAAATACACATTTTAGTGAATTTATGTAATGGTATAGGCGAGATAGGCTGAATGAGTACCTGATTGTCTAAGGGTAAGTATGAGAGGGGAGTTAAGTAGAAGGAGATGTAGAGTAGATAAATTATACATATGGAAATAAAGGGTGATAGCAGAGGATTTAAAAGGGAGGATGGGAGTAGTGTGAGTAGAGAGGTTATGTTACATAGGATGTGGTGTTAGCACATGTGCATAGCCATGTTGAGGAGAGGTGCTGTTTCAGGGGTCTTTTGAAGAGAGCTGCCGAGAAAGTAGATATTTAAGTGTTGGGGGAAGGGAATGCCACATCTTTGCGATGGAAAAGAGTAAACCATTTGACCGGTTGAGAGATTGGGTTTTTCTACATTTAGAAGCAGGTCTGTTTGGATAATATAGAGTAAGTACAGAAGATGGAGCAGGGCACTTTAAAGGGTTATATATGATTTTGTGAGCAGTGGTTAGTTGAACATAAGAGAGATAGTTAGGAAGTACTAGACAATTTAATTTGAGTAATGATGAGGAATGGCGAGATGAGTAAGTAGCAATAGTTACAAACTTAGCAATTTTATTATAACATAAGCCAAGTTTGGATTTTAGAGATGACTGAATGTTAGTGAAGAGAGGGGCGTCGTATAAAAGGCATGGTAATAGAAAGGAAGAGGCAAGGGCCAGTCTTGCTGTTGGATTGAGTAGATGTTTGTGTCGGTAGAGGGAGGCAAGTTTTTGATGTGTTTTTTTGATACTGGACTGAATGTGCAGGTCGAATGTGAGGTTTTCATCTATGGTGACACCTAGGAGTTTTGTGCTAGGTACAATTTCGATAATAGTACCATTTAGAGACTGAATGGGGAAGTTCTCTTTTTGTAGGGCTGTGGTCTTTTTGGGGTCAAAGAGTATCACTTTAGTTTTTTGGGGGGTTTGGGGCAAGACTATTGTTAGCTATCCACATTTTGGCTGCAGTGAGGACACTGTGGGTGAAGCTGGTGTTGCTCAAAAGAGGAGTTTGCTGTGCAGATGACAGTGGAGTCATTTGCGTACTGGATGACTGAACCTTGAGAGAGGGAGGTGTGGAAGTTATTGATAAATATGCTACACAGAAGAGGCCCTAAAATGGAGCCTTGAAGAAACCCTTAGGAAAGGGAGTAAAAATGTTGCCATTTGGTTGATTGTTGCCTGTTAACGCCATGAACCCCAAGGCCTGCAGAATTTTTCTTGCAGGGAGTTGGGTTTTTGTTGCCATCAACTGAAAGTACTAAGTCAGTTGTCTTTGCTTGTCTGGCGTGAGATAAGCCATCTGGGCCGTTGTATTTAAGCTGGCACCCAGGAATATTATCTCTTGTGAGGGCACTATTTTTGACTTCTTTTCGTTTACTGTGTACCCTAGGCAAATTAGCAATCTTTTTACAAAGGCCAGATGCTTTAGAAGAATGTCCTTGCTCTCTGCTTGAATTAGACAGTCATCCAAGTAGGGATATATTTGAATTGCTTTTTGTCTGCAATATGCAATTACTGGTGCCAGGCATTTTGTGAAGACCCTGGGCGCAGTAGATAAGTCAAAGGGCAGTGCAGAGAATTGGTAATGCATTGTGCCAGCTATGAATCTGAGGTATCTTCTGCAATTTTGTCTGATTGGGACATGCAGATATGCCTCTTTGAGGTCCAAAGTAACAAGCCAAGCCTTCTTGCCCAGCATGGGAAGAAGTTGCTGTAGTGTCAAAATTTTGAATTTCGGAACATCCAGGGAAGTATTTAGAGTAGAAAGGTCCAGTATAGGTCTCCAGGCTTTGTCCTTTCTGGGGACCAAGAAAAGTCTTGAGTAAAATCCTTGCCCTTGTTCCTGTTGTGGCACTTTTTGAATAGCTCTCATGTCCATGAGGGCTGTAATTTGTTTTTATGCCTCTGCCCATTGATTTTGTGGCAGGTCTGGCATTCCTTTTGGCCTTGGTAGAGTGTGAAAGTGGAACCTGTAACCTTGAGATACAATATTCAGAACCCATTTGTCTTGGGTGATTATAGGCCAATTTTGTGAAAAAAGTGCTAGTTTCCCCCCCAAGGGAGCTGCCAAAAGGTCTTGGCATTTGAAGGGGGAAGTCATTGGGACTGTTTCCTATAAGGTTGTGACTTGTCTTCGCCTCCTTTTGGGGTTGAAACACCCCACTGTCATGGTCTTTAAGAGCCTTGGGGCTGAGATCTGCCTCTTGGGTGCCTGTATCTGCCTCTTTGTGGTCTGTCTGACACTGGAAAGGACCAATTTTTAGAAGGCCAATTTCTGCTAAATCGAGTTGGCTGTACCTGTAAGAAATCCTTCACTGTTTGAATAGATTTTGCCTTATCCTCCATTTTCTTTAATACCTCTTCTGCCTTAACACCAAACAAGATATCATGCTGTAAAGGAGCATCCAATAATTTTGCCTTAACATGATCAGGTAAACCTTGTTCTTTTAACCAAGCATGCCTTCGAATCACAGATCCTGTAACTTCGGCTCTACAAGAAGCCTCTAATAAATCAAAACCACATTGCAGAGTATGTCTTCCCACTTGTTCAGCAGCATGCAATAAATAGTACAGTTTTGTACCTACCATAAATGTAGATGTTCGAGGATTCCCTTGCTGCAGTCCTGACTATTGGGTATAGTCCGCGTCCCAGTCGGCCCGAATACCAGAGTATAAGGTCTGCGGTCATGGCGCCTTAGACTGACGCGTCAGTCGTCAGGTAGTAAAATGCATGACCGACTTTTCGTCAGTCTTTTCTTGCCCCAGATGTCAGAAGACCCAAAAAGACAAGTCCCAAAAACAACCTGCACCAAAAAACATGTACAAAATATACAGAAATATGTACAAAAAATATAAGCATGTAAACTCACCTACACAACCACCCTGAAACACAGAGGGGAAGGAGGGACTGCAGCAAGGGAATCCTCGAACATCTACATTTATGGTAGGTACAAAACTGTACTATGTTCTTCGCCTTCCCTTGCTGCAGTCCTGACTAAGAATCCCAAAGCAGAGGTAAGGGAGGCTGGCAAATCATAAAGTAGCAGGAGCTGACAACATGCCTTGTAAAACAGCTGTGGCAAAACCAGCTCTAGTCTTAGAATATATAGGCAGGTGATAATGCCTAGAGAAAGTATGCACTGAACTCCAAGTAGCTGCTTCCAGAATATCCTTAGTTGCCAGCCCCCTTAGAAATGCTGTTGAAGTGGCAGTAGCCCTAGTGGAATGAGGCCTAATCCCAGCTGGAACCTCTTTGCCATGATGGGAATAACAAAATGCAATGCAAAAGCCAATCCACCTAGAAATAGTTTGTTTTGACACAGGCTTGCCCTGTGAACTCAAAGCAAAAGAAACAAGTAACTGCTGAGACTGCCTAAAATCTTTAGTCCTGCTCAAATAATAACGCAATTGCCTGTGTACATCTAAAGTGTGCAAAATCTTTTCCCCTTTATTTTGAGGATCTGCAAAAAGTAGGCAAATGAATAGTTTGGTTTAAAGCCACACTAGAAACCACCTTAGGCATAAAGGAAGGATTAAATGATACCCTGTCCTTATGGAAAATCAAAAGGGCTCTACTGCCATAAGGGCCTGCAACTCAGACACCCTTCTTGCAGAAGTAATAGCCAACAGAAAAGCAGTCTTCCATGACAAATATTTCAATTCAGCAGTAGCTGCAGGCTCAAGGTTGTAGAGTAAGTTTTTCCAACACAAAATTGAGATCCCAAGCAGGAGTAGGAGCTCTGGGTCTTATATTCTTTGCCCCTCTAAGAAACTGCTTGAACAAAGGATAAACAAAGGTGGGTCACAATCATAGTGAGCTGAAATTGCTGCAGCATGAATCTTTATGGAAGAGAAGGACAAACCTTTGTCCAATAATTCAGTAAGATATTGAAGAGCCACACTCAAATTAGGCTCTGAAATCTCCAAATTCTTTGCTGTACTCCAAAATAAAAATCTCTTCCATTTTTCGTACACTCTCCTAGTACTAGGCCTTCTAGCTTCCATAATCACATTTAAAACTTGTTGAGGAAGCTGAGACCTACCGTGCTTCAACACAGAATATGCCAAGCTGTGAGATGAAGAGATTGAAGCTTGACATTGAGCAGATGACCGTCCTTCTGAGATAACAGATGAGGAATCAGAGGTAAAGGCCATGGAGGCTTCTTTACAAGACTCCTTAGAAGTGGGTACCAGTGTTGCCGAGGCCAATCTGGAGCTATCAAAATCATCCTTGGCCTGTCTTGTCTGACCTTTAGTAATACCTTTGGAAGAAGAGGTAGAGGTGGAAAGGCATAAACATGAAGGTTTTTCCAACTGAAAGACAGAGCATCCACTTTCCAAGCTGTGTGATGAAACCCCTTTGTGCAATACTTTGGCAGCTGGTGGTTTAGTGGAGAAGCGAACAGATCTATGTCTGGAGTTCCCCATGACACTGTCAATTTCTGAAATACATGAAGATCCAGTTTCCACTGGGATCCATGATTTGTCTGCTTAATACATCTGCTAGGAGTTCTGTGCTCCTGGCAGAAACCTTGCCTGAAGAGTCAGTTGCAGGCTTAACGCAGTTTCCCATAAAATCATTGCTTGCCTGCATAGAGGATAAGAATGTGTTCCCCCTTGCTTGTTGATGTACCACATGACAGTTGTGTTGTCTGTCAGAATCAACACCTGCCCTGGAAGAAGTAACTCCTTGAACGCCATCAATGCAAACTGGACTGCTAACATCTCCTTCATGTTGATATGTAGATGCTGTAGTCTGGCAGGCCACTTGTCTTGTATCCACTTTCCATTTAGATGAGCTCCCCAAGCAGTGTCCGAGGCATCTGTCGTTAAAATCTGACTCGCCTCTGGCCGGGTCACAGAGAGTCCCTTGTTTAGGTGACATTCCTGAGCCCACCACAAGAATTCCTTTTGAAGGCAAGGTATAATTTGAATGACAGTGTCCAAATCTTGGCAGTGCTGTGTCCATACATTTTGAGATACCATTGCAGCTTCCTCATATGCAGTTTGGCATTGGGAAGCACCAGAATACAAGATGCCATGAACCCTAATGCTTGAAGGACTGTCCTTGCAGTCAGCACGGACTGATGAGATAGTTGATGGAAGTAAAGTGACAGACTCTTTTGTTTGTCCGGGGTTAAAAGGCCATCTGGGCTGCTGTATTCAGTCTCACACCCAGAAAGCACATGTCTTGAGAGGGTACTAGACTGGACTTTATTTCGTTCACAGAATACCCTAGGCATCTTAGCACTGCTATGACATATTCCAGATGCTGTAGAAGGTGTTCCTTTTCTTGAGCCAGAATCAGGCAGTCGTCCAAGTAAGGATAGATTTGAATGCCTTGAAGCCTGAAGTAAGCTATCACTGGAGCCAGAACCTTTGTGAATACTCTGGGCGCAGTAGATAAGCCAAAGGGCAATGCAGAGAACTGATAATGAAAATCTCCAGTTTTTCTGCAACTTAGCCTTATAGGCACATGAAGGTAAGCTTCCTTGAGATCCAAAGTTACCATCCAGTGATCCTTGCCCAGCAGAGGTAACAGTTGCTGTAACGTCAACATCTTGAACTTGGGAATGTCCAGATAAGTGTTGAGGAGAGATAAATCCAAAATTGGTCTCCACGTGTTCCCCTTCTTTGGTACTAGGAACGAATAAAATCGATACAGGGACTGGCTGAATGGCCCCTATCTGGAGTAACTGAGAAACTTGCTTGTGAGCCTCTTTTCTTTGAGTAGGAGGAACATCTGGCATGCCTTTGAAAGGGGGCATTGTGTGGAAATAAAATCTGTAACCGTGATGAATGATATCCAGCACCCATCTGTCTTGAGTGATTAAATCCCAATTTTCTTTGAAAAGAGACAATCTTCCTCCCAAAGGAGCTGCCAGACGAGAGTCCACTGGCAGCTGAAAAGGCAGGTCATTGGTTCTGCAAGGACTGACCCCTGCCCTCACCAGAAGTCTGAGCAGGTGAACTGTCTGATCTAGGCGTAAACGAACCTTGAGCCCTGCCCCTACCACGTCTAGACCTACCCCTAGACTGGGAACCATAAGCAGGATATGTCCACCCCTTAGCAGGCCAATTTCTACTAAACTTGGAGGCTGCACCTGCAAAAATCTTTAACAGTCTGCATAGACTTAGCTTTGTCCTCCATTTTCTTTAAAACTGCTTCCACAGGCGGTCCAAACAACACATCAGACTGTAAAGGAGCATCCAAAATCCTGGTCTTAACATGCTCAGCTAAATTCTGATCCTTCAACCAGGCATGTCTGCGAAGAACAGAACTAGTAGCAGCCACCCTCGAGGAGGCCTGAACAGCATCAAAACCACACTGCAAAGAATGCTTACCCACTTGTTCAGACACATGAACCAAATCCAGCAATTCTTTACACTCAATACCTTCCGCCAAAGCATCCACCTTAGATTTCAATTGTGAAAGGAGATAATTCTGATATTTCAGCATATGAAACTGACAATTCAACGCCTCATGGCTAGAGTGGAAGAAGTATATACTTTCTTACCCCACCTATCCAAAGCCCTTGCCTCTTTATCAGAGGGTACAGGATTTTTAACCACAGAAGCTTTAACACCTTTAGGCCCCTGAGAAACAGTTTCTGGGTCCGCCTAGGACTCTTAAACAAATACTTATGAGCGGCACCCTATAATACCTATCAGGCTTAATAGGAGCAGGAGGCAAGGAATCAGGGTTCAGAGAAGCCTCTGCAAAAACATCCTCCACCACATTCAACACAGGAGGAATAGCTAAGGGCCTATGCTGGGGCAAAAACAAGAATTCCCTAAGCCGTTTTCTGGAGTCCGAGTAATCTTGGCCTTCCCATTTAAAGTGCTCCCTCATGGAGTGAAGAGTCTCTGAAAATGAAAAATCCTCAGGAGGAGAAGCTGAAGGAGTGGAATCATCCACATCAGAATCAGAATAAGTAGGAAACTCTTGCAAGTCTTCCACAGAAGACTCTAAAGCCTGTGAACACTGTTCAAAACTATCAAACTCCTGTTCCACCCTAGGCCTCTTATCAGGTGGGCGCATAGAACCTCTAATCAGAGTAATCAAATCTTCTGCCATTTTAAGCATATGTTTCTTAGGCACAGAGCCCGAAATGCTAGGAGAAGCCCCGACAGAAGCTGTACTTGGCCTACCTCTAAAAGAAGCTTTCGCAACAGAAGGAGACGCCCTAACTACCTTGGGAAGAGAGGAAACAGTTACCCCTGAGAAAGCCCCTCAGCTTGGCCTACCTCCTGAGAGGGCACATCCTGTAACAGTAAAGTATCTGCCTGAGACTCCATAGAAACTCCTGGCAAAACCTCTGGCCCTGAGCCTTCTAAAGGGTTCCTCACCCCTAGGCTTCACTGTTTTGTCCTTGGGCGCTCTTGATGAAGCAGGCCAAACACTAACCTAGCACAATCAAGCCTCCTCTTAATAGTGCGCTTGTTAAATCTAGCACAAGACCGGCAACCAACAACGTCGTGCTCAGGCCCTAAACAAGGTATACACAATGTATGATAATCCCTATGCGGTATCTGTTTCCCACAAGAAATACAGTTATTCACTTTTTCTGACATCCGGTTAAATACTGAGGCAAGAAAACCAAAATGTTCTTACTTAGCCAACTCTGAATTGAAACTCCGTTCGAAAATCTCAGAACGCCAACCTGCACTAAAATTGCTTCTGCATCGGACCATGCGGCAAAAAGACTCTTATACTCTGGTATTCGGGCCGACTGGGAATAGTCAGGACTGCAGCAAGGGAAGACGAAGAACATCCTGCATCTCCTTATAGTCAGGACCGTCTGAGCTTGTAAGCATTTTCTGTTTTAACAGAGACATTAAATATTGTTGGTATTTAAGCATGTGGAACTGGCAATTTAAAGCCCTTACTGCTGAAGTTGCAGAAGTGTTAACTTTCTTCCCCCATCTATCTAATGCTCTAGAATCCCTGTGAGAGGGAACTGGATTTTTAGCAGTGGAAGCCTTTACCCCTTTGGGACCCTGGGAAATAGTTTCTGGGTCAGCAGCAGGGTTTTTATAAAGAAATTTGTGAGAGTCAGGGACTCTGTAGTACCTATCTGGCTTGACTGGAGCTGGGGGCAAAGAATCAGGGGTTAAACTGGATTCAGAGAACACGTCATCCACAACATCTAACACAGGCGGAATAGCAAGGGGCCTGTGCTGAGGCAATAAAAGAAAATCTCTGAGCCTTTTCTTGGATTCTGAATAATCCTGGCTCTCCCAATGGAAATGCTCCCTAATGGTATGTAAAGTTTCCCCAAAAGAGTAATCCTCAGGAGGAGAGGCTGAAGGGATTGATTCTTCAGCATCAGAGTCCTCACAGGGGGGTAAAGAGTATCCCTGGTCTGAAGAGGAATCAGAAGAAATGGAAACCTGGTCAGAGGAATCATAGTCTGTATCCTGCCTAGGCCTTTTATCAGGAGGGGAATGGGAACCCCTGATCAGAGTAATTAGGTCTTCGGCCATTTTGAGCATCTGTTTTTTAGGCATGGAGGCCTGTCCATGTGAATGCTGTACTTGTTTCTTTGTCTTTAATGGAGTTTTAGACTTGGTGGTTGCTTTGATGGTAAGCTGTGAAGGTCTGAAAACACCCTCAGAAGCCGATGCCTGCTCAGCGGCCCTGACCCATCTGAGGGGTTAATTTCCATAGGCCCAATACCTTGAGTTTCCAGAGGCCTAGAAATCTCCACGTGGGAGTCGGAGGTGGCCTGTGGCTCAGATACCGGGTGACAGGGGCTGCGAAAGCGCCTCACTGAGAACCGGCAACTGGCCTAGAAGAGGCTTCATCATCATTTTTGGACCTCGGATGCCTGTCCTTATCTTTGTCTTTGCGTTTTGTGTGTATTCCGGTCAGTTGTTTTGACGGCATGGTATAACTGAACCTTCGGCCAAAGTAATGGCGAGCAAAATCAAACAGACGTTTAATAGTGCGCTTGTTAAATCTAGCACAAAACCGACAACTAGTGACGTCATGGTCTGGGCCTAGGCATGGAATACAGTAAGAATGAAAATCCTTATGAGGTATTTGCTTCCCACAAGAAATGCAATTATTAACTTTTACTGACATCGGACTGAGGCAAGAAAAAGTTTCCCCAACAGGGTACTTAGCTTTATTGAAGACTTTGGTTCTGAAATTCGAATTCGAAAATCTCAGGAGTCAGCCGACCGACACTTGCGAACTGCTTTTGCTTCGGGCACCGCGCGGCAAGAAAGACTGGAGAAAATGGTGTCGGCTGCATCTTATATACCCCTGGCACACTGACGTCAGGGAAGAAGCGACAGCAACTGACGCCGGACCAAGACTTTGGAACTCTGGCTGACTGCGGGACCGCCTGACGGCAGGATAACCCAAGTGTAATGACTGCAGCAGTGAGTTCAGTAAGAAGGAGAGAGTGGGATCGTGTACTGAAAGTTTTAGAGAGATTGAGGAAGACAGAGGAGACTTTTTCCAGCATCACAGGCTCAACTGACTTGAGTCCATGAAGGATATGAGTGCGGTGGTGGTACTATGTCCTGGTCTAAATCCATGTTGGGTGGAATTGAGAGAGCTTCAGAATTTCTTAAGAGTTTGCTTAAACTGATTTTGTAATTTAAGGTAGTTTTCTTTTTTATTTTGTAATACTAGGCATTAAACCAGGTTTCAGAGTGATTTGTAATGTTCAAAGTCAGATGGGTTTTTGTTTTTTTGTCATATTTTCCAAGATTTGTTCCTGCATTTCATGAGTCCTTAGTGGATCTTGTTAGCCAACTGGCATGGTTAGTTTTTAGGTTCGTAGATTAGTACTAGGCTAACTGCCATTTTAGGCCATTTGAAGCCTAGCCAGTTATCCCATGTGAAAATCAAACCCTAAGGGAGCAAGGTTGTTTAGGATGCTGAGGAAAGTTGAGTTGAAAAACTCAGCTGCCTCATCAAGGAGAAGAAACTTTAGTACATTCCAAATGATGCTTTGCAAACTTTCATTAAATGTCGAGGGACAGAAGTGGGACAGATCTCTGGTTTGCCTGTACTGATGCCTATTTAATGTTGTGGTACTTTTTCATACTATAAAGGCAGGTAAGTGGTCACTTGTACTACTGGAGAGTGTACCAGAGGATGCAATCTTATTTGGATTGGACACCAAGATCCAGTCTAAGATTGAGTCATTAGTAGTATTTTAGTAGGCCTGGTTATATTGGTAATTAGTTGCGTGAAATTATATAAGCTGACATTGCAGGAAGAGTTGGGAGGGATATGTCTAGCCAGTTGATATTAACATCGCCCAATATGATTGTCTCATATTTTATGTTAGTTGCTGCCCAGGCAAGGATTTCTTCTAGGACTGGAATGTTATTGCCTGGGGGAATATAAATGAGTACAACACAGAGGTTTTTATAATTATTCATTTTCAGGACAGAAACTAATAGTTCAGCTGTGGAGAACTGTTGGTTTTGTATATGGGCCAATAATGAAGGCAGTGGAGTATATCAGAGAAATGCCTTCACCTTCTTACGGGTCTGTCAGCCCTAAGACAGGCAGAACCTGGAGCCAGGAATTGTGTCCCTGTTGTAGTGTTTTAGCCATGTTTGAGTTGTGGCAATATCATCAGATTTGTTGTGAGCTATCCAGGCGTGGAAGCCTGGTATTTTATTTCTGATACTTGTAGGTTAATTGTGGTGGAGCTTATTGATTTATAGGAGTTGGGGGGTTGAAGAGGGGATGAGATGGGCCCTGGGTTGAGGTGTATGTCTCTGCACTAGGACAGGTTTATTACTGAATATGGGAGAGTAGTGAATTCCTGTTTACATTTTGCTCAAAGTGTGTGTGTGTGTGTGTGTGTGTGTGTGTGTGCGTGTGTGTGTGTGTGTGTGTATGAGAAGGAGACAGACAGAACAGGGTTATGAGCGGAATTGTAGGGAGTTAAGAGATGAGAATGAGAGTGAGTGAGTGTGGAGAGGGCAAGGAGAAAACAGAGAACTGCAGTGTTACAAAGACTGAAAAATATGGTTAGTTATTGCTTAAGCCAGGTATTTCTCATCACTGGTTTAAATCACAATGTAGTCCTACAGAAATTGAGGTTGCTGAACAAAATATATAGCAACATCAACAGTTAGCCGTTATTGTATATCACCAGTATTACACAATATTCTTAATATTTAAATGCAATGATGCAACATTCAGGCTGCAGGCAGTGTACAGCGACTAATGCAAAGTGCCGTAATTGCTCACTTCACCCCTGAATGCTAAACAGGTAGTGTATACACATCACTATAAATATCTATAAAGCCTGCAGATGAAATACCACACTTAATTTGACCAATTATCATTAAACTACTAACGTTTGCCTATACATGGGTATGGGTTCATAGATGCATGCCAGATCGGTGTTTACGGCAACTGCTGAGGAAACGTGCGCTCAAACATCCAGCACAGCAAATGCTCGCAGAGGTAGCTACTGGGTAGGGAGTCCTGAATGAGAGTCACCTTATGTGTTTCCTAAACTGAATGCTAACATGCAAAGCACATGCTACGAAAGCTTACAATCAGGAGTTTTTCATGGAGACCCTGACATAATATACCGATAATTAAAGAGTGAGCAAAAACCACAAATTCACTAACTTGTCAGTTTAGAATGATATTCAGGGCAACAACAAAGTCCAGTACAATACCCAAGTTAGAAGTTCAATGTTTTGCATCTAGATTAGACAAAAAGTATTCAAACCTTGGTTCAGCTGACGCTCACACACCACCAGTTCAACACCCAGGTATTCCTGGTGGAGGTAGGGTGGAATGATGGAGCAGGACACTAAGGACAGGTTTCAAACCCACAATGCCTGATGGGAAATTTGAATCGGGAAGGCTAATAGGTTAACGGGAAGGAATACTAAGCAGAAACCAGTGTCAGAAATGCCATCTGAAACAAACTATCTGTAAGGTAAGAAACCTGAGGGAGTGGGACAGAAGCTCTAAGGCGAACAATAGATCAGGGGAACTCTACCTGTAATGTAGGAGGTTAGGAACCTGAAACAGGGAAAAGTGTAATAAAAGGGAGTGCTACAGGGGACGTACAACAGAGGCTACAAGTACGGCTAACAGTAAAACGAGCAAATTACATTAAGCTAAAAACAGGCAAGCAAGAGTAGTGACCACTGAAAGGTTGGGGGGGGGGGGCTGGAATACTAGAATTTCCCGGTGGTGTGCTGCACCTTACAAAAGACAAGACTACACAGCTACAGCATTAATTTACATACCGTATACATACATCAGCTTTAGAACAGCGCGGGTCCCAGACTGTCCGACTGGGTTTATGTAGTAGCTAGGTTTTCACTGGTTTGGGAGATTCACAAGAAGTTTTCAGCTATGGGACATTAGCTTTAGAACAGTGCAGGTCCCAGAGTGTCCGATTGGGTTTATGTAGTAACGATGTTTTCACTGTGTTGGGAGGTTCACAAGAAGATTTTGGCTGTGGGATCTTGGTTCAGCTGATGCTCTCACACCACTAGTTTGACGCCCAGGTATTCCAGGTGGAGGCAGGATGGAAATTCATCAAAATAACTTTGTATACGTTTAAAACTGTACATTTTAACCATCCTGAAAGCTTCCTAGCTAATGTTATTAGTAAACTGGGCAATGCAATGGTGCAGCAGTTAATATTGTCACCTCACAGCAAGAGGTTTTCTGGTTTGATTCTTGGGTGGGGTGCCTTCTGTGCAGAGTCTGCATGTCCTCCCTGTGCTCGTGTGGGTTTCCTCCCACATTCCAAAATCATATATCTGAAGCGTTTCTCCCTGGGGCCTCCTGTGATAACAGGTTCTGTCCTAGCAGGACTTTCCCAGTCAACAAATGTTAAATAATAAATAAATAAATAAAACTGTGAGTAAGTGTTCTACATTTTGCCCATCTGTTCCTGATTATGAGAAGTAAGGTTCCTCATTTTGGAGATAGAAGGTTGAGAGCTATGCACAAAACTGAAAATGATATTCAGAAACATAGAACATTAAAAAGCTGTTGCGGTACATATGGATTGGAATATGCAGACAGGCACCTTTGATGTTGTAGACCACTAAAAAGACTTGAGGCAAAAATTCATAGGAAGTAAGGAGGAAAAGCCTTGAATAAATAAAACATACCCCCTCTGATGTGGAGAAACCAATTCTATGGTGCCCTGTAGAAACAACGTCTTCAAAATTGGAAGAATCAAATGGACCTTACTTGAAAGGAGAGGTGGAATATCTGTTCTGAGAGGAGAAGACAACCCGGAGATTCTGTAACCCTTCTGATTGAAAGAACTCGGGGATCTCTGGTTACTGATTCCCAAGCTGGAATGGACAGGGAAATCTTGTTTGACAGAGGGGTTGAGGATAGGCTGAGATGGGTGGGGTGGGATGCTGAAATGGATAGTCATATGGCAGCTGGTTTGTCAGGAAATGGGGGTTTAAATACCTTAAGTTCCTGTTTAGTTTTGTCCTCAGATATCTTTTTGCATATTTGTTACCCTCTTGGGGACCTTCTGATATCTGTGAAAGAAAGGCTAGCCTTTTCAAGATAGTTCTTTTAACACCTAGGAAATAGAAAGGGAAAGCTCTGATTAAATTCATTCATTATTTTACCTGTCTCCTGAAGGCTCTTAAAATGTCAGCAGCAGCAAGACCAAAGAGAATCTTATTCAGAGGAACTTCCAAGAGATGAGACTTAACCTCCTTGGGAAGGGACTGGAGCATAAGGCAAGCAAATCTCCTCAAAACAGAGCTAGAAGCAGCTGTTCTGGAAGGGGTACCAACTGCATCATACCTGCATTTGACAGAGTGCTTTGCAACACAGGAAGCAGCACTGGGCTAAGAAACAGCAAAAAGCTATAATCAGGCATATCAGACGAAAGTTTGTCTAAACCGTCCAAGATAAATAACAAATATCTGGTCATGTGCGTCTGATAATTTGGAGCACTGAAGATCAGAGCAGATGATGCGAAAATCATCTTTCCATAATTATCAATAGCCCTAGCATCCCTATCAGCGGGGGTGGGCACTGGAAGAGGTCAAGGGTTTAGAACGCTGATCAGATTCTAGTGAAATGACTGCAGTGTCAACAATCAAACTACCTGGAATAGTTATAGAACCCATAATCTTCTGAACAAAGGCAAGTGTGCTTCCTGCTGTTACAGTGAAATTATTTTAATCTCCAAATCTTTTTCAGCACATTTTCTTTAGTATTTAAGCAACTATTTTAACTCACAGTATGTTGTGCTATTTTTGTTGTATTATTTAATAGGTTTTATGCAAGTGAAGCAGTACTGGAGAGGCACTGTTTATGCACAGATGGCTGTACACAGTCAAAGGAGTGTAGATATTGCAGCTGAGCAGTAAAACCAGTGGTTATAATAGTGGTTGCATGATTGGACGTTTCTGTATTTGAGGATGCTTACTCTGTGTGTGTGCACACAAGTGCAATTATCCATGTGTGTGTGTGTGTGTGTGGGGGGGGTGCCTATGCTACCATGATGTGTGGACTGGTACAGAGAACACCAGTGTGGTCAGGTCTGACAGTGAAGTGTACATTTTAGAGGTATGTAAATAAACCACTACTGAGATACCCATCTGTGCAGCTTTACCATGTCTTTAAAATGGAGATTCTCTCCACTGCACTAACAAACCAACCCATACTGGCCAGTTAGCACAAGTGAATCTCTCTGAACTCTTGACAGAAAATGCACACATGCATTTAGCAGTAGCAAGTACTGTTCAGAACAGTGAATCTTGATCCAGGTATAAGGGCAGACAGTGATGTTTCAAAGAAAGGTGATAGTGATGTTTCAAAGAAAGGTGATAGTGAAGTATACTTTATCATCATACTGCACTGAGCAGTGGCACAATATATAACTACGCAAGACAGGTATATTGAATCAGGCAATCTGCAATACACTACATTTAATTTGTGTTGATTTGCCTGAGGTGATAAGCCATCAAAACAGTGTTTAGAACTAATCATTTTATCTAAAATACCTGCTTCTTTCCTTGCACCTGTGTTGCTGTCTTTCCCCTAAATCAACATATATATATATATATATATATACACTATTAGGGTCTTAATAATTTGGTGAACGTCCCTTCTTCAGCAAGTAGTCTGTCTGTACTCCAAGAACTACAAAACAGCAAAATTAAGCTGAATTTGTCAACTGTTAAATCAGTGCATATTATTTAAACTGACAGAGTCAAAATTTATTATGAACATGCTTTTATAGCTCATATTTTTTTTGGCAGGGCAGCTGTAGCAAACAATCTTTGATGCCTCAAAGAAGTGAGAAAATACACATAAATCCAATCATTCTTATGGTGCTCCTAATAGAAATGTTGAAGCAATCTGCCACTTATCTTCATACTTCTGTAAACTGATTTTAGCACTTTACTTTCACACCCTCCCCCACACACTTTTTTTTTCTAGCTGTAATACGCAGTCAATTAAGCTGGGATGCTGCTCTATTGTAAAGCTTTTGCTTTGAGTTACCTTGATGTAGTACCACATTGCCACCAGAGGAGTTGCATCATTTTATCATTATGATGACTACCTGTCTAGCTGCTGAACTCTGGAATTCAACAGAGATAGGCACAGAGACAAAAATATGTCTCTGTTTAGCAGTACGTTGCCATGATATTTTCTGTACAATAAGACTACTTCAAAACATGCATGCACCTTTCTTTTGGCTGAGATGCACCTTTCTTCTGGCTGAGAGCATGCAGCCAATAGTGGGAATGCATCTTCTCTGTGGCTAGTGCTCAATTCACTGTTTTAGTGACTGCTTTTTCACCTTCTGAAATTCTCAGCACTATGTGACTTATATTTTATTTTTCACTTCTTTGTCTATTGTTTAGCTACTTCACAACTGTTTGTTAAGGTAACTGGAAGAAGTCATACAATGAATGTAAGAAATTATGCAGCCAGTGGTCACTGTAACTTGCTCTGCAGATCTATCATTTGACATGCCTTCATTTTTTTAAAGAGAAACAGCTTTATTAAATTATCACTTATGACATAAGCAATCATACATTTAT
Organism: Protopterus annectens; assembly: GCF_019279795.1. Classification (NCBI taxonomy): domain Eukaryota; kingdom Metazoa; phylum Chordata; order Ceratodontiformes; family Protopteridae; genus Protopterus; species Protopterus annectens. The sequence continues at coordinate 175,319,946 of NC_056748.1, forward strand.
AAAAATAAAAACCATATTTTCAGTTGCAAACATTGTATGTCACTTACAATCTTTCCAGTCATTGTCAATGAAACATTACAAACTTCATTCAATACCTGCCTTCCCTTAAACTTCATTTCTCCTTCAAAACCCTATTCTGCAAGTATTATTCCTGCAATTGACATTTTTCAATGTAATTTGCTCCTATCCTTATAAAGATCCCACTTTCAGTTGTTTTATGTTTGTTACTATATTCAATACTTCTAACACGGTTTAGATTTTGATTTCCACTTTCTAGCAACTGCTTTTTTGGGCAGCCCCCAAAATTAAACTCAGCCTATGTCTAGACAATTCCGATTCTGTTTCAAAGATCAAAAAATAATTTCCTTAGTTACACCAGTTTGCTCACCTACTACTCCTGATAGATTAGGCTGCAAGAAATTTTTAAAGTATGCAAACTCATTACACTCCCAGAAAATGCATTCCTAATTACCTCTTTCTTCCCTAACACACATCCAGCATTTGAAATCTAACTGAGGCAAAATTCTTTGCGGAGTCTGCTTGGAGTTCAAAAAATACCTGTGAAAACACTTCCCAGAAAAGATCCTAAATCTTCTAGATCCTGTTGCATATTTAGGAACCATACATAAATCCTCCCATTGTTTCTTCATGAAATGCTTTTCCATTCTCTCTCTTCCCAATCCTTTCTAATCTCCTCTGACTGATTATAGGGGTGTAGTCAGTGAATTCCATTTTGCTCACACAAACTCTTATTCTATTACCTTTCCCCTCTCTAATTATTTACTCCCAACATTTTGGTTTCTTTGCCAGTTTTCAACAATAAATTAAAACCCCTTGCCTATTCTCTGTACTCCTAATTACAATCATCCCTATCAGCAGAATCTCTTTTCTCAGTCTTTGTGTTGGCTAAGTTTTTAGATTACTTTATGCTACTTTATGAATATAATATTCTGTATTGTTATTATTATTCTCTTTAAGGATCTCCAAGCAAAATCCCAGTCTCTCCTTGCTTCTTTTTTTTTTTTCAATAATAATTCTTTATTCTTTTCCAAATGTTAATACAATACTACAACATATTTACAATATATACATGAATGCTTCCAACAGTTACATAGAGTCATTATACATATATATATATATATATATATATATATATATATACACACACACTTCTAAATAAGTATTACAGAAAAAGAAAATAAAAATCTAGTATCAATATAAGGCTTATCTATAGTAAACTCCATAATTAGTCTGTACTTCCCGGAGAAAAGTGGATTGGAACCTTAAGCTAAGACAATATTAAAGATTTGCTCCCATATTTTTGTGTTATTTACACTTTTCTTATGATCATTAATTAGTAATGTGTGTGCTAAGATATGTTTTATCGTTATACTCAAAGTTTTCCCATGAAGTCTGGGATGGATTCAACCAATTTGTAGCTATGTACAGCTTCATTAACAAAAAAATATTTATGAGTATGATCCTTTGGGATCTATCCAAATTAATTGGCGGAATATGAAGAATCATAAACTCCCAAGAAAGTGTAGACTGTTGACATCCCATTTTTTGTAGTTGGAATTTCAAAGAATTCCAGAGTTTAAAAATACATTTACAACTCCAGAACATGTGTAAAAGGTCAGCCGTTTGATCTATAAAATATGGGCATTTAGGTGAATTTTTTGAATTAAATTTATATAGAGTGAGACGCGTGTAATACACATTATTAAATATCATCAACTGAGTAAATAATAACTTTTGAAGGGACACTGATTTTAAGGTTAAGTTAATTGCTCTCACTATTTTACTATCTTCAATCGTTAACAGTTTCTCCTTCCAGTATTTGGATAAAAGTATTTGGTTATTGTATTTCACATCTTTCATCAAACTATATGAGGCTGTTATATATTTACAGTCCTGTGTTAGAGTTTGCCATAAATTTAGGCAAATGTTTAAATCTTCTTCTTTAATTTTAAAATTCCTATTACTAAAATAGCTTATTGATAAGTCCGTTAACTGTCTCATTATAATTAAATACGAGTTAGGGAGATTCATCTCTCTTAGCATGTCATGTATTGAGATACCGAGAAAGGGATATAAATCAAGTATGGTTAAGTCACTTATAAGTGGGAATTTCTTAAGATCTATCAACTGATTACCAATTTTAAAATTCGGGTTCTTATGAAATGGTTGAAAAATCATCATATATTGTAAGAAATTTAGTGAGTTAAACAGACTTTGTACTGATATTATATATATTCTGATATGTTCCATCAGAGCGTACATTTTAAGGGTATCTTTATTTTAAAAAGGTAATGCCTTACAATTAATGCCCAGTCCAGCAACATGTTTATGATTCAGAATCAACCACTTAGGTGCACATTTAGAATTGGACCTATCAAAGTTAACTACTCTTAGAATTCTATTAGCATTTATTATTAAATAATATGTTTCAAAATTTGGTAGCTCTAACCCACCCCTGTTTTTCGGAGTCATCAGTTTATCATAAGATATCCTAACTTTTCTAGGTTCCCATACAAATCTACCTAATTCCGTATGAAGTTGTTTGAAGAACTTCCTAGAAATTTGAACTTGAGTAGCTCTAAAGATATATAACATTCTGGGAAGTATGTTCATTTTAATAATTGAGGTCTTTGCCATTATTGGTAATTTCAGATTATTCCATCTTTTTAAATCAGAGACTATCTGCTCCCAAATTAACTTAACATTTACATAAAAGTCTCTATTATCTGTTGAAAAAACAACCCCTAAATATTTTATTTTTTCTTCGGATTTTACCTGACCTACCAATGGTAAAAGCGAAAAGGGTGTAGGCGTCGTTAACGGAAATACCTTGTTTTTTTTTTAATTTATTTTGTAATTAGATATTTTTGCAAAGTCTTCCACAGCTTTTAATATTTTCTTGATATCTGAAACAGGTGTCGTGCAGTAAATATTTAGATCGTCCGCAAAAGCAGCCATGGATATTTTCATACCCTATATTATTGGAGCATTGTGATAAATATTTTGTTTGATATGTAGAAATAATGGTTCTAAATATAGATTGAATAATATAGGAGATAACGGACATCCTTGACGGGTATCATTCTTAATTTGAATTCTTTTTGAGAGATTCCTATTAATAACTAGATTTGTATAGGGATTATTATATAGTTTTTTTAAAGTTAAAATGAATTCTTGAGGTATATTAAAACATGCTAAAATATCAAACAAACATTCTAAGTTCACTCTATCAAAAGCTTTTTGCATGTCAATTATGAGTGCATAAGCATTAAAATTCCTGTGAGTGGCATAAGAAATCAGTGTATGAAGTGATAGCATTATTATCTGTAGTTTGTCTGCCATTTATAAAACCGGCTTGTTCCTCTGATATTATCAGGTTAATTACCTTCTTCAATCTATTAGCCAAAATCGATGTCATAATTTTCATGTCTATATTCAAAAGTGAAATAGGTCTATAGTTATCCGGGTTTTGTAAATCAGCATTCTCTTTCGGTATAAGAATAGTTTTCGAAACATTAAAGTGTGGGTCATTAATTTTATTATTAGTTATGTAGTTAAATACCTGTGAAAGTATTTTCCCCAATATATCACTAAAAGTTTTATAAAATTCCGTGGTCAAACCATCCGGTCCCGGAGCTTTATATGGCTTCAACTTCTTAATTGCATCAGTTATCTCCTCTGAAGAAATTGGTTTAACTAAGTTCATATGAAGCTCATCACCAATCTTCGGAAAGATAATTTTCTGCACAAAATCATTATTACTCTTATTTATATTTAATTCCTGCTGTTCACCATAGACTTGAGAAAATATTAGTTCAAATGCCTTCATAATGTCTTCAGTATTGGTATATGTTTTATTATTAAAGTGTACTTCAGAGATTTGAGAAGGTATTTTCGATTGATTAATGATACGCGCTAGTGCTTTTGAAGGGGTCTGTATATGATTGGCGTATTTTACCAGCATTTTCTGTTCATAAAATGATAATTTACTGTTTTGTAGTAAAAAAAGGTCCTTCTGACATTTTAATAACTCCGTTTCAGTTTGTTTACTATAATTCCCAATTAGATCCTGATCCAGTAATTTAATTTTAGTTTCCAATTCTTGTATGTCTCTCACTTGTAATTTCTTGTAATAAGTAGCCTTTTGGAGAAAAATTCCTCTAATTTGTGCTTTGGTCATTGCCCATTCTATGTCAGACGGATGACAGTGTTCAGAAAGATTAGCTAGTAGTTGGTTAAAGGACTCTTGAACTTCTTTTATTATATCTTCTTTATTCAATAGATATGGATTTAATGTCCAATTATAACCTCTAAAACATATCTTATGACTAGTGTCCTTATTGAAAGTTAATGTGATCCTAGAATGATCCGACAAATGTCGAACTTGTATGTATATATAGGGATCAAAAAACATTAGTGCGTCTGAAATTAGAAAAAAGTCGATCCTGGACCACATTTTATGACAACTTGAATAAAATGTAAAGTTATTTGCATTCATTTGATTCTTTGTGTATTTAAATGGATCATATAATTTAAAATCTGTTTTAAGTTCCTGTAGTGCCTATCACTGCTTGGTTATTAAAGGACCTATGTGAACTGGATTTATCTAATTTGGGGTCTTGGTATGTGTTCCAATCACCTCCTATTATTATATAGTAATTACTATATTGATTCAGGATAAAATAAAGTGATGTTATAAAAAGTTGTTGATTGGTACATGGGGCATATATATTAAGAAGTATCACCGGTTTATCATAAAGTTTAGATACAAGAATCACATAACACCATCTTCCCTCTTTGTCCATTTTAAAATCTAGAATTTTCTCTTGGTACTGACTTTTAATAATAATCGCCACCCCTGCACTATTAGTTGTCCCTTCCGAAGCTACCACCTCTCTGATCCATTTCTTATTTTTAAGGACAGTCCATTGATCATTGGTCAAATGGGTTTCTTGTAATAAAATAAAACATGCCTTTGACTGGAGGAATAAATGAAAAAATAATTTCCTTTTTTTCAAGTTCTGGAACCCTTTAACATTCCATGAGTCTACTATCCACATACTAAGATTTTTAAAACTTTTAAGTATATTTTAAAATTGAAAGACGATACTAGATTCAAATGTATTAGCACAGTATATAATGTCTGGAAGCAATCTTGACGTCCCATCCCTAACTAGTGCCTATCCACTATTCCCCTGGACCAGGACATACATAGGTTTTTTACACTGTATAAACTTTTATTGGTACACATCCTTACTAAACATCTGTTCTTTATCTTAAAAAATAACACACTAAAAACATGCAAAAAACCTATAATGACTACATCTAACTCTACAAAGCCTAACCAAAACATTCCCTACTAAACACTGGTAACTATCTACAGCTCTTGAACACATTATTTAGTTAACACAAATGGTCTTCATTACATTCAAAATTACTATTCTACCTCTCTAATAGTTAACATATATTATTAGTTCTATTAATTGGTTATATTACCCTAGAATATCTAACTATCTTATTTAAATCTAACTTAAACAGATATATGACAGTACTCCTATTAAACAATAATGTTATTGGCTTCAAGATAATTCACTATATGTTTAATCTATAGTTAAAGCATTAAATCTGATATTGTTTATCTAATCTAACTTATTTAACATTGTAATGACAGCAACATCGGTGAATACAAGTAGCATTAACTATGCTTACTGGGTACTATACTTGAATATATAAAATGATACCTAAATAGCACAGTTCCCAAAACATTCAGAACCACATCAGAGAAATAACCTTCATTTTCCTAGAAATGCCAAGATATAATATCTTCTTTTAATCTACTAACTATCCCAACATTAAAATCTCTTTGTATCTAAACATTTGCAGTATTAAAACACATCCTAAAGACAGGAAAATAAATATTACAGTACAGTACAATATTATTAGTACACCCACATTCAGGCAAACTACCTAAGAAAATAGAATAACTATGATAAATTTATCCTACTTCTACCATATCAGTTAAATAACACATTTTAACCAATACATTATTAGTTCAGTTTAAATCCTACCTGAATGAATTCACATTTCCCTTTACAGAAATAAAAGTTGTAACATACATTAAAAGTCCACGGAGCCTTGTTTTACGATCCCAGTAGTTTCCCCTTCTTCCACAGAGATCTTTCTACTTCCTGCTCATGAAATCTTGTCTTTGAGTTCGCGAAGGGGGAACCATTACGCGGATGGACTTCCGGATGCGCCACCTCGAAAGTGGACCCTCAGCAGCATCCAAAGGACTTCCTGTTGCCTCGCGAAGGGACACAGTTCGTAGAAGCTGTAAAAGTTTGTGAAATCTTCGTGGACGAGCTGGAACTGCAAAAAAAAAACTAGTTAAATATTTACCAAGGGGCCTGGTGAAGAAAAAAGAACAAACAAAGGATTTTGGAGCCTCGAGGTATAGTAAAGCATGGAATCCCAATATCCACGTTGCTGTAAACAGACTGGATGGTCGAGTTAAGCTTCCGAAGTTGGAAGAGATTTAAAAATCTTCAAAGAGGTAACTTTTGCCTCTTTTTTTGTAGAGATGGAATATTTGGATCCATCAACTGTAAAAATTAATGTGTTAGGGTATTTCATTTGAAATTTAATGTTCTTTTCAATAAGGAACTTGCAGTATGGAGCTAGTGCTTGTCTGGCTTGTCTTATTGCCAATGGTAAATCCTGTCCCATAGAAACTCTATTATTTTGCCAAATAACATAACCTCCATTCTTTTTAACAGTTAGAATTATTTTATTTACATCCTGGTAGTTGAGAATTTTGACGTAAACCGGTCTAGGAACATTTGAGGCTTGTGTTTCTCTGAGAGCTCTATGGGCTCTTTCTATAACAATTTGCTTAGCAATATCAGAGTCATTGAACAATATTTCAAGTATTTGTATGATGGTAGAAATTAAATCATTATATTGGATAGTTTCAGGAATTCCTCTAATAATTATGTTGTTCCTTCTGGATCTTGCCTCCAAGTCCAGAATCTTATTTTGCATAGATTGAATATCCATGTCATGAATGTCTGATTTTTTTGTAAGCAATGTTATTCTGTCCTCATTTTCGGATATCCTAGCTTCTGATTTATCCATCCTTTCAAGAATTTGACTGCATGTGGCACCAAAAGAAAGTACCTGGTTTGATAGTTCTTTCAAAGCTTCTTGAATGGGCAACAAAGCAGTTTTAATGTCTTCCATGTTAGCCAGTTGATCCGGTTTATTTGTCATTCCAGCTTTTAAAAGTTCCTGTTGTTTTATAGTCTTCTGCCTTTTGATTGTTGAATCATTTTCTGGTAACTGAAGTGCTGATAATTTGGTTTTAGTTGTCGTTGTTTCCATACTTTTTTCTTCTTTTGACATTGTGAAACAGAAGTCAGACAGTTCCTTTGTATAATACTCTGTTCAGAGTCAGGCAGACAATCAGATCTAATCCTGTGAGTTTGATTAGTTTCCTCCTGTTCTTTTACCTCTCAGGCAATATTTAGTTGTAGTAGAATAGTTATATCCAACAATTATTACAAAAAATCTTGTAGTATAACCTCAGGGTTGATTTTTATTCCGAGTATCTGGAGAGCTGTAGATATGCAGTGTCTACAGAATGGCGGCCATCGTTTGTTCATAGTCTCTCCTTGTTTCTTGAACTTCCCACCTGTTTTCCACTTTGAATTATAGCTTTCTGATTGTGCTATGTATAGGAATCTGACCTGGACATAGACCTGGAGTACCCCTTCAAATCAGGTAATCCCAAACCACCTTCTTCTATTCACTGCTTGTATTTTGCTACCTGTATTCATGAAACTGTTTCAATTTTCTCAGTTTTTGTATTATCTTTTTAGTCTTTTCCGAAATATTCTTAGCTGTCATAACAGAATCCTTGTTTAATACATACTCCTAAGTACTTCATTTTATCATGTCCCAATAAATATGGGTATTGCTTAACCAATTTGTGTGTGGGTACACAATTTACATCTACCACCTTTGTTTTATCTTCATTAATTTTGTATCCCAAAAAGACATGAAACTATGTCAGAACACCTCTCAAAATGTCCAGATTTTTGCCTCATATTTTTGATCTGTTTTTCATAAAATTGTGGTTTTCTGGAAAATTTGTAGCAAATCATTAAAGCCTGGAGTTAGAAAATAATGACAGACATTTCAGTTTCAGACTTCATTCCCTTCAAAAAATTCATGCCAATACAAAATCTGTTAGTCTATCAACTTTCTAAGTTTGTAAGAGCAATATTTAAAAATTGTCCCTATTTCGGGTCTTTGCCCCACTTTTATTTATGGCTTTGTCCAGATTTCTTGCTCTAAGAGATTGAGAGGTATACTCAGAATGTTCCACAGCACTGAAATGTTCTTTTCTGGTTTTATTAGGTATAAAATAATATCTGTACATAAAGCCACCTTTTTTTGACTACCATACCAATTATATCCTTGAATTTCTGAGTCCCTTATTTTCTTTGCCAGTGCTTCAAAATATAATGCAAACAATAAAGGGGAAAACGGACACCACTGCCTGGTTCCTCTGCTCAAACAGAACTTATCCAAGAGTGCCCCCCACACGTACTTTAATTTTCACCTCCAATCCTTTATATATCCACTTAATCAGCTTTATAATTTTATCAGGCAGTGCAAATACTTCCGTTGTCCTACTCATAAAATCCCAGTTTAATCTGTCAAACACTTTCTCTGCATCAAGACCCACCAAAAGTAGTGGTATTTTCTTACTTTCTTCTTCTCTCTGGATCATCACACTTTTATTAATGTTGTCGAATGTGTCTCCTCTCCAACAAAGTCACACTGATCCATATCTAGCAATTTTGGCACCTTAGCCATTCTAGAGAAACACTTTATAATCAAGTATTAGAATAAAGATGGGCCTATATGAAGCTGAAATCTGATGGGTCTTTACCGTCTTTGGGTATTACAGCCACCACTGCTTTCTTTCAGGATGTTGGTGCTTCTCCTCCTTTTTACATACTGTTAAACAAAACCTTCCAGATCTTTACCACTTTCTACCCACCTAGATTCCAAACTTCCACAGGAATACCATCTATTCATGAGAACTTTCTTGTACATTCGTTATACATCAACATTTTTATCTCCTATCCTGTTAGTAAATAAGCCTCATCTATCTCTAACCTTGGCATACTTAATTATTCCATAAACATTTCCATTTGTACTTATTTCCACATTTTTCTGCTTTATACAGATTTTCATAAAATTTCCAAAATATTTCTAATATCTCTGGTTATTTTTCTTGTTGTAGGATCCTGAAAGCTTGGTAACAACCTCTTTTACTTTTTGTTGCTAGAGCCATTATGCTGAAAGATTTTTTGTGCTCTGATGGTATTATCAGAAAACAGTTGCTTAACAGCAATCTTTCTAAACTCATGCTCGTTCTGAGATTACCCCTACTCTGCAACACTTTTAACCTTTTTCAGTCCCACTAGATAATTCTTGTTACTTCTTAACCATTTCTCTTTTTTATATTTCCACCTTATTTTTAAACTCTACTCTAATTTTACCTCACTCCCTAGCTATATATGTTCATAGTTTAGTACTAAGCAAAATGCCCTTGCGAGCCATTTTAAGCCTTGCCAATTATCCCTTGTGAGACTCAAACCCTGCATCTTGTGTTTGTAAGGCAAACACCTTAGACATTAAGCCACCCTCCCAACCCCCATTTTCAGAAGAAACATCTATCTTCTCCAATAACTCCTGAATAATTTTCACTACCCACTGTTTAAATTCTTCTCTTTTTAATATACAGGTGGGCAAATGTGTTTCATTTTCTTAGCCTGCATTTTTATTTTAGTTATTATTGGCACTTAATCTGAAAAAGTTACCGGAAGAATATAAAAACTTTCAATTAAATGCACATGTTCCTGTGAACTATAATTTCTGTCTAGCCCTGCCCAGTTTTTGTACCTTTAAAGATAATACGGAAAGTGCCATTAGAATATCAAGCTATTACTCCCACTTGTTAATGTATAAAGTACAGTTGTGTATACTTACCATAAATGTAGATGCTCGAGTGTATTCTCTGTTGCAGTCATCACACTTGTGTTATCTGCCTGCAGGTAGCCCTCAGTCAGCCCGAATACCAGTGTCTTAGTATTCCTGCATCGGATGCTGTCGATTCTTCCATGACGTCAGGTCGTCAGGGGTATAAAACAGGCAGCCAACACCATTACATCAGTTTTTCTTGCCCCAAATGTCAGGAGCACACAATTAGGCAAGTATATGGTGAAGAACACCACCAGTAAAAAGTAAATATCAATGTCATTAGGAATAGCCATAGAGAGAAGTAGATAGACAGAGAAAGCCAAGGGGCTGGAAGGAGGGAAACCAGGACTGCAACAGTGAATACACTTGAACATCTACATTTATGGTAAGTGTATACAACTGTACTATGTTCTTCGTGTTTCACTGTTGCAGTCATCACACTTGGGTTGATTCCCAAAGCTGAGGAAGGGTGGAGGCAGTCAAGAAATGTTAGGGCTGGCTAGTAGGCCTTGCAAGACTGCTGTAGCAAATCCAGCCCTGTATTTGGAAAAGATATGTAAGTGGTAATGCTTGGTTAAGGTGTGTACAGAACTCCAGGTTGCAGCTTCCAGAATGTCCCTGGTAGGGACTCCTCTGAGAAATGCTGTGGAGGTAGAAGCTGCCCTAGTGGAATGTGTTCTGACCCCCTGAGGGGGTGGTTTTCCATGGTGCTTGTAGCAGAAATGGATGCAGTGTGCTATCCATTTGGAAATGGTTTGTTTTGAAATGGCCTTACCCTCTGCCTCTGTAGCAAAGCTGACTAGCAGCTGGTCAGATTTTCTGAAAGGCTTAGTTCCATCAAGGTAGAACCTGGGCTGTCTGTGCACGTCCAAAGAGTGCAGGATCCTTTCCCCTTTATTCTGAGCGTTAGGGAAGAAGGTTGGTAAATGGATGGACTGGTTTAGAGCCACACTGGACACCACATTAGGCATAAAGGATGGGTTAGTCCTGAGGGAAACCCTGTCAGCCTGGAAAATAATGAAGGGTTCCACAGCCATTAGTGCCTGTAACTCAGACACTCTTCTAGCTGATGCTATGGCTAAAAGCAAGGCTGTTTTCCAAGAGAGGAATTTTAACTCTGCTGAAGCAGCAGGTTCAAAAGGGGGAAGCGTGAGCTTTTCCAGTACAAAGTTAAGGTCCCAAGCAGGCAGGGGTGGGTGCGCTCCTTGGGGGCCTTAACTTGTTAGCCCCTCTCAGGAACTGTTTGATGAGAAGGTGAGAGAATAGAGGTGGCTCAGTATTATAATGAGCCGAGATGGTAGAGGCACGAATCTTAAAGGAGGAAAAGGATAGGCCTCTGTGGAGTAGCTCTGCTAGGTAATCCAGGATTAGAGGTAAGGATGGCACTGCTGTGTCCTGTCCTTTAGACTGAATCCAAGAACTATATCTTTTCCACTTTTCAGCATAGGGTTTCCTAGTACTAGGCCTTCTGGCTTCAAGAATGACGTCCAGCACCTGTTTGCTGAGGGTTGCTGGTGGGGTAATCAAGAGATAAGCCAGGCTGCAAGATTTAAGGTTTGCAATTGTGGATGCAAAATCTGTCCCTCCTGCTGAGAAAGCAGGGTAGGGAGTCTGTAGGTGCCAGGGTGGCACCATTGTCAGGCTATGCAGGAGTGGGTACCAATGCTGGCACGGCCTGTCTGGGGCAATCAGAATTGCCCTTGGCCTGAATAGTTTTATCTTCAGTAGTACTCTTGAGATAAGGGGCAGAAGGGGGAAGGCATAGATTGAGAGGTTTTCCCATTGAAAGGATAGGGCATCGACCTCCCACGCCCTGCTGTGAACGTTCCTGGTGCAGTATTTGCTTAAGTGGTGGTTCTCAGGGGAGGCAAAGAGATCCACCTCTGGTGTCCCTCACCTCTGGATCAGAAGGTTGAAGGTGTTGGGCTCCAATTTCCACTCGTGTGGGTCTAGGAGATTTCTGTTTAAGTCGTCTGCCAGTGAATTTTGTTTGCCTGGCAGGAATTGAGCTTGTAGATGGACTTGGTTGCTCAAAGCTGTGTTCCACAGGGTCATGGCTAACCTGCAGAGTGGGTAAGAATGGGTTCCCCCCTGCTTGTTTATGTACTACATAACTGTGGTGTCATCTGTTTTTATCAGCAGTTGTCCTGGAAGGATTAGGTATCTGAAAGCTGTCAGAGCATTCTGTACAGCTAGCATCTCTTTTTGTTTGATGTGCAGGAAAATCTGCCTTGGGCTCCAGTGGCCCTGAATGCATTTGCCTGCCATGTGAGCCCCCATGCACAGTCTGATGCGTCTGTTGTCAGGCGTGGGGTTGAGTGAAATGCAGTCCTTTGTTGTGGTTGCATGCTTCTGCCCACCAAAGGAACTCTGCCTTTAGACAAGGTATGATAGGAATGACTTTTTCCAGGTCCTGAGAATGCTGGCACCAAAGACTTTTTAAGTACTACTGAAGTTTCCTCATATGCAGTCTTGCATATGGAATTATCAGAATACATGAGGCCATGAACCCTAGGACTTGCAGTCTTTTTCTTGCAAATAGCTGGGTTCTGGTGGCCATTTGTTTGAAGTAGTCTGTCAGACCTGTTTTTCTGAAGTGAGAAATAACATCTGGGAAGTTGTGTCCAAGCTTGCTTCCAAGAATACAATCTTTTGACTGGGTACCAGTTGAGATTTCTTTTCGTTGATGGTGTATCCCAATGAAGTGAGAAGGCATTTTACAAATGCCAGGTGCTGAAGCAGCAATTCCTGTCCACCTGAATCAGGCAGTCGTCCAAGTATGGGTAAATGTGGATATTTCTCTGCCTGCAATATGCAATGGCTGGAGCCAAGCATTTTGTGAATACTCTGGGTGCAGTAGACAAGCCAAAGGGAAGTGCAGAGAACTGATAGTGCATAGATCCTGCCCTGAAACGTTAATATTTCCTGCATGACTCCCTTATGGGGATGTGCAGATAAGCTTCTTTTAAGTCTAGAGTGACTAACCAGGCATCATTGGCTAGCATAGAGAGAAGCTGTTGCAGGGTAAACATCTTGAATTTTGAGACCACCAGAAAGGTGTTGAGAATTGAAAGATCCAAGATTGTGTGCCAAGAGCCCTCTTTTCTGGGCACCAGGAAAAGTCTGGAGTAGAAATCCTGACCCCTTTGTTCTACAGGAACAGGCTGGACAGCTCTGATATTAAGCAGGGAAAGTACTTGCTTTTGAGCCTCTGCCCACTGGTTTGGAGGAAGGTCAGGAAACCCGCTTGGGGTTGGCAGTGAATGAAAGCAGAATTTGTACCCTTGGGATACAACTTTTGAGGACTCATAGGTCCTGAGTGATGGAAATCCAGTTTTTTGCATAAAGGGCAAGTTTTCCTCCTAGGGGCATAAGCAGTTGGGCAGGGCTGGGGAAGTAGATTTGAGAAGTCTTTGTGAACTTTTTCCATACGGGGGCTGCTTACCACTCCCTGTTTTTGAGGTGGGGGCACTCCATTGCTTAAGATCTCTGCATATCCTGAGACTGTAGTCCGGGTGGCCCGCTTCCCCTGGGTCTTGTCTGGGAAGGCCTGGAAGGGGCTGGAAAGGACCAGTGTTTTGAAGGGCAATGCCTACTGAATCTATGTGGTTGCACTTGTAAGAATTCTTTAACATTTTGCATAGATTCAGCTTTTTCTTCCATCTTTTTAAGAACCACTTCTGCTTTGGTGCCAAACAAACAGTCCTTATTTAAAGGAGCGTGTAGCAATTTGGATTTGACATGATCTGCCAAGGTTTGCTCCTTCAGCCAAGCATGACTTCTCAGTACAGAACCAGTGACTGCAGCCCTGCAAGATGTTTCAAGGGCATCAAAGCCATACTGCAAAATATGCTCACTAACTTGGTTTGCAGAATGCATTAGCTCTTGTAAATCTTTATTCTTCTGCACAATCCGGACATACCATTTTTTGTTTAATTAGTTCCATACTATGTTGCTGGTACTTCAGCATGTGAAACTGGCAATTCAATGCCCTGACAGCAAGAGTTGCAGAGGTATATACCTTCCTACCCCATCTGTCTAAAGCTCTGGAATCCCTGTCCGAAGGGGTAGGATTTTTGGCTATACCTTTGGGTCCCTGGGAAATGATCTCTGAATCAGCAGTAGGATTCTTGAAAAGAAACTTGTGGGAATCAGGTACTCTGTAGTACCTGTCAGGTTTCCTAGGGGCCAGGGTAATGTGTCTGGAGTAAGACTGGATTCCATAAAAACATCAACTACAACATCCAGGAGGCCTGTGCTGAGGCAACTCTAAAAATTCTCTGAGTCTCTTTTTGGACTGAGGGTAGTCTTGGCATTCCCAGTGGAAATGCTCTCTTAAAGTATGCAAGGTTTCACCAAAAGAAAAATCCTCTGGAGGGGAGTAAGAGGGAATAGATTCCTCTACATCTGAATCCTCATAGGCTAAGGGCATGTCCTGATAATGAGAAGAGTCAGAGTCATTGGACTCCTGGTCTGTAGAATCAGAAGGTAACTCAATTCTTTGTCTCTTAGCAGGGGAAGGCTGGCTTTCGTAATTAGGTCTTCAGCCATTCTAAGCATTTGTTTTTGTGGCATGGGAGCTTGAGCATGCGCTTTGGTCGTCGGTTTTCTAGGCGTAGTGCGTACTCTGGGCCTAAGAAACCCGGTAGTTTTGGCTAAAAAAGAAGTCATCGATTTGATTTGCACATCGGTAGGATGGAATACATCTTCAGAAGCCGGTGCCTGCACAGCGACTCCAGACCCATCCACGGTAGAGACATCCGCAGGTTCCATAGTCGAAGAAGCATCTCGTGGCAATGCGTCTCAGCAGAGGCCTGCGAATCCCCGGGCATCAGGGGCTGCAAAGGCACCTCACTGAGTACCAGCAGACTGGCAGTTTTGAACCTATGCAGTATGTCTCTGTCTTTATCTTTATGTTTTTTTGGAAGATCGGTAGTCGGGTGGCTTATCAGTCATTTTGGAAAACAGAGAATGAGAGCGAAACAATTTAGCGACAAAAATACCCTGACAACGAATGGTTCGGGCATTAAACAAGGCACAAAACCAACAGCGAGGGACGTCGTGGTCTGGGCCTAAACAGGTGACGCAGTAGGAATGAAAATCTCTGTGAGGTATTTGCTTTCCACAGGCAAGACAATTGTTGACTTTTTCTGACATCTGTTAGAGCAAGAAAAAAGGATCCCCAATGGGGTACTTAGCTTTAGAAGACTTCAGGATTATCAACTCGAAAACAAAAATTTCAGGTAGCGGCCGACTGGCACTTGCGAACTGCTTCTGCTTCGGGCTCCTCCTCAGCAAGAAAGACTGATGTAATGGCATCAGCTGCTTGTTTTATACCCCTGATGACCTGACGTCATGGAAGAAGTGACAGCATCCGAAGCAGAAATACTAAGACTCTGGTATTCGGGCCGACTGAGGGCTACCTGCAGGCAGATAACCCAAGTGTGATGACTGCAACAGTGAAACACGAAGAACATCCGCTTTTGTTTTTTGTTTTTTTATTGACCAGTTCCATGTTTTCAGCTACATGCATACACGGTTTGGAATGTTTATCTTTTATATACTCACTAAAAACTATGGACATCTTCAAAGAATGAAGTTTAACCTCAACAGGAACAGTTGTCCCAGACTGACAGCCACACTAACAGGCTTGAATTAACCTATAACTAAGGTCATCTATGCTAAGACACATGGTACAGACTTCCATTTCTACAAGGTGCTGTCTGTTTTTACTCTCTCTCAGATACAGAAAACAACTTGAATACTTTCAGAAAACATTACCTCCTAGCCATTGAAAGAAAGAAATATCCAGGGTATCTATCACCATATCCGGTTTTCTCCACAGAAACAGAAGAACCAGATACACAGCTGCTTTTCCATATTGCACTGTGAACATTTACGTGCTAGGGGAAACCATTTCATTATATTCAGTGTTCTTTTACTTACTTGCTTCCCCTTAAAACTTGTTAAATCAAGCCAATGGCCTTAACCCAATCAATACCCTATGCAAAAGTAATAAAAAGATCAGGCGTTCTCTTTTTACATTGCCGTGCATACATTTCTTAAAACTGAACAAGAAAGAAAGAAGGGAAAAAAACAGGGGCACCAGTTTACTTGTGTCAAAAATAAATTAAAAAAACTTTACTTTATGGCATGCAGTACATGTTCTGTATTATAAAAATACTGCTAACAGCAAAACTTTGTTTATACACCTAAGTCTTTCCTCTCTCTTCCCCTCTCCTAAATGTTCTTCCAAATACTAATGGCAAAGTAGGGCATAAGCTTTGGAGTCTTCCACAAGTTTAACAAAGGCAAAAAAGTCCAATATTTCCAGGTTTTCTTTTTCCATTACATTTCTCAAATGTAATTAGTGCTCTGCAATCCCACATTTATTCATCAGTTTTGAGTTGCTGGTTTTCTTCCTGTTGATCGCCATCTCAAAAATCCAGTCTCTGGTTAATTTCCAACAAACTCCCGGTTACTCTAGTCAACTCTTGTGCTTTTTTATGTTTCTCAATTATTTTATTTTGGAAAACTGGAAAAGGTTTCACTGGAAAATCTTTCCACGTGCTTTATTATCAGAAGAATGAAATGCAGAGTGCCCTTCTGTTTGATGGCTCACTTTTTGTTGGACAAATTCTTGTATTTCTTTCTTAGCATGTTCTGCATAAAAATGAGTTTGACCCTCCAGGAAAAATATTCTGAAAATAGCTGGCTACAGAAGCTTGAACCTCACACCTGCTTCTTGACATTCCTTGATTGCTGGAATGAATGCACTCCTTTTTCTGCATTGTGTAGACTGAATAATTATTTTCCAAAAACAATCTATTGTCCCACCACTTTTAGTACATTGTCCTTCTGCTACAGTTTTTTCAGAATCAACTTTTTTTGTTGGTAGGATTGCATTTTTACTACTGAAGGCCTGGCTGCTTTCTCTTGCCCAGGTTTGGAGCATACAATGTGTCCTTTCAATTAATTTCTGCTGTGGAATACCAGTCCAATTGCTTATTTGTGCTTTCATAAAATTAACAGTCAGTTCTTTCTCTGGTACATCAGAAAATCTCAGGTTTTCCCTTCGTACTCTGTCCTTTATCTAATTCTACCATTTTTTTTAAAACATCTCTTCTTTAGCAGTCTCATACTAGACCAGACTTTTCATTTTGACCTCTGATTTTTGTAGTTTTATCAGCTCATCTGAGTACCTGTTTAAAGCTTCTTTCATTTTTTTTCCAGCCTTTTGTTATTCGAGTTTATATATTCATTCAGTGTTTTGGCTTATTTTAATCAGCTCTAAGTACATTTGACTTATTTTGTCCTCTAGATTACTGAAAGTCATAGGTTCATAGGAAGGTACTAGGCTATTGGCCCTAGGGCCTATACAAGCCTAGCCAAAAATGTACCCTGACTTTCGCCACCCAAGAAAGTTATTTTCCTGTGCCCCTGTCAAGCAGGACCACAGAAGTGATCCCCGGGGTGAATTTCCTATTACCCATCCAATCATCAAGATTTTTCTTGAAGACTGCTAATGAGAAGCTCTGTTTGACATAGATAGGTAGTCTGTTCCAGAGTATGGGAAGTCTCTGGGACAGGAATCTATCCCTCCAGCATGTTCTGTTTATTGTGGTGACAAGGTTTAGGTCCCTACAGCGTGTAGCTCGGAGGGATTGGGATTTCTTTAAGTGGAGCATGTCCAACAGCTCTGGGTTTGACATAGCTTTGTATGTTAGACAGAGATCGTCTCTGAGTAGGCGATATGCGATGGAGTAAAGCTGGAGTTTTTTGAGATGGTCTGCGTAAGGCATCTGTTTGAGGCCAGTAATCCTCTTTGTGAGGTATTTTTGCGGCCTTTCCAGTTGTTGGGGTGTTGTACTCTATAATGGGTCTAATGAGTGATGAGTAGAGGGGAACAATGACCTATTTTTTTCTGGATGAGAAACCTTTTGTGATGAGGTGTGCCATGTAGAAGGATTTCCTGACCACTTTGGCGATGTGATTATCAAAGGAGAGACTACTGTCCACCTGTGTCCCAAGGTCTCATCACACTTTCTGTGTTAAGTAGACTACCGCCTATGTGGTAGTTCATGGGTACAGAATTTTTACCAAAGGGGATGACAATGCACTTTTTGGCATTGAGCTTGAGACCATGTCTTTGACACCAGGCATCTGTCTCAGTGAGGCCCTTTTGTAGGATGTCCACATCGTTAGGAGTTTCAATTATGGCTCCTAGTTTGCAGTCATCTGCAAATTTAGTTAGCCAAAGACCTTCTGTGTTAGCCTGTACTTCAGAGAAGTAGATACCAAACAGGAGAAGACCCAGGACTGAACCCTGTGGTACTCCACTTGTCACTGGTCTGAAGTCTGATTTGGAGTCTGCTACTTTCACAGTGTGGGTTCTTTCAGTAAGCCAGTTGGCAACCCATCTTGTGACATAGGGATTTATACCTAGTTTAGTGAGTTTTTCTATAATTCCAGAGTGGGGGATGGTGTTGAATGCCTTGGCGAGATCTAGATAGGCTGTGTGAACCACCTTACCCTCATCCATGGCCTTGGTAACTACTTCAAAGAAGTCTATCAGGTTTAGGAGACATGATCTGCCTTTTACAAACCCAAACTGTGTGGGGTCCAGGGTTTGGAGATCTCCAATGTCTTTGTTTATGAGTTCCATGATGATACGTTCCATGGCCTTGCAGACGAGGCTTGTCAGGCTAATGGGGTGGTAATTCCCGGGGTCTGTTGTGGCCCCCCCTTTGTGGAGTGGGATAACTGTCACGGTGTGCCATTCAATGGGCACAAAGCCTGAGGTGAGGCTATGATTGAACATGGTACTTAGGTGGGGTGCCAGTTCATTCTGTAGTTCATGTAGAAGGCAGC
This sequence comes from Protopterus annectens, assembly GCF_019279795.1. Classification (NCBI taxonomy): domain Eukaryota; kingdom Metazoa; phylum Chordata; order Ceratodontiformes; family Protopteridae; genus Protopterus; species Protopterus annectens. Next base: position 175,338,891 of record NC_056748.1, read on the forward strand.
CTGGGATGTTGTCAGGTCCCATGGATGCTGTGTTCTTGGCTTTGGAGAGTGAAGTTTTTACCTGTGAAGCCGTGATTACATGAACTTTGCATTCTTCCGGTATAAAGATGGGCCCTTCAAGGGGTGAGAGGGGGATAAAGTTAGCACTGAACCTATCTGCCAGGATGTTGGCAATATCAGTTGGTTCTGTATATTTAGTGTCATTGTGCTGTAACTCAGAGCAGATCTGAGTGTTAATATTGAGATTTTTAACACAGCTACAGAATGCTTTGTGGTTGGTCTTTAGAATCAGTGGCAATTTTGTTTTCATAACTAGCTTTGGAGGATTTTATGAGGGATCTCAGCTTCTTACTGAGGCTGACCAGGGAGTTCCTCCAATCGTGGGATTTTACTCTTTTTTGCAACAGTTTCTTTCTTCTGTTGTAGAGTTTGTTTATGGCAGAAGACCACCAGATTGGCTTCCTTTTTTTGGAGGATAGCATCTTGGTTCTGTTAGGGATAGCACGATCCATGCACTCGTGTAAGTGCTTATAAAGTGCATTTGTGTAGGATTCAGCAGTCGTACCTCTATTGTCCATCTGCATGGGTGGCATGAAGTTTGCCACTTCTGTCTTAAGAAGCGTGAAGTTAGCTTTGGAGAAATTTTTTATGGTTGTTTTCCTAATGAGGGGTGGGAGCGGGATGTGGATGTCTACGGTGATTAGCTTGTGGTCGGATCTGACCAACGAGGAGCTGACCTCTGGTGTGGAACACCGGTCACCCATGTTGGTGATGACCAGGTCTAGGATATTGCTGCCTCTGGTGGGGGTGTGGATAAGTTGATCCAAAGCGTTGAAAATTATGAATTCCAGAAAACGTTGAGAAAAAGAGTTGGTACATGAGTAGTTTTCCCAGTTAATGGTAGGGTAGTTGAAATCACCCATTATTAGAGTGTTGGGTTGTACCTTAATATTTTCCAGTGTATCAAGAAAAGAGGAGTGGGAATCCTGGGGCATGGTGGGGGGTCTATAGCAAGCTACAATCTGGATTGTGGTTTTGCCCAGAGTTAGTTGAACTTGGATAATCTCGGATGCATTATTCTGAGCAACTAGCTTGGAGGTGTGGATATCCTTAATGAATATGGACAATCCTCCACCTTTAGTGTTTCGGTCTAGGTTTGGTGGCCGAAAGGTGTGGTATGAATTATAGCCTGGTAATGCAGGGGTGCTCTCTGGAGCTTTGAACCAGGTCTCTGTCACTGCACAGATGTCAATGTTCTCCATTTTAAGGAGTGCCTCGAGTGAGTGCATTTTGAGGTTTAGACTTCTAGCATTGAGTAGCATTACCCTCAGATTTTGCTTGCTTGTACCTGTTACGGTGGTGAATTTGTCATTTGAACCTTGCCTAAAAAAGGCACTATAGGGGTGGCAAGAGCCTTTGCCAGTATCCGGAATCCCAAGGGTGACAGGTGCAGGCCATCTCTGGCAAAGCAGCGTGGTCTGTCGATCATGTCATCCCAGGCAGACAGATGCTGGATTCCCTTAGAATGACACCAAAAGCTTAGTCAATTGTTAAAGTCAATCATTTTGTCCTTGTACTGTGGTGTCATTCTGGGTGATGGCAGGATGCTACTCAGAGTTAGGGTCATACCGGCCTGGGCTACAAGATCAGAGAGCTCCTCCATGTCTCTTTTCATAGACATATTTGTACTTGTTGTGGAGTGACCGGAGTGCGTGCGTTATGTGGCGGATCCTGGCACCTGACAGGCAGCTGACAGTAACTTTTTCCTTGTTTAGCCTGGTGAGTGGAACATCAGTGTGCCTGACTATAGAGTCACCTATGACTAGAGTGTTGGGTACATTATGCCTTATGGGCTGTAGTTGAGTGGCACACTGAGTATGTGGACTGTGTGTCATTTGGGTTGTGTTGGGGGATGGAGGTTGCTTGCATTTCTGCTTTGGAGGTCTCTGTTGTTTGGGCAGATTAGTACAGAGAGCCTCCACGAATGTAGGTGTGTGTTTTGTGGTTCTGTGTGTGTGTTTTGGTGGTGTAGGTTTTGAGGGACTATGTGATGAGTGTGGTGCGGTGCAAGTGTTTACCTTCTCCTCTTGACTGTCTAGGCCTATCTTTGGTAAAGAGAGCTTTGCTTCCAGTCTGGCTATATTAAGTACATCTCTCACAGGTCATAGTGTTGGGTGGTAGGAGGAGAGGGTTGTCTGTGTACATGAGGCAATTGCTGCATTGTCTCAAGATGCCCAGATTCATCAGGTAGACAGGAGAAAACACCGGGTTCTGACCTTTAGACATGCCTGAATAGGTGCTTATTTATTAAGTACTAAAAACTGTTTTCCTCTAGACAAGTGAGGAAAGTTGAGTGCTGTAGTAATTTGTAACTTATTTAGTGCTTACAATGAGTTCTGAACAAGTGCTGAGATCAAAGAAACAGATGAGTGCTAAAACTAAAAACTGGCTAGTTGCAAGGGAAATTTTGAAAAACAGACTTCATGGTGCCAGGAATAGTTTAACCCCAGTTAAGTGGGGGGGGGGGGGGGGGCTTAGGAGCTCACAATATCTTGCACTAAAGCTGGACCTTACATTGCCTTTTGCTAAGCAGCTGTCGGATTCTTTCCAGACAGTGTTTTCTTCTCACTTTTTTTGTGATTGGTTTTCTTTATGTTTCTCTGAGTTTCTTTGTTTCTGCAGACATCCAGGCAATGCACTTAATACATAGTTACTGAAATTTACCTAAAAAGACAAAATTACTGGCTGCCTTTTCTGAGTTTCTGTTTTCACACTGGGAGAACTGAAATTAAGCTACTCCATGTGCAGCCATCTTGGAAATCCTGACTTGCCTTCATTTTGTCTAACAGATTGGGATGAATATTTCTCAACTTCTTTTGCTCAAGAAGTCTGGATAAAGCCAAATATAATGGTGTGACAAAAAAAAATCAAGGATATTTTCTAAATAAATACTTTTAAGTTAAAAAGTTAAAAGAACAAAAGGTTTTGCAGCAACATGCCTTTTGGCACTTCTGAATGACTAATCCTCAGTGCCTCTTCTACAGTACCTTTCCAAAAAGAACAGCATGTAAGAGGGCAAAGAAAAACAACAGCAAACAGAAATAGCAAATGCATGGATGGAGTCACATGGTTAAAAGGTGAAATTCAGTTATTCATCTCTAAATGAAGATATGCTACTATGCTGGACAAAATGCTGATCTCCAAATGGTCATGGTATGATTAAGTTATTTGCATTTTTGTGGAAACCATTTCCATGAAACTGAAACTTAAAGCATAAAATCCAGGTGGGAACAGAGTTGGTTGCCACAAATTTTCCATTACTAGATACACTGAATAGTAGAAGCAGACTTGCTTTTAGATGTAGAGGTGATAAAGGAACATACCTTGTGGAGATCAGCTTTTTCAAAATAAGGAATATACAAGCAACTCACAATCAGTTCCCTATATTTACTATTTACTACTAATTTAGATGACAAAGTGGACAAAACAAAGATGATGTTCTAGGTGGATCAAAAGTGACTTAAGTGGTGGATAAAGGTTAAAACAAGGAAGAGACAGGACAGAAAAAAATAACTGGAAAGTTTGTAAGAGGAGTAAGCCCATCTAGAAAGGAGATGTTACCAAGGAGGATTTACATATGAAGAACAAAATATGGAACTAATCAAGACAAACCAGAGAGTGAATGAGATGTAGAATAATAAACTGGGGGGGGGGGGGTCAGGTCACCCAAACTGGTAAGTTGGCTACATGGGCTCAGATGGAATGCTTATGTAAGCTGCTGACATATCTAAAGGTGAAGAGGTTGGATTAATAGGAATACAAAGTTTAATAACATTCAATAATATGTAACAAGTGGAGATGCTAGAGAAAATATCTGCAGACTTATATGAAGTCTGAGGCTGAATTAATGTGTGTGGACTAGGAATACCAAGGCTGAAGAAAGAGGACAGTAGGACTTTCAGTGAGGAAGCTGAAAGAGGTTTTTAAGCTCAGCAAAATACAAGGTATAAACAGTTTATTTTTTAGAGTTCTTTAACACATTCATTAATTGACTTCTGTCTTGTACTAGGTATTCAAGTAAATAGGGAAAATTGCATTCCCCAGCAAAGCCTGCATGGCAGTAGTAACTGACACTAAAGAATGGTAAGTATCTGTCTTTTGCAGTAAGCTCCAGGTTGGTCTTTCTATCTGTGGATCTCAACATCTGGGCCATAGTCTTAACAGAGTGGCAAGAATAATACATTACACACTAGTGGTATCACATGCACTAGCGCAAAGGGCCACAGTATACCATGTTATGGGCAATGTGTCTGAGAATGACCACTAACAAGTGCTGCTCTGCTACAGCTGCTGTTACCATATAAATTCTAGCAACCACAAAGTGATAATTTCTCCATGGTGCTCTATGCCTGCTGTATATGATTACAAATGTCTCTGCCATATTTAAATTATAATGTGAAGTTGTTCAATCTCGCCGTTCATTCTTACACATGGGTTCGGAGCCGATCCATCGGCTCAGAGTCAGCCGCTTTCACAAGCTCAAGGTTTTAGAGTTTCTCGAGGCCAAGTCCCTATCCCATGATGCTATTTGTCTCACCTCAGATCTAGTTGCCACTGCAACAGATCGGAGGTCGAGAGAGAGCTCGGGCCAGTATTTCTTTCTTTAGTCAACATTTTTGGTCAGTTATCCCTTTATTTCCTTATATAAATAGTGTGTTTTTGGCTAGTTAGCCTTAGTGTGTTGTTTAGGCTCTGTCCTTAATGTTTTGACAAATTTCTTCATCTTTACAGAGTGGCTGCTCTTAGGCCTTATTGGCCGCATTGTTTGTTCTTCCCTATCTCGTTTGTATAGAAAAGTTTAGATAAGTTAGAAAGTACAAAATACTTACATCCTTAGAGTTTAAATAAGTTAGCTTTGTAGAGTCACAGCTTTAGTATTTTTGCTGTGTGGGTGTGGGTGTGTGTGTGTGTGTGATTAGATTAGTCTTTTTTTTTTTCTTGACTGGTTTCCCGGCTGGGAGCCATATTTGCATATATATATATATATATATATATATATATATATATATATATACACACACACACACACACACACACACACACACACACACACACAGACTTGGTTTGTTCACTGGACATGTACTGTTTTTTGATATGGCTGATCAAAAGGAAAAACAAAAATCTGGATTTAAGAAATACCCTAAGTGTGGGCAGAAAATGTCTATAACTGATCTGCATGTCAGTTGTGTGTACTGTTTGGGGGCAGTCCATCTTCAGGAGGATTGCTCCATCTGCCACTCATTTAGCAGCAGGGTATTACTGAAGCATAGGAGGAAACTGGTAGACAGGGGCTTGCTGAAACCAGATTTCCAGGAATCGTTGGACAAGGCTGACCAGGCTTCTAAGTCATCAAAGGGCTCAAAAATCATCTAAAACTTTGTCGGAAACGAAGCTGTCGGCTCCAAGCCTTACTGAGAAGGTGCGGTCGCCGGTTTCACAGTCTTCTGAGCCGAGCACCGAGCTCGTGTTTTGGAGCCGGTTTCTGAAACCTTGAGGTCGCCCATTTTGCAATCAGTGGCTTCCTCGATACCTTCTACTCATTCTTTGAGAACCCTCCCCAATGTGGATGTGGACCGTGTGGTGCAGAGGCTTCTCGAGAATCCGGCACTGGCCAAATTATTATCAGCTTTGACCTAACCGGTTTCAGAACCGAAGACTATGTTACCTGCTATGTCTACTCCTCCTCTGAGTCGAGCCGGGCCTTCGGAGCCGGGGGAGGTGGAACTGATGATTGTGGAACCTTCGGAGCAGAGGCTTGTTCCAGTGCCATCGGCTCTGTCAACTCAGACTACTTTGGTGCCATTCGAGGAGTCTGGGAGCCGACACTCTCTGGTTGGCTCCGGGGGGAAGAGTCAAACTGATGGGTCGGTTCCAACCCTTCCACTCGGAGCTTTGGATCGGATGAACTTGGCTCCTTCCTCTGGGTCGGAGTCAACTGTGTCGGCGCCGGGGAGATTGCGGTCTTCTTCGGAACCGGCTGCTTCCTCGCATCAGAGCAGTGCAGCCAGAGAAGGTTCCCAGGCCATAAGAATACCCTTTCCTTGGCTCCAAATCTTTAGACTTTAAGACTTTTTTCAGGTTCGTCAAATTTTTTACTGTTGGTAGATTCTGAATCAGAAGAAGCATCAGCCTCTTCAGTATTAACTTATTCTCCATATCTGACACAGCTCTAGGGCCAAAAGAAGAGCAAATGGTACAAGTCTGTGACAAATGGATCACACCACACACAAACCCTGGTGGTATCTGGAACCTGCATTTTGCACATTTGTAACACCGTTACTGACTTCACTTAAGACACTGACAAACATACATTTATATAAAAGCAAAAATATGTCATGATGTTCAGTTACAATTATTATACATACATTATTCTTTTAAACAATCAATTCCTGCGTTTCCATAAACCTTACTTCTCCAAAACATTATTCTGCATGTACTGTTACAATTTCCATTTTTCATTGTAATTTGCTCCTACCCTTTTCTAAAGATCCAACTTCCAGTTCTTTTACCTCTGTTACAATATTCAGTACTTTTCTAGTAACTACTTTTTTTTTTTTGACAGCCACAATAATTAAACTTTAGCCTTACCATGTCTAGGCAATTGAGATCCTACATCCAAGCTCAAAGAATCTTTCCTTAGTTACACCCATTACCTCACCCAATATTTCTGATGGAGTACTCTTCAGGGAATTTTTAAAGTTTGCCAAATCATTACCCTCCCAAATATGTTACAATTATCTCTTTCTTCCCCATAATATCTGAAATCATTTGCCATCTTCTGGAGGAAAAATTCTTTGCAGGCTGCTTTGGGTATAAAAATACCTATGCAAACACTTCCAAGTAAAACTCCTAAATCTTGCAGAGGGTGGTCTAAGGGGTTGGGAGGGTGGTCTAATGGTTAAGGTGTTTGCCTTACAAACACAAGGTACAGCGTTTGAGTCTCACAGGGGATAATTGGCTAAGCTTAAAATGGCTCGCAAGGGCAGTTAGCTTAGTACTAACCTATGAACCTATGCTGCATATTTGGAAACTGTACATACTCTAAGCCCTCTCACTGTTTCCCTATGAACTGATTATCCAGTCTCTCTTCTCAATCTTTTATAACCTCCTCTGATTGATTCATATAGCTATCATGCAATATTTTATATGCCCTTTTTTAACTGTAGCTTCTTTATTAGATTCAACTAAAAACTTTATGACATCAGGTCTTTCACTACTCTGATATTGGGAGAGCAGTGTACAACCTACAGTCCAAATGTCTTCTTGGTCTCTTCCCATTGTATTACCTTTCCCTCTCAAGTTATTTGATCCCAATACATTGGTTCCTTCACCAGTTTTCTAAAGTAAATTCCAGCCTCCCCCTCTTGCCTATTCTCTGTACCTCTAATTGTAGTAATCCCTACTGGCAGAATCTCCTTTCTCCATTCTCATGTTGGTTTGGTTCTTAGAATACTTTCGCCTACTTCATGAATATAATATTTTTTTGTGGCTGCTGTTACTCTCCACAGGGATCTGCATCCAAAATCCTATACTCTCCTTATTTCTTGAATTTCCTACTGCTTCATCATCATCCCTTTCCACTTTGAATTACAGCTTTCTGCTTGTTACACATATTAGCCTTAACTGTGTAGGTCTTACATATCACTTTAAATCAGGTAATCCTAAACCAACTTGTTCTACTGGAAGGATCAACTTATCCTGCTTGAACCTTCCCCTCTTCCCCTCCCAGATAATAAAATATTTCAACTTACTGTTAATTACTGTCACACCTTATCTCCTCTGGTTGATAAAACAATTCCCGACCTGTATATAAAACTAAAGGGACTTAACATTTTCACTGATTCTATCTTGCTATCTGCAAACAAGAGTTTCTAGTTTCTCAGTGTTTGCATTATCTTTTCCTTAGTCTCTTTCCACCTATCCCTAGCTACCATAACAAAATCCACTTTAACCCATACCTCTACATACTTCATAGGTTTATAGGTTAGTACTAAGCTAACTGCCCTTGCGAGCCATTTTAAGCCTAACCACTTATCCCTTGTGAGACGCAAACCCTGCACCTTGTGTTTGTAAGGCAAACACTTTAACCATTAGGCCACCCTCCCGTACCTTAACTTTCTCATGACCCCATAAATATGGGTATTGCTGAACCAATTCATGTGTATGTTTACAGCTACAGCATTTGTACTGTCTTCATTAATTTGACATCCAAAAATGACATGAAACTTGAGTCAGAATGTTCCACAGCAATGAGATGTCCTTTTCTGTTTTTATCAAGTACAACATAACATTGTCCCACAAATAAAGCAAACTGTTTTTGATTACCATACCAATTATATCCTTGAATTTCTGAATCCCTTATACTCTTTGCCAAAGGCTCCAAATATAATGCAAATGACAAAGGGGAAAGAGGACACCTCTGGCTAGTTCCTCTCTTCAGACACAACTTATGAGAGAGGAACCTTCTCACTTTTTGGTCCCAATCCCTCATACATACTCCTAATTCTCCTTATTACCGTATCAGGGAATGCAAATGCTTCCATTGCCCTGCTCATAAAAACCCAGCTTACTTTGTCAAATGCTTTCTCTGTATCAAGACCTAACAACAACAGTGGTATTTACTTACATTCTGCTTCCCTCTAGATCATCACTGTTTTATTGATGGTGCCAAATATTTGTCTCTCCTTAAATAAACCACACTGATCTATATGTATCAATTTTGGCAACATACATACATACATACTTTACAATCATAATTTACAATTGAAATAGGCCTATATGAAGTTGGGCCTGATGGTCTTTACCATCTTTAGGTATTACAGCCATCACAGCTCTCTTCCAGAATGTTGGTGCTTCCCCTCCTTTTAAAATACTGCTAAGCAAAACCTTCCAGATCTTTATCACCTTCTTCCCTTCTAGCCTCCAAACTTCGACAAAAATACCACCTATTCCTGGAGACATTCCTAAAGACAGACTATATATCACCATTTTTAACTCCTTTCCTCCTGTCTTAATTATTAATTGTTGAGCCTCACCTACCGCTAACCTTGGCATACCTAAGTCTTCCATAAATATTTCTGTTTGGACTTTTTCTTGATTTATCCAAATTTTCATAAAACTTTAGTAATATGTCATACTTCTACAGGATCTCTGATTATTTTTCTTGTTATGGGCTCCTTAAGTTTTGCCTGCATTTTCATCTTAGTTGTTGGCGCATGATCTGAAATAATTACTGGATGTGTGTAAAAAGATTTCAATTAAATGCACATGTTCTTGTAAAATATAAATTATGTCTAGTCTAGCCCAGTTATTGTACCTTGGGAAATAATACGTAAATAATCTCAGAGCTCCTACTACTGAACTCTATTGAACTCACATCTTCCATACCAAATATTTTCATAAACTTATTCAGAAATCTACCATCTTTTGTTATATTTTTCCTTCTAGGTCCCCCAGATACATCCTCACTGTTGCAAATCAAATTCCAGTCCCCCATCTGTAACTGATATTCCCTGAGGAAAGCGGATTATTTCTTCCAAAATTTTCTTAAAATCCATAATAGCAGTTTTACATGGGGTTGGGGGTTGGCATAATGGTTGTTGTTTACCTTACTGTCACACAGTACAATGATTCTTACCTTTCGGTTGGAAAATCTAACTAGGCTTAAAATGCCCCACAGGGACAGACAATCTAGTCCAAACCTATGAACTTAATTGCAGAAAATAAATACATGCCAGCATGATATTCCTGCCTTGCCATTAGCCACTTACTACAACAAATCTACCATTACTATATTTTTGCCTCTTCTATCACTACTGGAGTTACTCTAGCAATTAGTATAAGTATTCCCCTTTTCTTTATTCATGACATTCTGCTGAATATCCATCCTGAAACCCTTTATTTATCAAACTTGCATGCTCACTTCTTTCCACATGTGTTTTCTGTAGCATCACTAATTGCTGTCTGCATTTTTTTAAATAATTCAATGCACTTACCTTTTTATCTACAACTCTGAGGCCATTCACGTTCCAAAACATATTTAGTGTAGCTATTATAAGATATTATTCCCACATAAGATATTATTCCCACCTATTTTATATGACAATTTTTTTTTAATTTTCTATTTCCAGCTTTTTTGTTACGTGCACTAACAATTTCAAACTTTGTTTTTTTACTTAACTGTTTGCCCTTCTACCACTTATGTTTATCTCAATAAAGAATGTTCAGATATCTCAATTTATTGCCTTTACCTTTAGTCAGCTTGTTTCTATGGATCTACAAGAAATAAATGTCGAATTGACCTCAGCTCCAGATATCTCAACAGGCACTGAACACTTATTTGATTAAAGAAAAGTATTTATTACATTGTGATCTGATCTCTCTTTTTTTTTAATCTACTTGCATTCATAAAAACTTGTAATTAGATTAAGCCAAGGGCATTAATACAGGCATTCACCTATAGAAAAGTAAAAGAAAATATTTCAGTTCTACATATATTATCATCAGTGCACTTTTACAACCCCCCCCAACCACAATAGCCCAAAATTACAACCTATCAACTTAAACATCCTTTTGTCTAGCCTTTCTGCTCTTTTTATATTCTAATGCCTACATTTCTTAAAACCAAAAAAAAAACAGAAGGAAAAAAGAGGACTGGTTTACTTTTGCATCATTATCACATTCAGTAATCACTGTAAATACTTTACTGTATAACATGCAATTACTGTCATAAAATGTTTTATACAGATGCTATTGAGAACAAAACGTGTTTTGCTTACGGTTACTTTTCCCCTTTTTCTCCCTTTTTTCCTTTAGTGTTCTTCCAAACATTACTGGCGAAGTCAGGCATATGCTTGTCAGCCCACCTCCCAACAAGTTTACCAAAGTCAACAAAAATCTAATGTTTCTCAGCCACTTTTTCTTGTAAAGCCATATTTTGCAAACTTAACTGGTGCTTTATAGTCTTACATTTATCCACTAATTTCAGAGTCGCTGGTCTTCTTCCTGTCCATCTCAATTTCCCAAACCCTAGACTTTGATTGAAGTCCAAGGTACTCCCAGTTCTTCTAGTCAACTCTTGCACTTTTTTCTCTATCTCAAGCAATTTCCTTTGAAACACTGGGAAAGGTTTCACTGGCAAAGTCTCTCAAAAAGCAGATGAATGAGAAGCAAGTCCCCTTCTGTTTGATAGTGCACCCCTTGTTGGACAAACTTTTGTATTTCATCCTTTGCCTGTTCTGAATAAAAAATTACTTTGATCCTCCAGGAAAAAAATATTCAAAGAAAGCTTAATACAGCAGCTTGAATCTTACACCTGCCTCTTGAAATTCTTTGACTGCTGGGATAAATTTGCTTCTTTTCTGCCTGGTGTACAGTGAATAATCATTTTCCACAAAGACTCTGCTGTCTCCAAATTTTAATATTTAGTCTTTCTGCTACAGTTTGCTGGATCAACTCTTTGTGCTGGTATGAATGTATCTTAACTAATAAAGGTCTTATCTGCTTCATCGTGGTTAGGTTTGGAGCATACACACAATGTGCCCTTTCATTTAAAGGATCCTGCTGTGAAATACTAGTCCAGTTACTTATTTGTGGGTTCATAAAATTAATACAGTCTCTTCCTTCCAGTTTCTCTGGTACAGCAAAACTCTCAGGTTTTATCTGCATGCTCTGTCCTCTAACTCTACCATTTTTTGAAAGTGCTCTTGAGCAGTCCCATACCCAGACAGCCCTTTCTTCTCTTTTTCATCTGATATTTGCAGTTTTTATCAGTTCACCTGAATAGCTGTTTACAGCTTCTTTCCATTTCCCCAGCCTTTTGTAATTTGAGTTGATATACTCATGAAATTTTTCATTTATTTTAATCAACTCTGGGCACATTTGATTTATTTTTTCCTTGAAGTACCGGAAGCAATCTCTTGTACCAAAGCTGGAGCTTGAAATGCTTTTTGCTGAACAGCTGCAGGATTCTCCCAAGTCAGAGTTTTCTCCATGTTTTCTAGTTGTTTTTCTTTCAAGCTCTTTAACTTTCTTCTTCAGGCAGAGTAGTTATTAGTCGGTAACGGAATGTTGCTATAACACGAAGAATTACTGTATCTATCAGTTTCTTTTTTCATACTGGGAGAACTGAAATTAAGCTGTTGATCAGTATGCAGCCATCTTCGAAAGCAGCATTTTGTACATTTTTTTAAGCTTTTTTCACCGCTTTTGTCCATGTTGAAAAAACGTCCTAGAAAGGGATGCGATTTAGCTCATATGCCCATAAAACAGATAAGCCTTTGATGCTAACAAAAGCAGCAACAGTGTCGACAGGTAACCCAATGAATAAGAACATCAAACTTATTAATATTAAAAAAAAATATATATATATCTATATATATCTATATATATATATATATATATATATATATATATATATATATATATATATATATATATATCGGTCTACTTTGATGCACTGATTTCACAGAATTTCAAAACACTCACACCAAATTACTAAAAGTTCAAATCACTGAAAACTCATGTCATTGAATGCAAGTACTGTTGGGCAAATAAAACATATATGCCCTTTACCCCACTGTAGTGCGATTCTGGAGTTAGTATATATAGTTGATTGGCCACAGTGGTGCTGCTTTCCTCTAACTGGGTAGAACATCGGGAATTTTGCATACAGGTGGAGGAGGTAGGGAAAAGGGAATTATATAACCTCTGAAAATAATCCTCTGCACCCATGTATCTTTTGTTAGCTCTAGACTGGCTCTCAAGTGCAGGGATAGTCCCCCCAATTGCTTCCTGAGGGGACAATCAAACCTCCTTTCAGAAGTGTCAAAAAACACAAAGGGTCAGTGAATAAAGCACTCTTGTAATCCAATATATAAAATCAAAGAAGTGCTGATAGGGTCTATCAGAGAAAGAATCCCTGGATCCTTGGTTCTGCAAGGCTCCTCTGATGCGTGGGTGTCGTAGTACATGTGGATCTTGGAAAGGACCCTAGGACTTCCTGAACCACATCTTCTGACCACCTTTTTGATTCCTAGAAAAGCATCTTTAGGGGTCAGAAAACATACACCCACTGTAGAAAGGGTCTTTCCATGTTTCTCACACCTGAAGTGTGTCCCCTTCACTTCTGGCCAAACAATGAGCTGCTGTCAAAAGCTGCACTGATGAACCAAGACTTGAAGGGCTCTGCAGGATCACACAAGCGAATCCAAGCATGCCTCCTGATGGAAATGACAACATGATGATGATGATGATGATGATGGCAGTAATGCTAAAACCGGTATGCTGATGTATTTTTCTCATGTTGGGTTTTGTTAATTTCCTTATACAAATGCACTTAGACTAATATGTCAAGACATTAATGAAGGACTGTTGATTATATTGTGTGCTGGCCCATTTGTTTTGAATGATTTTCTAAGCATAGTCAAGTTTTCCTGAAAGAATAATGATGTCCTGTATTCAAACAGGACACTGAGGGTCAGGCATTTATAAGCCATCTCTGTCCATAAGGAACTTGGATGCCAGGCCTGGTGTAAATTTCCTATTCCCCATCCAATTATCTAGGTTGTGTTTAAACTGGGTAATATAGGAACTCAGCTTCACATGGATGGGAAACCTGTTCTATAGTAGGGGTAGTCTCTGGGACACACATCTGTCTCTTCAGCATGTTCTGCTTATATCACAGATAAAATTCAGGTCCCTAGACCTTGTATTTCTGGTACTGTCTGACTTACAAATATGTAAGAGGTTCATAAGTGTAGGGTTTGTGGATGCCTTGTAAGCCAGGCATAGATTACCCTTCAGCAATCTATAGGAGACTGAGCAGAGGGGAAAGGGCTTTAACCCACTATGCATAAGACAGGTTTGTTACGCTTTGTATTCTTTTTTGTAAGGAACCTTTGAGGTTGTTCTAGTTACTGCATATGCCTGGTCAGGTACATACCAAAGGGAGCACTGTAGTCTATGATTGGTCTGACAATAGCGGAGTATAGTGGGATGATGACCTCTTTGGACCTAGATGCCATGTACTTAGTTATAAGCTGCTCAACATAAAAAGCTTTCCTCACCACTGTGGCCACATGGTGATCGAATGCAAGGCTACTATCTACATGCATACACAGATCCCCGACCACTGAGTCAATTCTTAGGGGTGTATTATCAACATGGTAATTAGCCAGGATGGCTGATTTCCCAAAGGGTACAATAATGCATTTCTTAGCACTGAGTGGCTTTGGCACCATTTATTACTCGGAGATGGACCTTCTTGAAAAATGCTAGTTTCTGCAGGGGGGGTTGATGACAACCCCCAGCATGCAATCATATGTAAACTTAGTTAGCCATAAACCTTCAGCATTTGTTTCCATTTCAAAGAAATAAATGCTAAAAAGGAGCGAGCCCAGTACCGAGCCTTGGGCACTCTGCTAGTGACTGGCTTCTTGGTGGAGGCGGCCTCACTTATTTTGACCTCCTGGGTCCTATTAGTGAGCTAGCTGGCTTATCCAGTGGGTGATAAAAGGGTATATACCTAAATTAGTAGCTTGTATATAATGTCCGAGTACGGTATTGTATCAAAAGCCTTGGCGAGGTCGAGGTAAGATGTATGCATAGTCTTACCTTCATCCAGTGCTTTGGTGGCCCTCTCAAAAACGTCCACCAAATTTAATAGGCATGACCTTCCTTTAACAAAGCCAAACTGTTATGGGTTCAGCGTTTGCAAGTTACCTATGTCCTCCTTTATCATGTCAATGATGATTCTTTCCATGGCCTCAAATATGAGGCTGGTAATATGGGCCTGTAGTTACCCATTTCAGTGGTTGGACCTCCTTTGTGCAGGGGAATGACTGTAGCGGTCTTCCATTCCTTGGGCATAAAACCTGACTGAAAGCTCCAGTTGAAAAGTGACTCCAGTGGAAGAGAGGTCATGCTTCTTGCTACTTATTAAACACCCAGGAATGTAATCAGGGCCCACTGATGCAGTGTTTTTGGCCCTGGAAAGTGCATTACTGACTTGTTCTCTAGTAATGGTTGGGAGGAATGTGTTATGTGGTATTTCTATTGGACTATCGGGGGGAAGTTGAGGGAGAAATTTGAGCTGATCCTGTCAGCCAAAAGTTTAGCAGTGGCCTCCGGTTCAGTGAGGGTGATGCCATTTACAATAGTTTTTATGCGCATTGTTGTGTATTTCTTTTGAGGCTATGGAAAAAGCTGTAGAAAGATATGCAGTTGCCCTTTGCCTGAGAAACTATTTTTTCTTCAAATTTAGCCTTTGAAGTATTAATTGACCCTCTTAGCTGCCTATTTAGATTGATCAGGGTGCTTTTGGTATGTATGCTTTGCTGCTCCTAGGCTTGGAGGAGATTTTTTTCTTTTGTTGTATAACCAGCTGATAGTGTGATTCCACTAGAGTGGCTTGTCTTTTGAGTTTGTCTTAACTCTTAATATGAGTGGGTGCAGCTCACTCTATACAGCTAACCATATGGATGTACAGAGATTATGTAAATAGCCTAGTGTATTCTATGGTATTTATTGGGTTTGGGGGTGCTTGGAATTTAGGTTTTGCTTAGTAGAGAGAGGTTAGCCATGGAACAGTTCCTAAAGGTTTTTGGTTTTGCTGGATCTCCAGATTTAAATTTTATTTCAAGTAATATTGCCTTATGGTCATATCTGATGAGCAAAAATATTACACTGGGTGAGGAACATTGGACCCTACATGTCCGTGAGTACAACATCAAGAATGTTTGTACCCCTGCCAAGAGAATGGAACAACTGGTCTAGGATGCTGGTATTAAAGTTTAAAAACTGCTGGGCTTGTGCATTAGGAGTGGTGTCAGATTCCCAATCTACAGAGGGCTAGTTGAGATCCCACATGAATATTGTACAGGGTTGAATGGTGAGGGACTCCAGTACATTGACACAGATAGTATGGGTTTCCTGGTACATGGAGGGACCTACATGCTGTAAGGATATAACATGGCACCCTGTTTATGCTGAGTTGCACAGAGTTCCAGTGGGTCATACACTTTAGTCTGGATGTGGGATTAGTCTTAATGTCTTTGTGTGTGTGTGTGTGTGTGTGTGTGTGTGTGTGTGTGTGTGTGTGTGTGTGTGTGTGTGTAACACAAATGCTTTGAAAATGGAACAAAAATTCTACTTTTACACTGCCTCAGACTCCTAACCTTCCTGCTGTAATCTGGTCACGCTTTACCCCCTTCTTTACCATGGCTATGACCACACTAATGCAGCCAGTTAGGGCTTACTTAACTGTTTAATTTTGACCTATATCCCATATTTCTATGAAACTTTTTTAATTTATGTATACAACCTAGACATTCATTCTGATGCTAATTTACTAATCCCACATATATAATGAATGTTTACTACTTGCCAGTCAGTTATGTTGCATACTCCTACAATAAATGTAAACGGAATGTGTGTTGTTAATACCAGTAGTAAGTCATCAATTAAAGTATCATTCTTGCCACCTGCCACCGAGATAAAAACTACAAAAATCAAACCCCTTATACGGTCTCTAAACCTGTCTTTCTCCACCAACCTCCAAACACACTCTACAATGTAAATGGACATGGGTGGGAGGTGGAATGCATTTTTTAATGAATTCTTGGACATGACTGCATACTATTAAAGCAAAAAAGAGAGAGAAATGAAAGTCATGTACTTACCATAATGACATATATGCTTTGTCTGTTTCTGCCCTTCCTCAACAGATGGGCTATCAGACCTGTCTAGGATATGACTTCGGCCATTCTCAGACTTTGAATACAAAGCTCAGGCTCCTCCCCTTACCCACAGTCTCCTGCAAGTGGAGAATTACCTCAGATTGAGTTTGCCCATTCCTTACAACAAAAGATATTATCTCCTCTTACATAAAAGCATAAACATTTCATATAACTAAAGTCAAGTCAAAATAAACTTTGTCATTCAAATCTACACAACAGTGTAGCTCAGCAAAACTGTGCTGCTTCGTTCCCAGTGCCAAGACATACACACAGAAAAATATTTTAATAAAAAACTGACATCACAAAAACATAACATATAAACAAAAATAGATAGAACATATAGATATTGCACAGTGTACATTGCACTCTCTTAAATTTCGTGTACAAGGGTACAGGTGAAGAACAGGCAGAATTGCACATTCAAATATGGACACTGACTATCCATATTGCAGTCATATGAACTGTGTAAAATTAGTAAAAATTAGTAGAACGTGATGAGCCTGTAATGTGTACTACTCCTGATCAGACAGCTATGTACATGCCTAGGTGATTGTGGGGGACAAAGGAGCTGATTTTCTTCTGGTTCGCCTGTCGACAGAGTTCAACAGTCTAATGGACAAGGGGAAAAAAAAAGTTGTTCAGCCTGGAAGTCTTGCAGTGCATGTTTCTGTATCTTCTACCTGAGGAGAGGTGGGAGAACATGTCATTTGCAGGATGGGTAAGGTCATTGACTATCTTTCTAGCTCTTCCTATACACCAAGTCTATTGCACGTCTTCCAAGGGTGCAAGTGAAGAACCAATGATTTTCTCCACTGCCCTTACAACTCGCCTGAGAGCCCTATGGTCGGAGACATTACAATTCCCATAACAGACTATGATCATGTTGATTAGGATGCTCTCGATGGTGCCCCTGTTTAATGCTTGGAGGACGAACTGCGACAAGTTTGCTTTTCTCAGTTTCCTTAAGAAGTGCAACCATTGCTGTGCTTTTTTGGCAGTGTAATTGGTGTGCTCTAACCAGGACAAGTCCTCTGAGATGTGTATTCCCAGAAATTTCGTGCTCCTGACCTTCTCCCACTGACACCCCTTTTATCACTAGAGGTATATGTGCTTCCTGACACCTTCTGAGGTCCACAATCAGTTCTTTGGTTTTACTGATATTCAATGCTAAGTTGTTGCTATCACACCAGCCTATCCAGTTGCTCCCTCTCACTTCTGTAGGCTGCGTCCTCTCTATTCCTGAACTAGACCTATGATCATGGTGTCACCTGCAAACTTGATGACTTTATTGGACTACTGTCTGGCCATGCAATCATGTGTCAGCAAGGTGAATAATAAAGGACTCGACACACATCCCCTGTGGTACTCCCGTGTTCAGAGTTATGGTTCCAGAACTGCTGTCGCCCACAAAAACCTTCTGAGGCCTGTCTGTGAGGAAACTTAGGATCCAGTTGCAGACCTAGAGTTTCTTTACTAGATTCTGAGGGATGACAATGTTGAAGGTAGAACTGAAGTCGATGAATAGCATTCTGGCATAGCAGTTCTTACCTTCTAAGTGGGTCAAGGTTTCATGAAGTGTTAGAGAGATGGCATCTGCTGTGCAGTGGTTCAGCCTATATGCAAACTGCAGTATGCCCCAAAGTTGCTAGTATGCTTGAGGTTGTATGGTTTTTAATCAGCCTTTCGAAACACTTCATCACTGTCGAAGTCAGAGCAACTGGTCGGTAGTCATTTAGACTTGTTGGCTGTGGTTTCTTGGGTAATGAAATGATGGTCATCTTCTTAAATATAATAACCTCCATCTAGACTTGGATTTTAAGAAATACATGACAAAGCTGAAGAAGATATCAGTAGGGTCCACTCCAGCAGTGAAGGATAAAACAAAAGGGGGAGAGAAGGAGGGAGGGAGGGATGTTGAGGAAGGATGGAAGCCGCCAACACAGCTCTATCATTATGGTACATAAACCTTCATGTGTTATGATGTCTGTTCTCTCTGTTCCTTAACAGATGGGACACAGTCCCCAGCTACTATCAATCTTGGGAGGTCTCATGGAAGGATATTTGGGAGGAGTGCTGAACCAGAAGAAAGCTCAAGACTACTGACTGTAAATCCAACTTGTAATGAGAAATGATGGTATGGACATTGGCTGCAGCACATATGTCATCAAGTGATACTGTGGAGAAGGAGGAGATTCCAGCCACCAGAGAATAGGTATCTTGCAAATTTTTTGAGAGAGAGAGAGAAACTCCTGGGATGACATTGACTGACCATTGTGTTGATAAAGCCCACTGGAGCACCCTTGTACGGTATCTGGAAAAAAGAACTAAACTGATGAAGGCTGTCATTGACACAAGATGTCACAAACTCAACCTTGCTGGTGTTTTTTTGACCAGAAAGAATTGCTATGGCTTATTTGTGGATAATGGCAATCCTGGATTTGGGCAGTCTGGCTATTTGTAGTTTCTTGTCCAAGTGAACTCCAACAAATTCTGTAGTCTGGACAGAGTGAAGTTTTGACTTGCTTTTGTTCACAGGGATACCTAATTTTTATAAAGCTGGAAAAAGGAGTCCCTGGTGTGGAGAAGATTCCTGTGGGGGTGTTTATGAGCCAGTCATCCAGGTATGGGAACACTCAGAATCCATGAAGTCTGAGATGAGCTGCAACCATTGCCATACACTTGGTGGACATCCAGGGGGCTGCAGCGACACCAAAGGGCAGGGCTCTGAAATGGAAATAACTGGCTCCCAGTTGGAAGTGGAAAAACCTTCCATCTTAAACAGTAATATGTGCCCTGAACAAGCATAACCAATTGTCTTTTCTGCAACTGAAGAATGGGCTGTACTGTTACCATCCAGAATTTTGTTTCTGTCACAGACTGGTTAAGATGCCTGAGGCCCCTGTTTTCCTTTGGCATCAAAAATATCCTTGAGTAAATTCCATTACGGGTTTGGTGGGACCCCCTGGACAACTCTTGTTTAGCAGCTATTTCTATTCATCATTTTTCTTTGGGAGGGTGGAACACACAGAGGTTTTCTTGAGTAAAAGGATAAGGAAAAGGGAATAGAACATCCTCTGGTTATGATCCTGTGAATCCAACATCTTGCGTGATGGATTTCCATGCTATGGGATGCAGGGATAAGAACCCCTGGCTGCTTCCAGAGGCAGCAGTCAGGCAATCATTCAGGAGCACTGGTAAGGCCTACCAAAGAAAGTACAGTTTTGTACCTACCATAAATGTAGATGTTCGAGTGCTAATACAGCTGCAGTAATCACAGATGGGTTTTCTGCCGTCAGGCGGGTCCTCGGTCGGCCGAATTCCAAAGTCTAGGTCCGGCGTCGGTTGTTGTCGCTTTCTTTCCTGACGTCAGTGCGACAGGGGTATATAAGACACAGCCGACGCCATTTTCTTCAGTCTTTCTTGCCCCAGATGTCAGGTGCCCCCAGAAGGAAGGCAAAACATAAATTATATATATAATCATGCAATGCAATATAATCAAAAATCAGTAGTTGCAAGCAAATACACCAAAGAAGGATAACCCAATCAGGTTGTATGAGGAGGTGTTAGCCACTAGGCCTTTACCAAGGGGGGAAGGAGGGAGGGAAACCTGTACTGCAGCTGTATTAGCACTCGAACATCTACATTTATGGTAGGTACAAAACTGTACTATGTTCATCGTGCATACAGCTGCAGTAATCACAGATGGGTAGAATCCCAAAGCTACGCACAGGGTGGTAGGCACTAGGTGGAACTGGGAGGAGCCAGAATGCCCTGCAACACAGCAGTGGCAAAGCCTGCTCTAGTTTTGGAGTATAAAGGCAGGTGCTAGTGTTTTGTGAAGGTATGCACAGAACTCCAAGTGGCTGCCTCCAAAATATCTTTGGTAGGGACTCCTCTGAGGAAAGCTGTAGAGGTAGCTGTGGCCCTTGTGGAGTGGGATCTGATGCCTGTGGGAACAGATTTGCCATGAAAGGAGTAACAAAACCGTATGTAGTGGCCTATCCATTTTGAAATTGTCTGTTTGGAAATTGGCTTCCCTTGAGCTCCTACAGCACAAGACACAAAAAGTTGTTCTGATTTCCTGAAAGGCTTTGTTCTGTCCAAGTAGTAACGTAGCTGTCTATGGATGTCTAAGGAATGTAGCAGCCTTTCCCCTTTGTTTTGAGGATTGGGGTAAAAGGTAGTTAAGTGTATGGCCTGATTTAAAGCTACCCTGGATACTACCTTAGGCATAAATGACGGGTTGGGTCGTAGGGAAACCCTGTCCTGATGGAAGATGAGAAAGGGCTGCTCAGCCATGAGGGCTTGTAGTTCCGAAACCCTACGAGCTGAGGTAATGGCCAGAAGGAAAGCTGTTTTCCAGGACAAATATTGCAAATCTGTTGAGGCAGCTGGTTCAAAGGGAGGCAATGTTAATTTTTCTAGAATGTAATTCAGATCCCAGGCTGGTATTGGTTGTCTCCTTGGAGGGCTTATATTCTTAGCCCCTCTGAGGAACTGTCTTAAAAGTGGGTGAGAGAATAAGGGTGGATCAGTGTTGTATTCTGCAGAAATGGCTGAGGCATGAATTTTGATGGAGGAAAATGAAAGTCCACTGTTCAACAGCTCAGCTAGATACTGTAATATCTAAGGCAAATTCAGTTTTCTAGGATCCTGGCCTTTTTTCTCATTCCAAGCGCAAAACCGTTTCCATTTTGCGGAGTAAGCCTTTCTAGTAGATGGCCTTCTGGCCTCCAAAATGACATCCTGCACCTCTTTAGAGAGTAGGGTCTGTTGTGGTGTTAAGGAATTTTCCATGCAGCCAGATTGAGTGTTTACAGCTGACTGTGAAGAGTTTTGTAGCTGTGCTGAGTCAGTAGAAGAGGCATTAGAGGTAGGGTCCAGGGAGGAGTATGTGTTAGGCTCCTCAGGAGTGGGTACCAGTGTTGTCTTGGCCAGTCTGGAGCAATCAGTATCATCTTTGGTCTGTCTGCTCTTGCTTTCAAGAGCACCTTGGGCAGAAGAGGCAAAGGTGGGAAAGCGTAAACTGTCCATGCTGCCCAACTGAAAGAAAGGGCGTCCACTCTCCAGGCCTTTGGATGAAAGGTCCTTGAACAGAACTTTTTCAATTGATGATTCCTGTGGGAGGTGAAGAGATCTATGTCTGGCCTTCCCCACGCTTGGATTATCTTTGTAAACACTTGAGGATGCAACTTCCATTCATGTGGGTCTATCATATTTCTGCTTAGATTGTCTGCCAGCGTGTTTTCCAATCCTGGCAAGTACTGTGCTTGAAGTTCGATTTGCCATTCCAGAGCCAAGTTCCAAAGTGACATGGCTAGCCTGCACAGGGGGTATGAATGTGTTCCTCCTTGTTTGTTTATGTACCACATTACTGTGGTGTTGTCTGTTCTTATCAATAATTGCCCTGGATGCAGGAGGTCCTTGAAAGCTGTAACTGCATTTGTCACTGCTAGCATTTCTTTTTGATTGATGTGAAGGTGCTTTTCCTTTTGGGACCATTTGCCCTGAATGCACCTGTCTGTCATGTGCGCCCCCTAGGCGTAGTCTGAGGCGTCTGTTGTGATGACTTGATTTGCTTGAGGCTTGCAGAATGGAAGACCTGTGTTTGTTTGGCATGCTTGGGCCCACCATAGAAATTCCTTTTGCAAACATGGGATTATTGGTATTATTGTTTCCAAACTGTGGCTGTGTTGAGACCATAGGTTTTTTAGGTACCATTGAAGTTTCCTCATATGCAACTTTGCACATGGGATTAAAAGAATGCAAGATGCCATGAAGCCCAGAGCCTGCAGGATTTTCCTTGCAGTGAGCCTGGTACAATTTGCTAGTATTTTGAAGTATTGAGTTAGTTGCCCCTGTTTCTCTGGCGTAAGATAGGCCATCTGGGTGTTTGTGTCCAAGTTGGCACCCATGAAAGTTATTTTCTGAGTTGGTGTTAGCCTGGATTTCTCTTTGTTGACTGTGTATCTCAGAGAATTCAATAACCGTGTTACATAAGCCAGATGTTCCAGAAGTATGTGCTTGCTGTCCGCTTGGATCAGGCAGTCGTCCAAATAAGGGTAAATTTGTATCCCTTGAAGTCTGCAGTAGGCAATTACTGATGCCAGGCATTTCGTGAATACTCTGGGCACAGTAGATAAGCCAAAGGGCAATGCAGAGAATTGATAGTGGATTGAACCTGCAAGAAATCTGAGGTATCTTCTGCAGCTTTGTCTGATTGGGACATGCAGGTATGCCTCCTTGAGGTCCAATGTTACCAGCCAAAACTCCTTGCCCAGCATGGGAAGAAGCTGCTGTAATGTGAGCATCTTGAATTTTGGTACGAGTAGAAATGTGTTTAGGATGGATAAGTCTAAAATGGGTCTCCAGTCGGTTCTTTTCCTTGGTACCAGAAATAGTCTGGAATAAAAACCTTGACCTTGTTCGTGAGTAGGTACCTCTTGAATAGCTTTCATGTCCATGAGCTTTGAAATTTGTATTTGAGCCTCTGCCCTTTGATTGTGTGGCAGGTTCGGCATGCCTCTCATTTTTGGAAGAGTGTGAAAATGAAATCTGTAGCCTCTGTTTATAATGTCCAGGATCCATTTGTCTGTTGTGATAATATGCCAGTTTCTTGAAAATAATGCCAGCTTTCCTCCCAAGGGTGCTGCCAGCTGAGACTTGCTTGGCATGAAAAGGGGGAAGTCATTGGGTTTGTTTCCTGTATTGCTGTGCACTGTCTTCGCCACCTCTTGGTGCTGGAGTTTACCATTGTCTGCCTCTATATGATCCTTGAGATTGTCCTCTGCCCCTTTGTGCGCCTGTATCTACCTCTTTGGTGCTTGTCCGTGGCTGGAAAGGACCAGTTTTTTTGAAGGCCAATTTCTGCTAAAACGTGGTGGTTGAACCTGTAGAAAAGCTTCGACAGTTTGCATAGATTTAGCTTTTTCTTCCATTTTCCGTAGTATCTGCTCAGCATTAGTACCAACTAGTACATTCTTTTGTAAAGGAGCATCTAGTAGTTTAGCTTTAACATGATCAGGCAAGGTTTGTTCTCTAAGCCAGGCATGTCTACGAATGACTGATCCTGTCACATCAGCTCTACTTGAGGCCTCTAGGGCATCACAGCCACATTGTAAGGTGTGTTTACCCACTTGTTCTGCACTATGCATCATATCCTGCAACTCCTTCAAATCTGGTTGTTCAGGTTGAGACATTTTATTTTTTAATTGTGATAACAGAAACTGTTGATATTTAATCATATGGAACTGACAATTTAAGGCCCTCATGGCTAGGGTGGCCGAGGTATATACCTTTTTTCCCCACCTTTCTAAGGATCTAGACTCTCTTTCGGAAGGTAGTGGATTCTTAGCAGTAGAGGCCTTCATTCCCTTGGGGCCTTGAGAAATGGTTTCAGGGTCAGCATTATGGCTTTTGTAAAGAAATTGGTGAGAGTTAGGAACTCTGTAGTACCTATCAGGCTTGACTGGGGCAGGAGGCAGGGAATCCGGATTAAGGCAAGCCTCCGAGTAAACATCATCAAGTATGTCCAAGACAGGAGGTATCGCCAGAGGTCTGTGCTGAGGTAACAAAAGAAATTCCCTAAGTCTTTTCTTGGAATCAGAAAAGTCTTGGCCTTCCCAATGGAAGTGTTCCCTCAAGGTGTGCAAGGTTTCCCCAAAAGAAAAATCCTCTGGGGGAAGATACAGAAGGAATGGACTGCTCTGCATCAGAATCTTCAAAAGGGGAGTACGAGTGTTCCTCTTCATCAGAATGTTCTGAAAAAATGGAGCCCTGGTCAGAAGAGGGAGAATCTTCCTCCACTCTGGGTCTCTTGTCTGGAGGGGGGTTGGGAACCCCTGATAAGAGTAATTAAATCCTCAGCCATTTTTAGCATCTGCTTTTTAGGCATGGGGCCTGGAGATGGGCCCTGTGCAACAGGCCTCTTGGAATGCATGGCTGATTTGGACTTAGTAAAGGCCTTTATGGAAAAGGAAGATGATGGTCTAAAGACACCATGGGTGGAAGTGGACCTGTCCACATTAGGAGGCTCAACACTCACAGTGGCTTCGGTGGTTGTAGTCTGGGTATGGGCCGAGGTACCTGCGGTCTCGGTTACAGAAGACACCGCCAAAGAAGTGTCGTCAGTAGTTGAGAACCGGACCACATGTAGCTGGTTTTGGCGTGGTGTCGGTGGAGACTGCGGACCTCGCGTGTCGATCTTTGTCCTTGCGTTTTTTGGACAAAACGGTAGTCGGATTCTCCGACGACATTTTATAATCAAAGGCTTTACCAAAAAAGTGCGAGGCGAACTCCGCCCGACGCTTAATAGTGCGTTTATTGAAAGTAGCGCAAAAGCGACAGCCCGAGACGTCGTGGTCTGGGCCTAAACAAGGTATGCAGAGGGAATGGAAATCCTTATGCGGTATTTGCTTCCCACAAGAAATACAACTGTTAACTTTGTCTGACATCGGTCTGAGGCAAGAAAAGTTTCCCCAACAGGGTACTTAGCTTTAAAGAAGACTTCAGTTTCCAATTTTTCGTAATTTCAGGAGCTGGCCGACCGGCACTTGCGAACTGCTTCTGCTTCGGGCACCGCGCGGCAAAAAAGACTGGAGAAAATGGCGTCGGCTGTGTCTTATATACCCCTGTTGCACTGACGTCAGGAAAGAAAGCGACAACAACCGACGCCGGACCTAGACTTTGTAATTCGGCCGACCGAGGACCCGCCTGACGGCAGAAAACCCATCTGTGATTACTGCAGCTGTATGCACGATGAACATCAGACCCGTAACGCCCTGGTTTTGCAGACCACCTCTGCCATGGAAGGAGACACTGACTATTAAGAGTTTCCCTGTTTGCCTTAGGGGAGTCTATCACCAGAAGTGCCAGGAGCAAACAGTGAGATTTGCAGAACCACAGCTTCTTCCCTCCTTTCTAGTTTCTAGAGAAGGACCTTTTGTGTGTGTGTGGGGGGGGGGGCAGAGAACCAGATCCCTAAGGCAGAAAAGATTGTCTCATCTTGATCACTTCCTTCATTTATTTATTTATTACTTACTGAGCATCTTTTTAACTTTTGGCAAAAAAAGTGTGGAGTCATCATAGTGGGATTGATAAAGCACGTTCCACAAAGTCAGACAGACGCATCCAGGCATGGCTCCTATCAGCTATGCAATTGCACACAGCTCTTAAAAGTGCCTTCTGTCACAATGGAAATGAGAAGCATAGACAAGTTCGAAAAGGGACTGAAGGGTGGCCAACTGCAAGTCGACAGAATTTCTTTCATCTGCAGACAGGGACATTGAAAGAGAGGTCTGGAGAACTCCTTCTCTGGAAGCCAGTCACCTATGCCAAACAGTTCAGCATCCTAAGTACGAATGTCAGTAAAGCATAAACTTGCTTCCCAAATCTGTCCAGTCTCCTGGTCTCCCTGTTTGGAGGAAGCACAGTGGAGCTTTCCTCAGTGAGTTCCTATCTGGTGGCCACTACCACTACAGAATCAACAGTGAGACCAGTATCTCCAATAAGGGCAAGCCTTTGGGGAGACCAAAAACTTCTCAGCTTTGCATGGGATTGGTTCAGCCATGTCTGGTTCCTTCTATACCCATTAAGAGATCAGGTCGACCATCTCATCCATGGGAGGGACCACCCCCGAAAGCCTCACAAAATAAAGTCTCTTCCTGGGATGGGGCTTTGGAGGACCAATCTCCTCTCTGTATAAGCAGTTCCAGTATTTCTCCAAATGAGATGTCCTTCAAGGGGGATCTGAGGGACCCCTCCCCCTCATCAAAGTTAGTACCTTGCAAGAATGTTTCAGTGAAAACTTCCCACAGGGTGATCTGGACAGGACTCGGAGGCAGAATAGGATCCCTCAGTGAGGAAAAATCAAAAGAACAAGAATCCAGCTAATAATCACACCAGAAATGTGGAAAAAAACAGCAAAAGTTGACAGGCCAAAAATGACGTACAGGAAAAATAAATGTTTCAAGAATCTACTGGAAAGAAAAGCCAGGAATGTGAGCAAGCACAGTAACAGTGGTATGTTTAAATGTGGGAGTTGTAGGCAGTGTCAGTTTATATTAGTAGAGGATACCTTTTATATAAAAGGGCACAAATTTAAAGTTAAATGGCATTTCAACTGTGAGTCTAGTTGAATATTCTATATTGTCTGTTGTGATTCTTTTCCTGCTTTTTATGTAGGGAAAACATCCAGAAAACTAAAGGAGAGAATTTATGAACATGACGTGGAGGTTAACAAAGCAAAAACTGTTATTGCGTTGTATAGACACATACATGCCTGCCCTAGTCACAGATTTAAAGTTACAATTCTGGAGCAGATAACAGAACTTCACTTTTTTGCCTATATAAAAGCTTATTCTTGTAATGTTTTAGTTGCTTATCCATTTCTTATAACATTTAGGTGGTTCAGATATAGAATAACTTTTTATGCAACTATTACATAAACTATGGGAAAAAATTTTGTCCTAAATTCTCAGGACATTTGCCATTTTTACAATTTTTTTGCAGGACACAACAGCCCAAAGAGGGACTGTCCCTCACAACATGGGACAGATGGTAACCCTATAATAGATCTGTGGCGTTTTATCTGGACTTTTGCCTTTTCCACATTTCTGGTGTCGTTATCCCTCAGTGAGCACCATCTCAAAACAAGGAAAGATTGGCTGTCCTGACAGGACAGAGAGTAGGATTAGGACCCAGGGAGCTCCTATGGGGAGGGGAAGGATCTGAGCAGGAAAAGGAAGTTTGCTACCCAGAATAAGAGAACATTCTCTCAAAAGCTTGAAAAGCAGAAGTTGAGACCAGACCAGAGACCCCTCCTTTAGGAGCTGAAGCACCTAAATTGGACTGGTCTCAAAGTCCTGCTCAGTTCTGCTTCAAAACCGACACCAAGGCTGAGCTGTCTAGTTCCTAAGCTTTAAAGGGAAGGGTCAGCTCTGAGAACTTCAGAGTCATGCCAGGCCCAACACATCCAACACAAACATTTTGACTATAAGATCTGTCTAGGTCCAAACTACTTGGCACCAATCAGATCAGAGAAGCAATTGGAGTCAACAAAGACCATGTCTTCAGAGCTGATGTAAACAAACCCCAGAAAACAACTGGGTCCAAATGTCCTGAATCTGAAGGATGGATCAGGAAAAGAGTCATAATATGACAAGGGAAATGGCCCATGCTCATTGGTCTGACAGTAGTTAGAGCCAGGAGACTCCCCCATTTAGGATTGGGTTCCAAGTAACTTTCTCATCACTCTATCCATATTCACTTTGGAAAGGCTCCTGAAGTACTGCACCGACCAGAGGGATGAGGCAGTGAAGGAAAGTCTGGAAGAACAGTGGAAAGTTCTTTCTTGAAGAAATAGGGGGTCTTAGCCTGGGTGCAGCCAGCTCCAAGGAGAACCATGGTTCTGACAATGCAGAGGTGTCTGTTCCAATGATGATAGGGTCCAACACTGATGTTGGATCCGAGGTCTTAGTAAGTTTCAGAGCAAGACGAAGAGTGCTCTAGGGACTGCTTCTTGGACTCTTTGGCCTTCTCCTTTTCTTTAGGCTTTTCACTACTCGTCTGACCCTTGTACTTGTCAGTGGGTTTCCTGACAGAGGGGAGAGACAGTAGAAGTAGTTGAGTGAGTCAGAGAAGCTTCTCCAGTGGAAGCAGGGAGAATAGCCTTTAAGGCCAATTTATTTCTCATTTTTGTAACAGCTCTAGTGCCAAAGGCAGTGCAAACAGACCACTGCTCATATCAAGATGAGCAGCCCCCAAACAGTAGATATACTTAGTATGTGCATCTGAATTAGGAGTTTTATGGCTACAGGCCACACATTTAAAACATGATGTCTTATTAACCATGAAAACAGAGCCTACCTCAACACCTAAAAAGAAGCATCATAAAAGCACAACCACAAGAAACAGCAAATAACAATTCTATGTGACAGAAACAGTGCCTCAAAAGTACCATTAAATACAAAAATCATAATTACAAAAAGTTACTGACTAGAAAAATGTCAAAATGGTGAAAACAGAAAACCTACTTCTAAAGGCTTTTGTTTGCTTTATTTATTTATTTGTTTATTTTTAGGCAACTGGGTAAGGGGAGGAGGCTGAGCTTTATATCCAAAGACTGAGAGTGGCCAAAGTCGGATTCTGATGAGTTATGGGTGGCAGAGACAACATCAGATCTGGAGTTTGTACAGTGATTTCTGGACTACCAGACAGAACATTCTAAGTTCCAGGTAGTCCAGAAAAAATGAACAAAAAAAAATGAATGGCAACCCTACTCATATGTAACAATGTAACTGACTGCTGTATTTGCTGCATTTTTTCCTTTACTGAGCCTGAAAATGGTCCACTGAGACTGGCATTTTAAACCAGAGAGGAAATTAAAATGAAATGAAATAAAATTAAATAAAACGTACAATTCAGTTTGCATGTTTACAAATATACGCTACACATGGCCTCATTTGCAACAAAATGCTTCGTTTTAATGGAACTTATTTATTTATGGTTCTAATTTTGCAGTTCTAAACCAATGAACAAATGAGTAAATAAATAACATCCAGTTAAAAAAAAAAAAACAAAAAAACAAACTCGAAGTACTGACTTGTGGAGGAAGCACCGTTACTACATGGTTACATATATCCTGAAAACTGCAGTTTTAATGTATTTTTTAGGAAAGGAAAGGCAGGAAATTAAAATGTAAAAAGATTTCATACCGGCTTGTGGGGAGCATTACTCACTCTTCAGCACTGAATAAAATAAGATTTCAAATAAGCCTGCTTTCCACGAAACAGACTTCCCCTAAGCATACTACAAAAAAAAATACAGCTTCTTACCTATCACTGACATGTCCCTGAGTAGGAATACCTTGGTTGGATGAATACAATGCTTGCCCCCAGTTTCCATGTACACTGTATGAGTTACAATCTGTAAAGAAAAAAAAAGTTAGAATAACTGGAAGTACCCTCCTGTACTACTTTGTTAACAGTACACTTCAAAAAATGTAGAGTCTACCATACTAACAGTTTTTGCTAGTCAGCATCTGTAACTTCAGTACACAGCTCACAAACTTTACAAAAAGAAAAGGGTCCGAATGGAGAGATGATGAAATCAGCACGAAAAGGAGTACAGCATTACTGAAAATGAAGTGATTCTCAAGTCTTGGTGAGTATCTTCGCATGGTGGACCTTGTTTTCATAAAATCTCACCAAGATGACACTGATGAATAAAATTTATATAGCATACCTCATTGACAGAGGTAGGTTAAAAAAAAAAAAAACAGCTAGGTGTCCAAGTCCCAGGATAAAAAAGTGACCAGTTTTGGTGTGTAGTGCACATACTTGTGCCAGGACTGGAAAAAATGACACCCCAGAATTCACTAATCTTCTGTGTAAGACTAGATTAGTCTTACACGGAAGAGCCAGTCTAAGAGTAAGACGGCAGCGAACCATGCATATTAATGAGGGCGCACTGCCTCAACTCTAAAGCTAACATGTAGCGTGGACGAGTGTAGGGGGCATGTCGGACTGCCGAGCAGTCCAAAAATCCATGCCCCTGCAATTTTGAAACTCGGGAAATTTCTAGTTACATGAGCAAGTCCACTCACATGTGTACATTCAAACACTACACTCCCCCATATATTAAACCCCGTACAAATATAAAAAGTAAAAGAAATGATTTTTTTTTTCATTTCCGATATAGTTGCCCGTATTTGCGCGGGTTTGCCCATTGCTTAGCTACAGTTAGACACCAAAGATGATGATAAAAAAAATATATGCAAATTAAGCGAAATAGCGATAGCGTAGTGGTTAGAGCCTTCGCACAAAGAGGAGGCATTAACCGGTTCGAGTCCCACCACTACACGTTCCACTTTCTGTTGGAAATCTGTACACAAAAATATTTCCTGACATTTATTATTTAAAGTTTTGTAAAAAGCATTGAAAATGTTATATGTAGTAGTGAACGAATTTTATATATATACATATACATATATATATATATATATATATATATATATATATCTAGGAAGGTGAAATGGTTATGCATACTGATGCATGAGTAACTTATTTTAAGCAATGTAAAGCACTGCTAAGCATATTTTACCAGTATTGAGCATATTTATATTTAATTGCTCGTAGCTGAGCACTGCGTCAACTAGTGCAATGTCTTTGCCAGGAGCTGCGCATCGAGCCAACTAGTGCAACCAGAACATGTTTGCGCATAGCTGCGCACCACGCTAACCAGCGCAATGTCGGGCAACGCTGAGCAAAGTCGGGCAAAGTTGAGCAAAGTCGGCTAAACACGGCCACACCTCCTTTACTGCACCTTAACTGTTCAGGTCTGGCCAGTAGGAAAATAAAAAGCAGTGACAGGGCTCGAACTCGGGATACTGTGCACTATAGTCACAGTACATAACCACTAAGCCATGACAGCATTTCATAACCATGCACTTTCAACAGACACATATCTATCGAAGGAATATTAAACATTGCTAACATCAGCTAAGCAGGTGTGCCTACATCTGAGTTTTTTCAAAACTGGCCAATCACAAATAAGTGCAGGAAATGAGGCATATTTAAGCTTCACAGGTGGGAATACCTGCCATAACTGGCTGTAGCTCCCTTCTGCAGTCAGCATGGCCGGTGTTGGAGAAGGCACTCAATTTTGAGCGCAACGTTGGGGCATTGAGGAGACCAAAGTAATGGTTTGGCTCCTTGTCCACAATCATGAGGAAAAACTCCTGCAGGGCCAGGACCAGGGCACCCAATACAAAACGTAGGCCTGGAACTGTTTAGCTCATGATCTCACCAGTGCCACTGGTGTTCCTCGGACTGGTGAGCAGGTCAGGCACCATTACTCTGACCTGAAGTGACGTAAGGAGGATCAACTGGACCAGTGGATCCAGGAGGCCCGTGGGATGGCAAATGCCCCAGTACTGAGTAAGTAGCCATTGTATTAAGTAGTTAAGAATTGCTATGCTTATCTATACTATGGATAGGTATGTCTCAATATCACTGCATTTACTTCACAGCTGCAGGTGTCCAGGCTATGAATCAGCAAGCCCATGAAGATAGGCTGCAAAGGCTGCGGCATCAGGCAGGTTAGTAATTATTCTGCATGTACTGTTATATAAAATAAATGAGAGAGCCTTCAAAAAGTGTTTTAACCCAATAAATAAGGTGTAATAATCCTTTAATAAAAGTATAATTCCTGGAGTGCGTCTGTGTCATTTTCTTTGATATGTTGTTGTATTGTTGCATTTTACAAATAGTACTGTTGTATTAAGCAGTGTTAACCCACACTTGGGTAGGCCCATATAACGTGGATAAAGGGAGTGCCAGTAGCTTCTATGCATATTTACAGCCCTCAACTGTTGGTTCATGCCCAGCATGTACAGGTTAATCTGGCACATGAGTAGCTTGATATTTTGTTCCCCAGAAATGCCAGTGTGCTGCCAGAAATGTAGGGAGCTGTTAACATATAACTGATACTTTCACCTGAACATATCTAGACAATTATATGAAAGTAGAGCTGTCAGTGTACCATCTTAGCAGTAGTGTGTATGAGCAACTTTCAAAATATGTAGCAGTAACATCTGCATCTTGGACAGTTTGTATGCAAGATACAGCTCATGTATATAATGATCTAGCAAAATCCAATTGCACAATATAAGGGCATTGGGTAGTGTAATAATACATGTAAGTGACATATAACTGCAGCTAATAGGAATATAGTGAAAACTAGAAGGCTATATAAGTTGTTAATTGAGCTATCCTTTTCCACCCTACTGTATGTGCATAAAAAATGCAATTCCACACCTCAATGGGTATGTCTAATCTCAAAACATTTGTTGGGACATATGTCCTATTTGGCAACTAATAAGGTTGTGCAAGAACAAACAACTGATAAAATATAATCAGATCCTGCAGATAGACTAGTGGTGGACCGTAGCTGGGATAGCTACTAAAGTTCAAAAAAATGACACGGATATATGAAACTTGAATTATGTCACTGATAAAACAGAACGAAAAAAAGATGAAAAAACACTCCTTTTAAATCCACAGAAACCTCACTGCTTCGCCGAATTGGCAAGATGTTGAACTAAAGTGTAACAAAAGACTGTTACACACTGATGTTTAGCAGTTCAAAAGTAAAGTAGGACTAAATCTGTTTATATCCCAGGCATATACATTCCTATAACTCTTCCAAATGATGCAAAGTAACTTGAACACAACTCACAACAGTCTGTGTGGAGAGACCACAACAAGCATAAAAAGTACCTTAGAATGTTTGTAAAAGCTGATGAAATGTTGTAGAGCAAATGCCTGGTTGCTCAGGAAGTCCTGACTATCCGTTTAGCTTGTGGTAGAGAAAACCCAATCCAATACTTTGTAGTTAGAAAAACACAAGAAGCTTCCCTTTGCAAACTCAATAGTTCCAGACTTGCAGGAAGCAAATGAAGCACTAGCACAATTGCTATGTAAACAAACTCAGAAGTTCCAAACTCATACACTGTTATACACTGATGTTTAGAAGTTCAAAAGTATAAAACCATTTTTAATTCTTGATATATAATATTTTTATGGCTGCAATATTTGATGAAATGTAAGTGCACATAGTGAATTTAATTCATGTTTTAGTATTTCAATCACAATACCATATGAACAATTATTTTTAGTGACTTTTAAAATCAATATTTATAATTATATATACATTTGTATTTACTTTTGGTATGTATATACATAAATCACCTAGATTTATATGTTTTTTTATATAGGTCCAATATTAGTTATGTTACAAATGGAGTACTGTTTCTTTAAATTGAGTAACAAAGTTTTGGCGCCAAAAACTGTTTTTAAATGAGTTAATTAAATGTTTTGCACTAGTTCTGATGAAGTCTGCGATGGTGCAGATGAAAGCGCTCAACTAGTGCTTAAGGAATGCTATCGTTGTAATAAAGGATTTATTTTCAGTCTACAGCCTTTTTGCTTCCTATGAGTTTGGAACTTGAGTTTGTTTACATAGCAATTGTGCTAGTGCTTCATTTGCTTTCTGGAACTATTGAGTTTGCCAGGGAAAGCTTCTTTGTTTTTCTAACTACAAATTGATTGGATTGGGTTTTCTACACAAAGCTAAACGGGACTTCCAGACTCTCCCCAGGCAGGCATTTCTTAAACATTTCAGCTTTCATACATTTTTGGCTAATTCTAAGGTTATGTTATGGTTGTTGTGGTCTCCCCACACAGACTGTGTGTGTTGTTCACTTTGCCTTGGATTTGGATTTGCAAGGAGGAATATGCATATATAATATACATAACAGATTTTAACTACTTTTACTTTAACACTGTAAACAAACATCAGTGGACTTGAGTTTGTTTACATAGCAATTGTGCTAGTGCTTCATTTGCTTCCTGCAAGTCTGGAACTATTGAGTTTGCAAAGGAAGCTTCTTGTGTTTTTCTAACTACAAAGTATTGGATTGGGTTTTCTACCACAAGCTAAACGGATAGTCAGGACTTCCTGAGCAACCAGGCATTTGCTCTACAACATTTCATCAGCTTTTACAAACATTCTAAGGTACTTTTTATGCTTGTTGTGGTCTCCCCACACAGACTGTTGTGAGTTGTGTTCAAGTTACTTTGTATCATTTGGAAGAGTTATAGGAATGTATATGCCTGGGATATAAACAGATTTAGTCCTACTTTACTTTTGAACTGCTAAACATCAGTGTGTAACAGTCTTTTTGTTGCACTTTAGTTCAACATCTTGCCAATTCGGCGAAGCAGTGAGGTTTCTGTGGATTTAAAAGGAGTGTTTTTTCATCTTTTTTCGTTCTGTTTCATCAGTGACATAATTCAAGTTTCATATATCCGTGTCATTTTTTAACTTTAGTAGCTATCCCAGCTACGGTCCACCACTAGTCTATCTGCAGGATTTGATTATATTTTATCAGTTGTTTGTTCTTGCACAACCTTATTAGTTGCCTTACAGTGATGGCGGAAGCAGTGGTTGGGGCGTCGGCTGTATTGGATGGTGAAGAAATTCTACTTTTAAGGGCTGAAGTAGCCAGATTACACCAAGATGTCAGCAAGCTCACGGAATTAGTCACTTCGATTGTTAAATCTACACATATTAACGGTAAACATGAACGAACATCTTCCCACAAGGACATACCCAGGATTCAGGATAACAGCGAGAATGACTTGATATTGACAGTGGATACCAATGTTGAAATACCCAATGGACAGGGGTGTTTAAATCAAACAGGGTCATCACACAGAACGGGCAATATAGATATGAACCCAAGGCGTTGATGACCTATCGATACCTGAAAAGGACTTTACCTTCGATTTCAGCTTTTTCACAGTAGAGCTGAAATGGACTATAGAGGGCCAAGCGAAACATGCACCCCCAAAAACCTATTCTGCTATGGCATGTATGCCAAATACTAAAACTCAATGTACTATACCTAGTAATTCTAACTTGTTACACAATGAAAATACTGTGAGAAACAAGAGAGTTACACAAGGAAAACATGTTGATAATAATTATTCCACGCTTAATAAGTTTCTCAAAATGATTATGCTTTTGATCCATCACACTCTAATGAAATGTTTCAACATCATGATAATGTTATTAACAAAAATATGGGGATGATGATCAAAATGAATCCATCAAAAGTAGTATATACAAAATGGGAAACATTTTAATACAAATACAGAATATTAAAGTTGATAAAGCTTATTTGAAGCAATGCATTAATTCAAGGTAGTTCCCAAAGGGATTAGGTTTTTCAAACTACCTATGGGCCTAGAATACAATGAGAGTACAATTTCAGCTTTCAACAGTTTGTTTGATGATTTTGGCATTTGTTATGAATTTGTTATTGAAGTGTTACGAGGATAAGTTGAATGTACTCATTGATGAAGTAGAGCATGTTAATGAATTTATTTTATGTAACCCTGCATTTGAACAGTGGTATGATTTATACCACAAACAATTCCAAATGGCAGAAACCACAGCGGAAAATATTTTCCGAAGGAAAAACAAAAAATTAGAGCGTGGTATGGAGCTATATAGAACTTGTAAGGTATATGTTTGGCCACAAGATAGGAAAGAAAGATTAGATGAAGGATATACACATGTAAGAGGTAGAAGACAGGTGGACAGACAGGAAAATTTTCAGGAGGAAGACACCATCAAAATTATGGAAAAACAAATTACCAGAGCAGCAGAAAATACAAGTAAAATCCAGAGTTTGTCAGTTTAGAACGACAGTTGGAGGTTCTACTGTCTCTCCTCCTGCCATTTTAGTTCCCTCTAGAGAGATTGACGTGGTCCCATCTCCCTTCAACATCAACAATGAAAATTCAAATAATGGACATGATGAAACTGTGAAAATAGACATACAGGAGGTAGATACATCAGAATTAGAAAAAGAAAAACCTAGTATCACGCACTATAAAGGCTTCAACGTGTACAACTACACAGATGTTCCTATTCATGAAGAATTATGTTCCCTTTTATGCAAAGGAACCAAATTCATCCCTACACAGAAATTCAATCTAGTAGATCATATAAAAGAAATCAAATTATATAGTCGCAGACTTAACCTGGCTCTACTATTTGAAAAAGGAAAGGATGATGAGGCCACATACATACCCACTGAATTAAAAAGAAAAAGTACATTTATAGCTCAGTACAATTCACAAGTGAATGTATTTGAACAAATGATATGTAAAGAACTGTATCTACTCAACCATGAAATCACAAGAGAATATCGGAAAAACAGGAATTAACAAAAGATAACATCTCCAAAGAAGAAAGAGCGGTACTGAATGAATATATGTATAAAAAAGACGTAAGAATAATGAAACCCGACAAGGGGAGGGGCAGTTATTTATCCCCAAAAAGATTATATCACTGAGATATACCATATTTTATACCATTCTGGGAATTACCAACAGGTTTCAATCAATCAAATTAACCAAGGTTTTAGAAGAATTGACATAGCTTTGGAAGAATACTTTATTGATAACCGCATCACAGAAGAAGTATATAGGTTTCTAAAAGTGGATCATCCAGTGATGGCTTGCATAATAGGAATACCGAAAATTCATAAGTCTCTGACCAAACCACCCTTCAGACCCATCATCTCAGGTTCAAAGTCAAAACATATAACATAGGAGTAACGATCGATAGATGGACGAAACATATTTATACACATGTACCATTCATCATCAAAGACTCATGGGATTTCTTGAGTAAACTCAGTCCTGACAAATGGACAGAACAATGTACATTCATCACCATTGATGTATGTGACTTATTTTCATGTATTCCTAAGGACGAGGGACTAGAGGGATTTGCCAGGAGTCTTAGAAAGTTTTCTACATTGACCTGGGATAAAATAAATCTAATCATGGATATGATGGGCCTAGTGTTGGATCACAATTATCTTACTTTCGAGGGTGAATTTTTCAGACAAAGCAAGGGAGTTGCTATGGGCGCATCTTGTGCCCCAATATTTGCAAACTTGGTTATGTCTGATTGGGAGAATGAATTCATTACCAACTGTGCATTCTCCAGCTACATCACCTTCTATGTAAGATTTCTGGACGATATATTCATTCTGTGGAAGGGACCCAACGAGACAATACCACAATTTATTGAATACATCAACGAAACTACCAATTTTTTGAAATTTACCTATGAAACAAATAACTCAGGTATTTCATATTTGGATGTGTTCATAGGTTCCAATGAGGAAGGTTTTACATCCAAGATACATAGAAAAGCACATTCTCTAATGATTATCTATTTTTGGAAGTGAACATCCACCACACATTTTCAAAAATATTATGAAGGGACAGTGCATTAGATGTGCTAGAATGTCATCAACTAGAGAATTCATGGAAGGAGAAATGGTTCTGTTAGCAGATTTATTTGAAAGGAGAGGATATCCCAGCAACATGATTAGTGACACCATTGAATTTGTCAAATCCCAATGGGGAATAAAATACAAACCACTGCTAGGTCTTGATAAAGAGATTAACGCCAACTTGCAGAAAGCAAATATGGGTAGAGTGTGTGTTCTGACCTATACCCCTCACAGCACCAAGATTAAGGACATTATAAAGAAATATTGGGACATTATCACAGTATCAGATGTCAACAAAAATATACTGGGTGAGGAACCTAAGATAGTATACAAAACTGGTCCCAACATAAAAAGATTACTGGAACATTCCAAGTTAGGGAAAGGCAGAAACAATAATAAAGACAAGGTTTTCACCAGAAAGTGCGGAAGATGCAAACAATGTACACATATAAACACCAACAGTGATATTGTTTTGAATGACATTAATCACAGTAAAATTAGGAGCATAGGTGGAAATTGCAGCACCAAGCACATAGTATATTTAGCTCTGTGCAAAAAATGTCCAGCCTATTATATAGGCAAAACAGAAAGAGAGTTAAAGAAACGTATTTATGAGCATTATTATAAAATTAGGAAAATGGATAGTAAAAATGCCCTATACAGACACATCAAGGAATATGGTGAGGGACACACATTCTCCTTTATGATAATAGATGAGGTGAAGGAAATTCCTTTTGGAGGGGATTGGAAAACAAGACTGGCCTGTAAAGAAAGCAAGTGGCAGATTTTAACTGATTCCACCAGGAATCCAGGTATTAACGATTTTATAAGTGCTATGCTAGGCAGAAAAAGTGCTATTGCATACAGTGTGATTAAGTCCCTTGGTTTTAACTAGGGTGTGTCATTGGAGGCTAAAGCACTACATCTATGATTATTGACTGGTAGAGATGCTGAATCCAAATCCTGTGTGTACTGTAGTACTACATGAAGCTCTGGGCCTGTACAGCAAAGTATGGTGTATGTCCACATTGCTTGCATCCACTGTTTTGTGTGGTCCCTGTATTCATCACAGATTACATTTCTCAAGATTAAGGTTGTGTAAGTACTGACACACAGTACTGTATAGTACACACTGAAAGCTTATCTGGGTTGTCATACCTTGTGTCCTGTAATTATGTCTGATGTGTGTGTGGGTATGTCTGCAACATGTCCTTTGACATATGTGTGGTAAAACATATGACTGAGTATCTAGTAACATTCATAGTGTACTACAGCAGTATGTGACCTATATTCCCAATTGTGCACATATTTTGGACACGGGTTTGCCATTAACAAGTTGTGTGGTATAATAGTAATACATTTACTGGACCTTACACTCATTGTGATGGATGATATATTTCTTTACACATCAGCTTGATGTATATCTGCTGTGGCTAGGTGGTGCATCGTGTTGCATACAGTGCGCCGGGTACTCTTGTATAGTCTTATATAGTAATTTTATTTTGTTGCTGTGCAGAACATGGTTCATTAAACTGAGAGTGAGCCAGGCACTTCCAAGCAGTTGTGGGGTGAGCAGTAATAAGTGGCAGTTAAAGTGTTTCACTCTTGGTTAGCTAACAGGTTGCTATATAAGGCAGTTCAGTGA
Organism: Protopterus annectens; assembly: GCF_019279795.1. Lineage (NCBI taxonomy): Eukaryota > Metazoa > Chordata > Ceratodontiformes > Protopteridae > Protopterus > Protopterus annectens. Next base: position 175,378,210 of record NC_056748.1, read on the forward strand.
AATCTGTACTGTATAATGTTAAATGTGCCAAATGACTTGCTCATACATATTTTCGTATTTATGTCTTCCAGGGATCATGGCACATCGCAGGAACCTCACTTACGGTAGTGATGAAGATGACATAATTACTACCAGTATGATTCAGCACTACAGTCTCATGTTCTCACGAACCAGCCAGGACCAGCAGGGGCATACTGCAATGTGGCAAGATGTTGTCCTCAAGGTAAATGAAGTAGGCCTGCATAACCAGACATATGATCAGGTACGCCACCACTGCAGTGATCTTCTCAGACATGTCTGTCAGCGTGCTGCTGATGTGCGGAGACAACAGCTTGCAACAGGAGGTGGTGTTAATATCCACCCCCCCCCTCATCAGAGTGGAGGAGCTGCTCCTGAGCCTGGTGGCACCTGCCCAACAACAACAGCAGCAGACATACACCATAATGGAGGTTGGAGCCACCCAGCAAGCACACATGGAGCATGCAGGTAACATGGCACATCTGTAGACTACTGTTATCTGTATTGGTAGATCATGCATATGTGAGATGTGGAGTGTGTCATTAAAAGATGTGGAGCCTGTTGTTGTGCAATACTTATCATTTGGAACATAATCTGTAGCCCTATGAATGTAAACTGTTGTTGTACTGTAAGATTGCAAACACACAGTAGCAATGCCACAGTTGTGGCCACTGACAAACTGTCTCATCTCTATGTAGGTCCCCCTGGGGTGACATCAAGGCAGCTGACAGATGCTGGTGAGTGTGTTCTACATTTATTATTGTAAATAAAAAGTGCATGTCATAGTTAAGGTGTAGGCCATGTACACATATAACACACCTACCCATAATGCATGCTGTGCATGTTTGGTGTAAGACCACGCACATCTCACTAATGTGATTAGCTGCCTCAAACACATGCAATACCCAGACCATCTCAAACAAATGTGGCTAGACTGTAGTGACCATTGGACAGGCACAGTTGATACTCAACATGCACATAACATATACATCTATGTCATACACAGAGCATTTTAACATGTTACACATACAGAATTCCCAAACCCTCTGTAAAGACACACTCCAGTATCCAAAATCTCATCCACACATTACACATAATATACCTGAGGGGTAGAGGCCAATCACGGGGCATTTAAACACTCTGCAACACATTCATGTCAGGGAATGCCCCTTATAGGCCTCCTTACAAACTCATGTAACAACTGGTTGTGCAATGGTGAATTTAGCCAAGGTAGTACAGTTCCAGTACAGCATGAGTAGTGCTGGTTTGGGAAACATTTGTAGCCTTGAGTGACCACATGATGCTTCCTGATGATGGCCTATGGTACTATACTGCATCCAGTTATTGTAACCACAGTACTACACATATCTTTCATTGCTATACACCTTGCTATACACCTTAATGTTGTGTGTGTGTGCACACATATGCACCACTAAACAATATGCATACCAATCACCATTTGCACAACTGACACATATATGTCTTGTGATGCTATTGAGTTTTGAATACCTGCACAGCAATGTTGTGTCCATGTATGCATTGTGTTCCAGGGGGAGGCGCATCACCTAACAACAAAACACATGCATCAAAGCCATGTATACTGTTAGTAACAAGGACTGTCTACACTTGCACTGCATGCTGTTGAGCAACACATGTCCTGCATGCTGACATATGTGATATGACTGTTTTGCTTGTGATACTGTACCTCACCATAACCTGCTATTGTGTATGTTCTGAGATTGCTGGTATTGTGTGTGTCTGCTTTAGGGAGGAGTGTATTTTTGTGTGTGTGCATGTGTGCATGTGGTCTGACATCAAGTTCAGGTCTTAATGTGTGATTCCCGTTTTCCTCTCACAGGTGCTGAGGTGGGGCTGGTTCAGTACAGCAGGGAACTTGATGTCACTGAGACAGACAGTGTTCATGAGGATAGGTGTGTTGAGGCACAGGCAGGTTTGTCAGGGTCTGTTGTTGGGCCACCAATTGACAGTACACAATTCTCCACCCCATCCATGCACACAGTCATACTGCCTGTACATCCATCATCACCACTGCCCTTAGCTGAGGGACAGTGTACGGTTGGCACTGGCCAGGACATGTCACATGTATCAGGACACAGCAGCCATAGTCAGATGTCTGGAACGGTACCACATAGGCAGATGCCCAGGGGTTCTCGTCAGAGCACTGCTGGTCATCATGCCCCTGGCAGATGTGCCACACCTCTTTCTACCACACGCATGTTGTTCCAGGCTGTCATGGAGGCACAGACACGAATGGAGCGGTACACCAGACAGGCACTAAGGGCACAGAGGACTCATAACACCTCTGTAAATGACAGTATCAGTGACCTAGCAGGTGCCATACGTAATTACACTGAGGTCATTGATAGACGTTGGGGTGAGACATTGGATGTCCTCCACAATGTCATGTCCATGTGTCAGGGCAGTGCGGGACAGTTGAGATGTTGACGGGGACGTATGCCAGCAACATCAGCAGCTGGAGGTCGCCGTGGACGTCCAGCAAGTCACAGCCGCTCCCGTAGTGCCAGTACCAGCCCCAGCAATGTTGGGGAGCTGTCCATAGACCGTCCTAGAAGACCACGTGCACGTGGCTCTGACCAGTCCCAGCAGGGAACTGGATCCAGTGGACATATGTCAACCTCTTCAGATAGTACCCAGTCTGGATTAGTACCTGATACTGTCTGTAGCACCCTTGCCTGGCACAGGTTCCATACCCATGGCCAGAGACAGTGATCTGTAAAGCCTGCCAGGTACAGTCTGTAGCTGTCTCACAAATCCCCGTATATGGCAGCCACATGGTGGAACTGCTTGTATGCAGACACACAGACATAAACCAGAAACCTAGGGCAAACACATACCTGCATACATTACATCAACATTGGCCCATAACAGTACTCATGGCCCTCACACACACATGTCGATTGTATGGCCCAGTGTAGGCCTCTGGCAAACCAACAACACACCCTGTGCATATGATGAAACCTGTGCCACATCCTGTCATCTGTAACATTAATGCAGGAACAGGCTAACATGGTGCTGATGCACAGGGTGACTTTAATAAAGTATAGCGATCGTTGAATGTGTAGCATGTTGTCAGCAGTAAAGTGTAATGATATCCTTGAAGGTGTAGCTGAGCAGGCATGATGCATTAAAGCTGTCATTAGCAATGTTGTATTGTTTCCACCAGTGTTTATTCCAATTGTGTTTTGTTTGCCCATGTGCCACTTGGCTGATGTGTGTAGCTGTATCAGCATGTGTTAAGTGTGGGGTGTGTGCAGCACAGGTCTGCAGGTGTACATTTGTGAACATGGTGGAGGTGGCACTGTCTGCATGTACGTGCATATTGGACACATGGGCAGGGTGGCATGCCCTGTACTGACCAGTGTTAACCCTCCATACTTTCTATTGGTGGCCAGTATGCATTGTACTACACACATTTTGGAACTTGAGTACACGTGTGTGTATGGCACGGGTTGACACTGTGCTGCGGGTGATGCTGTTGTTGCTATCTGTCATTGGTTTGCATTACTAAGGTTAACACTGTCCCAGCTGCATAATCCTTTATTAATGCACACTGTTCACCTACAAGGTTGCATGGACCGTGCTATCACAAACACAAGAAATTCTGCGTTATACAGTAAAAGTGCATTAGTCTCATGGACCCCTGCCATAAACTAAATATAGAATAGAAGGTGTGAAGTTGTACCAAAAGAGTTACATACCAAGAAGGGATAACCTCTCTGGTCAGTATCATTGGGAAAATACAATCCCTCAATAAACATACAAGGCAAGCTTCAAAATACAAAATGGCAAGGATTCCAAAGACAACACTAAAGCTTTCTTCAGTGTTGTTCATAATCTACAGGGGAAATCTCAGATCGGGTCACAGTTAATGTAAATGGTCACAAAGTACACTTATCAGACTGACATTACCAATTCCTTGTCAGACAGTTTGAATGCGGATTTCACCACCCTGTCATTACACAAGAGCCACATTTCCAGACCTGAATAATGTAAAACCTGATGATTCACAGACACTCTAGTTAAAACATCTCTTTAACAATGTACACACCACAGTGGCAATGGTACTGGACAGTGTCCCTGGCTGTGTCATACACAAGCTGACATATGAAGTCACCACTCACCTAAACGCTCTGTCCAGATGCAGCCTCTCTACAGGTTACATACTTGTGGAATGACACACGGTAATGGTGTTCACAGTCCACAAGGGTTGAGCTACGTCTTCTTCTCCTTTCGGATGCTCCCATTAGAGGTCGCCACAGTACATCATTTCTTCCCGGCCTCTGCATCTTGCGCTATCACACCATCCACCTACATGTCCTCTCTCACCACAGCCATAAACCTCATCTTAGGCATTCCTCTTTTCCTGTTACCTGGCGGCTTCATCCTTAGCATCTATTTCACAATACACTCTGCATCCCTCCTCAGCACATGCACAAACCAACTTAATCCTGCCTATCTGGCATGGTCTACTAACATTCAAACCTGGCCTGACCCTCTAATATACTTATTCTTAAACCTGCCCACCCTCGTCACACCCAGTGCAAATGTTAACATAAACTGATTAAGGGTAGAACTACAACAGGTCCTGGAAACTCTCACCCTATAAGCCAGACCAATGTTATCTGGAAGGCTATGTAGCACAGCATTATGGAACTCATTAACAGAGACATTATGAACCCGCAAACACTGCACCATACCCACTTAGGTTCTCTAAAGGCCAGATCATGGCTCCTACACCTAGTAGACTTCAAGCCAGTCAACAAGGCTATAGGTGAGGGAGGGTAGGTCAACACAGCCAAGCTATAGCTCACCAGCAATTCATACCCATCCCACATACTGATATTATACATAACCTCAACAGACTGACCATAAAAGTACAGTTGTGTACACTTACCATAAATGTAGATGTTCGAGTGTATTTGCAGTCATTACATTTGGGTTATCCTGCTGGCAGGTTGCCCTCAGTCGGCCTGAATTCCAAAGTCTTGGGTCCTGCGTCGGTTGCTGTCGCCCCTTCCCTGACGTCAGGGGTATAAAAGATGCAGCCAATGCCATTTTCTTCAGTTTTTCTTGCCCCAGATGTCAGGTGCCCCCAAAAGGGTAGTCTAAATAAATGTAAATAAAACATACATGCAGCAAAATAAACTTTATCTTCATCTACAAGCAAATACACCACATAGGTTGTACAGATTACAGAAGTAAAGATACGTTCCAGCAAAAATAAGGGGGAAGGCGGGTGGGTAACCTGGAGTGCAACAGTGAATGCACTCGAACATCTACATTTATGGTAAGTGTACACAACTTTACTATGTTCTTCGTGTTTAACTGTTGCAGTCATTACATTTGGGCAGAGTCCCAAAGCTATGGTTGGGGGGCTGGAGCTAAAGAGCATTAGGAGCGGCTATGAGGCCCTGCAGAACTGCAGTGGCAAAGCCTGCCCTGAATTTAGAGTAAAGTGGCAGATTGTAATGTTTTGTAAAGGTATGCACGAAACTCCAAGTAGCAGCCTATAAAATGTCTTTGGTTGGTACTCCCCTGAGAAAGGCTGCAGAAGTGGCTGCAGCTCTGGTTGAATGTGGCCTAATGCCCTTAGGCACTGGTTTGCCATGCTGTGAGTAGCAGAAACGAATGCAGTGACCTATGCACTTTGAAATAGTCTGCTTGGAGATCGCCTTTCCTTGTGATCCTGCAGCATATGCCACTAGTAATTGTTCTGTCTTTCTGAAAACTTTTGTCCAAGTAGAATCTAAGTTGTCTGTGTACGTCCAAAGAATGCAGAATTTTCTCCCTCTTGTTCTGTGGATTTGGATAAAAAGTTGGTAAGTAGTTTGGTTAAGGGCTACACTGTATACCACCTTAGGCATAAATGTAGGGTTTGTCCTCAAAGAGACCCTGCCTGGATAAAAAATGATAAAGGGTTCCACAGCCATGAGAGCCTGTAGTTCTGACACTCGTCTTGCAGAAGTTATTGTTAGCAGCAGAGCTGTTTTCCAAGATAAAAACTTTATATCCGCAGTAGCAGCTGGCTCAAAAGGAGGTAAGGTGAGTTTTTTCAAGACATAATTGAGGTCCCATGCAGGTACTGGCGTTCTCCTTGGAGGCCTTAAATTTTTGACTCCTCTGAGGTACTGCTTTAATAATGGATGAGAAAAGAGTGGCGGGCTCTGTATTGTAATAAGCTGAAATGGCAGAGGCATGGATTTTAATTGATGAAAAAGATAGGCCTTTGTCCAGCATCTCAGTTAAGTACTGCAAAATCTGAGGAATATTTGGGACAGCTGTATCAGTTCCTTGAGCTTGGTTGCAAGCACAAAATCTCTTCCATTTTCCAGCATAGGATTTTCTAGTACTAGGCCTTCTGGCTTCTAAAATGACATCCATCACAGCTTTACTGAGAGGTGTGCTTTGTATGGCTACATTATTCGCCATGCTGCCAGCTTTAGGGTCCTGAGTTGGCTGTGCAGAATCAGTTTTGTTGGGATAGTAGATGAGGTATTTGAGGTAAGGTCCAGGCTGGGAATTGAGACAAGTTCCTTAAGATCGGATACCAGTACTAGTGTGGCCAGTCTGGGGCAATCAGAATCATTTTTGATTTCTCCTGTCTCACCTTTAGGAGTACCTTGGGGAGGAGAGGCATATACTGATAGGTTTGTCCAGTTGAAAGATAAGGCGTCCACTTTCCATGCTTGTCTGTGATAAGTCCTTGTGCAGAATCTTTTTAGTTGATTGTTGTGAGGGGAGGCAAATAGATCTATGTCCGGGCGTCCCCATTTCTTTGTTATCATGCTGAAGACTTGTGGATCCAGGTGCCACTCGTGGGGATCCATGAGGTTTCTGCTTAGTTCGTCTGCCAGAGTATTTTCCTTTCCTGGCAGGAATTGTGCCTGCAGATGAACTTGGTAAGTCAATGCTGTGTCCCATAAAGCCATGGCTAGTCTGCAAAGGGGGTAGGAATGAGTGCCCCCCCCACTTGTTTATATACCACATGACCGTGGTGTTGTCTGTCTTTATCAGAAGTTGTCCCGGATGAATTAGGTCCTTGAAGGCTGTCAGGGCATTTTGAACAGCTAGCATCTCTTTTTTGATTGATATGTAGATGCATTTGGTTTGTGGACCAGGTGCCCTGTATACCTCTTCCTGCCATGTGGGCCCCCCAGGCATAATCTGATGCATCCGTCGTAAGGTTCTGCCTAGCTGGGGATAGTGAGAATGGCTGTCCCTTGTTTTGGTGACAAGCCTTTGCCCACCATCGAAACTCCTGTTGCAGGCAGGGAATGAGAGTAATCATTTTTTCCAGGCTGTGGCAATATTGTGTCCAGACACTTTTTAGGTACCATTGAAGTTTCCTCATATGCAGTCTTGCATATGGAATTAGTAGGATGCAGGATGCCTTGAAGCCCAAAGCCTGCAGAATGTTTCTTGCAGATAAATGGGCCTTTGTTGCCATTCCCTTGAAATAGGTAGTCAGTTGCCTTTCTTTGTCTGGCATGAGATAAGCCATCTGGGCAGTTGGATTTAAGCTTGCACCCAGGAATATTATCTCTTGAGAGGGTACTAGTTTTGATTTCTTTTCATTGACTGTGTACCCTAGGAATGTTAAAAGTCTTTTCACAAACGCCAGATGCTGTAGTAGAATGTCCTTGTTCTCTGCTTGAATGAGACAGTCGTCCAAGTAAGGATATATTTGTATTCCTCTTTGTCTGCAGAAAGCAATTACTGGTGCCAGGCACTTTGTGAAGACCCTGGGTGCAGCAGATAAGCCAAAGGGCAGTGCAGACAATTGGTAATGCTTTGAGCCAGCCTTGAATCTGAGGTATCTTCTGCATGATTGTCTGATTGGGACATGCAGGTATGCCTCTTTTAGGTCTAAAGTCACGAACCAAGCCTTGCTGCCCAGCATGGGCAGAAGCTGCTGCAAGGTCAACATCTTAAATTTTAGTATATCCAGGTAAGTGTTTAGAATAGATAGGTCCAGTATTGGTCTCCATGCTTTGTCCTTTCTGGGTACCAAGAACAGTTTTGAGTAAAATCCTTGTCCCTGCTCTTGCTGTGGCACTTGCTGAATAGCCCCCATGTCCATGAGAGATGCGACTTGTTTTTGAGCCTCTGCCCATTGGTTTCTTGGCAGGTATGGCCAACCGTTTGCCCTTGGCAAGGTATGGAAGTGAAACTTGTAGCCTTGTGACACTATGTCTAGAACCCATTTGTCCTGGGTTATAATGTGCCAATTTTGAGAAAAAAGTGCTAGTTTTCCTCCTAAGGGTGCTGCCAGAAGATAAGTGCTTGGTGCAGGCAGGGGGAAGTCATTGGGACCGTTTCCTGTATGGTTGTGATTTGTCTTCTCCACTTTTGGAGGTAGAAGCACCCCATTGCTTAGACCTGTACGAACCTTGCGGCTGGGATCTGCCTCTAGGGCATCTGGAGCTGCCCTTTTGAGGTCTGTTTGACACTGGAAAGGACCAATTCTTTGTAGGCCAGTGTCTGCTAAACCTAGGTGGCTGTACCTGTAAGAAATCCTTGACCGTTTGCATAGATTTAGCTTTGTCCTCCATTTTCTTTAACACCTCTTCTGCCTTAACACCAAACAAGGTATCATGCTGTAATGGAGCATCTAATAATTTTGCTTTGACATGACCAAGCAGATTTTGTTCCTTTAACCAAGCCTCCTAATGACAGAACCCGTAACAGCGGCCCTGCAGGAGGCCTCCAGAGAATCAAAACCACAATGCAAAGTATGCTTTCCAACTTGCTCAGCTGCATGCAATAAATCCTGCATTTCTTTGTTTTCTGCACATTCAGAATTTATCAACATTTTCTGTTTAAGCAGTGTCATGATATATTGCTGATATTTGAGCATATGAAACTGGCAATTTAAGGCCCTTATAGCCAAGGCAGCAGATGTGTAAATCTTTTTTCCCCATCTGTCCAGTGCCCTAGAATCTCTGTCAGAGGGGGTAGGGTTTTTTGCAGTGGAAGCCTTGACCCCTTTGGGACCCTGAGAAATAGTTTCTGGGTATGCAGCAGGGTTTTTGAAAAGGAATTTATGAGAGTCAGGAACCCTGTAGTATCTGTCCGGCTTAACAGGAGCTGGAGGTAAGGAGTCAGGGGTCAGACTAGACTCTGAAAACACATCATCTACAATGTCTAACACAGGTGGAATAGCTAGAGGCCTGTGTTGAGGTAGTAAAAGGAAGTCTCTGAGCCTTTTCTTAGATTCTGAAAAATCTTGGCTCTCCCAGTGGAAGTGCTCCCTCATGGTATGCAAGGTTTCCCCAAAAGAGTAGTCCTCAGAAGGAGAAGCTGAAGGAATAGATTCTTCAGCATCAGAATTCTCAAAGGGGGGAAGAGAATATTCCTGATCAGAGGAGGAATCAGATGAAATGGAAACCTGATCTGAAGATTCATAATCTGTCTCTTGCCTAGGCCTCTTATCAGGAGGGGGATGGGAACCCCTGATCAAGGTAATTAAGTCTTCGGACATTTTGAGCATCTGTTTTTTGGGCATGGAGGTCTGTCCATGTGGCTGTTGAACTTGTTTCTTTGCCTTTAAAGGTGCTTTAGTCTTTGCCTTTGAAACTGAACTCATTTTAATGTATAATTGTTTAGGTCTGAATACACCTTCAGAAGCCGATGCCTGCTCAGCGGCTCCGGACCCATCTGAGGGAATAGTCTCCGAGGCTCCAATACCTTGAGTTTCTAGCAGCCTGGTCGACTCCACGTGGGAGTCAGTAGCAGCCTGCGACTCTAAAGTAGCAGCCATCAGTGGCTGTGAAAGCGGCTCACTGAGAACCGGCGACTGGCTTAGGAGAAGCTTCATCGGTTTTGGACCTCGGTTGCCTGTCTTTTTCTTTGCGTTTTTTGTGAACTCCGGTAGTCGGATGGCTATCCGACGACATTGTATAATTAAATCGTCACCCAAAATAGCTTAATGCAAAATCGTACCGACACTTAATAGTGCGTTGGTTAAATCTAGCACAAAACTGACAACTAGAAATGTCGTGGTCAGGGCCTAGGCAAGGAATACAGTAAGAATGAAAGTCCTTATGAGGTATTTGCTTCCCACAAGAAATACAATTATTAACTTTTTCTGACATCGGTCTGGAGCAAGAAAAAAAGTTTCCCCAACGGGATACTTAGCTTTTAATGAAGACTTCGGATCTGAAACTTGAACACGAAAATCTCAGTAGTCGGCCGACCGGCACTTGCGAACTGCTTCTGCTTCGGGCACTGCGCGGCAAGAAAGACTGAAGAAAATGGTGTCGGCTGCATCTTTTATACCCCTGATGACCTGACGTCAGGGAAGGAGAGACAGCAACCAACGCAGGACCCAAGACTTTGGAATTTAGGCCGACTGAGGGCAACCTGCCAGCAGGATAACCCAAATGTAATGACTGCAGCAGTGAAACACGAAGAACATCGATAGTTAGATGATGGCTTGACAACTGACGCACAGATGTAGGACACACAGTAACATTTGCAGCCTCCATGTACTATTCTATGCCAGTAACAAGTGGTATTCACCTGCACTCAGTCCTGGGACCACTCCTGTTTGGCAAATAGCTTTCTTAGGTACAAGCAAACACAGTAGGGATATGTCTGCCCACGTTTGATGACAATGCATACTGTGGGCTATACTTTATTCTCCAGATGAGACACACATCCTCCAAAAGGGTATCATACAGACAGATACCTGGTGTCAAACTCATGCTGTAAAGCTATAAGCCTAAGAAAGCATAGTTATCCACTTTTAGAAAATAAGAAGTCATGTACTCACCATAACGTTCCATCTGAATAGGTAAACTTCATTTGTCTGCAACCTGTGGGATACGGATCCGATCTCGGATCCGAGCCGGCAACTTTACAAAGCTTAGATCCGAGCTCCTAGCTCCTCCTCTTACCCATAATCCCCTGCCAACCCTGACTGACCTCAGATCAAGTTTGCCCGCAAGCACTATAGTGGATAACTAACTACATTATCAGAAATGGTACATCACTATATGACATGAAACACATCTGAAGGTCAGGGGGACGGAGGGGGGGGAACGGTTGCAGACAAATGATGTTTACCTACTCAGATGGAACGTTATGGTGAGTACATAACTTCTTAATCTGAAGTAGTTAACTTCATTTGGTCTGCAACCTGTGGGACAGATTTCCCAGCTGCCTAAACCTTGGGCGGCCTTCATGGAAGGATATTCCGGAGCAATGCGGAGCCAAAAGAAGTTCTCCCTCTGGAGGTAATGTCCAATTTATAATGATTGATGAAGGTATGAGATGAGGCCCAAGTGGCTGCTGAACAGATATCATCCAAGGAAACCCTGGATTTAAAGGCGGCAGATGTAGCCATAGCCCTAGTTAAATGGGCACAAACTCCTTGAGGTGCGGGCCTGCCAGAATTTTGATACGCTGTAATGATACACTGTGAAATCCATCTCGATAAGGAAACTTTCAAGACTGGTTTACCTAGATTAAATTTGGCAAAGGAGACGAACAACTGGTCGGATTGTCTAAGACCAGATGTCCTATGAATGTAAAATCTAAGTTGTTTGTGCACGTCCAAATAATGTAGTCTGTACTCCCCTTTGTTCTGGTAGTTAGGAAAGAAGACCGGCAAATTGATAGATTGGTTAATATTAGATTCAGAAACTACCTTCGGGAGGAAAGAGGGATTGGTCCTGAGGTAAACCCTATCCTTGTAAAAGGCTAAGTATGGGGGTTTCACAGAAAGAGCTTGCAATTCAGATACTCTCCTGGCTGAAGTAATAGCCACAAGAAAGTTTTCCAAGACAAATATTTGAGGTCTACTGAAGATGCCGGTTCGAAGGGAGGGGCCGTCAGGGCTTGTAATACCAAGGTCAAATCCCATGGAGGTACCGCTTCCTTTATTGGAGGTCTAAGAAGAAAGGTGCCCTTTAGGAACGTTTTGCACAATTTTGTAGTAATCAAAGGACCCATTTCAGTACCTACGTGATAATGAGAGACAGCTGCTAACTGAACCTTAACCGTAGAACAGCTAGCTCCGCCATTAAAAACACCTGAAAGAAAGTCCAGCACCGCAGGCAAGGGGGCTGTAAAAGGATCAAAATTATGGCGTTCTGCCCAGATAGAGAAACGCTTCCATTTACTACCATAGACCTGCCTAGTAGAGGGCTTCTGCGCTGCTACTAGGATAGTTTTAACTGGAAAAGAGATACCGGGAGTCTAAGCTACAAGTGGAACTGGAGCAGCCAAGCCGTAAGCTTGAGGCTGGCCAGGTCGGGAAGTGGGAGCCCCAGGGGGTGGGAGATTAGATCCGGAAGGGGATCTAGAATCCAGGGCGGATTCACTCGATGAGACCAGAGGTAAGTGAACCAAGCTTGGCCAGGCCAGAATGGGGCAATGAGGATCATCCTGCTCCCCAACCGACTGGCTTTCGGAAGAAGTTTCAGCATGAGGGGAAGAGGAGGGTAGGCATAGAGAATACCGGGTTGCCAAGCATGCACCAAGGCGTCCCTCGGGGCTTCCCCGGCAGGGGGAATGAGAGCAAAGTAACTGTTGCATTTCGTGTTTGAGGGAGATGAGAAAAGATCGCAACACGGCTGCCCCCAAACGGCAAAAATTCGACTCGCTACTCGAGGATTGAGGGACCACTCGTAAGGTGAAAGGATGGTGCGACTCAGTCTGTCCACCAGGATGTTGGTCCGTCCTAGAATGTGCGTTGCAATGAGAAAGCGGTTGGTGGAGATCGCCCATTCCCACACTCTCATGGCTTCTCGACAGAGTGGGTAAGACCTGGTTCCCCCTTGTCTGTTGATATACCATACCACAGACATACTGTCTGTCTGTATTGCAATTGTTCCTACAGGCAGAAGGCTCTGAAGTGCTTGCAATGACAACAGCACTGCCCTCATCTCTAGAACATTTATGTGCAATAAGGTCTCCGAATCGTTCCACATGCCTTGGACCGTCCTGCCCGAATAATGCCCCCCCACCCAAGACGAGAGGCATCCGTGGTCACCGTGGTGAGAGGGGGGGCCATGGCAAAGGGGCGTCCCGCCTGGAGGTCCGGCGATTGAAGCCACCAAACGAGAGCCCTCTTGCAGGCCCTGCTGAGAGAAATGGGGTGACTCAAGGGGTACTGATGAAGGGACCATTGGTCATGGAGAGTCCACTGTAAAATCCTCATGTTCAGACGCGCCATGGGAAGAAGGTTTATTGCGGCTGCCATGGACCCCAGGGCCCTCAGAACCAATCCCGCCGGAGGTTTTGAAGATTGAAAGATGGCCCGCTCATGTGCCCTCAAAGTGTGCAACCGGTCGGAAGTTAAGAAGACTAGTTGCCTGTTGGTGTCCAGTCTGGCCCCGATAAAATCTATCACCTGAGTCGGGGTGAGAGAGGACTTGTCTGAGTTTATAGTGATCTCTAGTTGCAGAGTAAGGTTGAGGAAGTAGTCCCTGGCTAAGCATAGTAGATGACTTGTTGGGGCGGTGAGGAGCCAGTCGTCCAGGTACGGGAAAACCTGCATTCCCTGGAGTCTCAGGTGGGCCGCTATCACTGCTAACACCTTGGTGAACACCCTGGGGGCTGAGGTGAGACCGAAGGGAAGGACCCTGAATTGATAATGACTGGCGCCCAGCCGGAAGCGGAGAAACCTCCTGGATCGTACGTCCATCAATATGTGGTAGTACGCGTCCTTGAGGTCTATCGAGCACATCCAGTCGTTCTCCCGCAAGAGGGGGAGAATAGATTGAAGAGTGACCATCCGGAACTTTTCTTTGGTTACTGACAGGTTTAGTAGGGAAAGATCGAGGATGGGCCTTAGGTCACCCGTCTTTTTAGGCACCAAAAAGAACCTTGAGTAGTAACCTGATCCGGACTGGCCTGGGGGGACGCGCTGGACAGCTCCTTTTTCTAAAAGCTGCCAAACTTCTGCAGCTGCAGCCTCCCTCTGATTGGGTGGAACATCGGGGAGGTGTTCGGAAGTGTAGGGAATGTAAGAAAGGGGAATTCTGTATCCTCTGGATAAGATACGAAGCACCCAGCGGTCTGTTGTAATGGACTCCCAAGCTGTCAGGTGCCTCGAGAAGCGCCCCCCTGACTGCCTCCAGAGTGGAGCACTCGGGCAACCCCTCAGGGTTGCTGCGTGGGACGATCAGAGAAGGTTTCTCTGGACCCAAAGTTTTTCGGGCCCCCTCTGCCTCTAGGGCAGCGTCCACCCTGTCCTCCTCTGCCGCGGAAGGACTGGGAGTCCGGAGTGGACTGGGACTGTTGCGACTTTCGGAACCACATCTTCTTCTGTCCCTTTTGGTTCCTGGAGAAGGACCTCTGGGGAGCAGAGAAGCGGACTCCAACGGCAGACAACGTCTTCCCATCCTTTTCGCTCTGGAATAAAGTCTCGCGAACTGTCTTGCCAAATAAGGCAGAACCATCAAAGGGGGCATTCGCAAAGGACGCCTTGAAGGGTTCCGCGAAATCACAATGTCGGAGCCAGGCCGGACACCTCATAACTAGGCACGCTCCGCTGGCTCTAGCGGCTCCCTCTGTAGCGTGGGATACAAGCCGCATAGAGGTGTTGGATATAGATCTAAGAGTGGCCATGCAAGTGGAGTACAACTGTTTGTCCTCCGCCGACATGGACTCGGGGGGCGATGCAGCGTACTCTTTAATAAGGTCTCGCTGCAGCCGAATCACATGTGCCATGTAGTTGAGGGACCTTACAGCGAAAGTCGCTGAACTAAAGACCCACTTCCCAAGACGGTCCATTGAGCGAGACTCCTTGCTCGGGGGATGGACCGAGGGACTCTCTTGGGCTAACTCCCTGTTGGTGGCTGCCGCCACCAACATGGCATCTACGGGGGGGGGGTCCCTTGCTCCAATGGGACTTCTCAGTGGGGGGGGGGCTTAGGATTCTGTCTGGACATTTGGGGACTGGCTCCACGGTGTCCGGCTCCTTCCACGCCCTAGTGGTAATAAGGTCCACTAAAGGGTTGGCCGGAGGGGGACACCCAAGAGGTAGATGGGCCTGCTTTGAATGCCTCCAGGAACACGGATTCGTCCGAGGAAGCCTTGGGGGCAGACCACCCCCCCCCGATCCTAAGCATTTTCATGATGTCTCCAAAGGAGATATCCTCGGGGGGTGACCTTGGGGAGCCTTCCCCCTCATCCAAATCCGTGTCTTCTGTCAAGGACACGGGGGAGTCCACGTGCCTCCTCTTGCACTTTCGCTTGTGAGGAACATCCTCGGGGAGCCTGTCCGAGGATTTCTCACCAGCCACATCTTGTTCCAGGGGAACGACCTGAGACGTCAAAGCAGGATGTCCCTGTGGCCGGGTGATGGAAGCCTGACCCAACCGAGAGGAAGTGCGGGACGGAGCCGAAGCAAGAACCGGGGGCCTGGATGCACTCAACAGAGCCCTCTCCACCACATCGAAGGCCAAGGGAGAGCCGCTCTCTCTGGGATCTGAGAGCAGACCCTCGCCCGGATCCGATGGACGGATCGGAACCGGTGCCGAGAGCATCGGATCCGAAGGACCAGTGTGCTCCGACCTGGACGGAGCCGAAGGCACACCGACCCCCTCGGATCCGAAACTCAGACCACGGCTCCGAGAGCTCGGATCTGACAAGGAAGGATCCGACAGACTCGAAGGAAGAGTCGGAGCCGAAGTACCCGATACTGTCGGTGCCGACCCACCCCCGGCTCCGAGCACTCCGAACCCGGGAAGCGGGTCGGAGAAGGAGCTATCGGGGCAAAGAAGGGTGTTGAGCTCCCCCCCAGAGGGGGGGGCAGGAGCACTCCCATCTGCAGTTGGGCCTGGATGAACCTTCGTATCATCCGGTCCAAATCTGCATCCGAAAGGCTACGGGTGGATCTCGATGAGGCCACCGAGGCTGGCCGGGAGTGCCGTCTCGGTGACCTCGATGGAGATCGGGTCTCCTCCTCCTCGGGTCCCGGTGAGAAGCATGGTGACCGGAGCCGAGAAGGAGGAGACCTAGAAGCCCTGGAGGGAGAAGCCCACTTAGCCGGGGGGGCCGAAGCGGAGGCCTCGGCCCGCCGCTTGTGGTGCTTTTCCCTCCTTTTTTCTTTCCTGGCCTCCCTCTCCTCCAGTGCAGAAGCGGGAGATTGAGTCCCGGCCGAGGGGAGAGAGGCAGGAGTGGCCGCCACAGAAGCCTGGGAGGAGGCCAAAGAAGCACCGGAGGCCGAAGCCAAATCCGGGGGCAAGAGTCCCGCTAGGATCAGCTTCGACCTCCGGTCCTTCAGTGCCCTGGGGTTGAACGCCGCGCAGATAGAACACCCACAGGAGAGGTGTTCAACCCCAAGGCACCGGACACACCGAGTGTGGCCATCCGCTGGGGAGAGCTTATAGCTACACTCGGTGTACTTAGAAAATATTGGTTTTGGGGCCTCAGACATATTAGCTAAAAGAAAACTCATTCAGTAGGCCCCAAACACACTAAACACACACACACAGACTACGACCAGCGAGGGATGGGGAGGAAAAATTGGACTAAAAAATTTAAAGAGGTTATATAAAATAAGGTTATAACAAGGGAAACCTAACCAACACAACACACTCACACAAGTTTAAGGAGAAATATTTAAGAAACAAGGACTTATCTGACCAAAAGACCAGGAGCTCGCAATCTAGCTGCTGTTCAGAAGAGCGGCAAACTAGATCTGGGGTCAGTCAGGGTTGGCAGGGGATTATGGGTAAGGGGAGGAGCTAGGAGCTCGGATCTAAGCTTTGTAAAGTTGCCGGCTCGGATCCGAGATCGGATCCGTATCCCACAGGTTGCAGACCAAATGAAGTTAACTACTTCAGATCAAAGTATCCCCAGAGTACCACATAGGTAGTAGCCCCCAAAATGCGGAACAGGTACTAATGTATACATAGAGCCATGTGTTAAGTCATCTCTCCTTTGATGGTCACATTACCAAAGGGTTTTGGAAATCCCTCGGTGGAGCACATAAGCAATAAAGGGTTTGCATGCAGATCCACAGAGATTGTTGCACACCTATAATGATTAGTCATCTTTGCCAGACTTTGCTTGCTTTGGAACAGGTTTCAAATATACCTCAAGCATAAACCCTCACTCACACTCTTCAATAGAAACTGTGATGAGTGGATGTGAAATGGAAGACGTAGCCCAGGGATCACTGCAGTGGCTAAGCTTGCCACAAGCACACAGAAGTGACCTAAGGTCTGGAAAATGCCAGCATGCTCTGGCAAAGATAACACATACGTTCATGGAGAAGGAAGAGTACCTACCTATGAAATACTTGTGGTCACATGTATATGGATTTGCCCCACAGCTACCTTACATGTGTAATGCACATACAGTTGTCATTGTGATATGTCATACACTAGAAAAATCAAAACCCACTCCACATTGGCCAACGGTGTCACACACCTGGAGCACAGACACACACACACAGTCAGCAAGTGCGAGATTCAAACTCTTTCCTAACTACATTATGATACTACAGCAGTATGCATTTACACGACGTGCTATACACATTACTGGGATTTCACTTTTCCACAGGTATATTTGTAGGTTGGTGACATCATCAGACTTGACAAAGATGAGTATACCACTTTTAAGGGGTGTGAGTAGTCTCCAAACAGGTTGCTCCTTTCCAAGGAGACACACACACAGTAGTTAAGTGCAGGATTCAAACCCCTACCTAACTACATTATGATACTACAGCAGCACGCATTTACAAGATGAGATATACACATTACTGGGATTTCACCTTTCCACAGGTATATTTGTAGGTTGGTGACATCATCAGACTTGACAAAGATGAGTATACCACTTTTAAAGGGTGTGAGTAGTCTCCAAAAAGGTTGCTCCTCCCCAGGGAGAGAGAAACACACACACACACACACACACAGAGTTGGCAAGTGCGGTGTTCTTAATCCAAACTAAGTACTTCTTTACACTTCAGCAAGCAATATGGAGCTACAGGGTGCAATACAGACATTACTTGCTGACAGTCTGCACAAAGGTTTTTTTCACTTTTGCTAACCTCAGCAGGCTTATCATACTAGGTGTATTGTATGCAAAGGCTATGACCATATCATATATGGGTTGATGCACCACATGCTGGCACACACAGGGTCAAACCTTGAGTAGCATCTTACCTTCACCTACATGATACTGCAATATAACAGAAAGATGATAAACTTCAACAATTGGCTGAGCTTCTGGTGTCATTCAAAGAGGATCCAGTCTCTGTCTGCCTGTGAAGACATGATAAACAAGCCTTTCTGCTTCGCTACAGATGGTTTGCATCTGTCACCCCTATGCTTCTGAATACTGGGCCAAGGCTCTTGCTGTCCCCATATTACCTTTTTTAGGCAAGGCTCAAAGGTTCATAGGTAGGTACTAGGCTATCGGCCCTGGGGCCTATACAAGCCCAGTCAAAAAGGTACCCTGGCTTTTGCCACCCAAGAAATTTATTTTCCTGTGCCACTGTCGAGCAGAGACACAGAAGTGATCCCCAGGGTGAATTTCCTATTTACCATCCAATCATCAAGATTTTTCTTGAAGAGTGCTAATGAGGAGCTTTGTTTGATATAGGCAGGTAGTTTATTCTGGAGTATGTGAAGTCTCTGGGACCGGAATCTATCCCTCCGGCATGTTCTGTTTATTGTGGTGACAAGGTTTAGGTCCCTAGAGCGTGTAGGTTCATAGGTTCATAAGTAGGTGGTACTGGGCTATTTGCCCAAGGACATTTATAAGCCTAGCCAGAATGTGTTGGCTTTCGCCTCCCTTTTAAATTAGTTTCCTGGGCCTCTGTCTAGCAAGGCCACTGAAGTGATCCCAGAGGTAAATTTATAATTTTCCATCTACTCGTCAAGATTCCTCTTGAAGAGAGTCTGCGAGGGGCTCTGCCTAACATCAACTGGGATTCTGTTTCAGAGCGAGGGAAGTCTCTGGGACAGGAATCTATCCCTCTAGCATGTCCTGTTTATTACTTTGCTGAGGTTTAATTCACTGGAGTGTGTGGCTCCAACAGATTTGTTTTTCTTGAGGTGGAGCATGTCCATTAATTCCGGGTTGGACATGGCCTTATATATCAGGCATAGATCACCTCTGAGCAGGCAGTAAGCAACCAAGCAGAGCTGGAGTTTCTTTAGTCGAGTTGCATAGGGCATCTCTCTGAGGCCCATGATCCTCTTGGTGAGGTACTTCTGTGGTCTTACCAGCTGTTGCATGTGCCAATTAAGCTAAATACCAAATGGGGCACTGTACTCTATGTGCCTAATGAGTGATGAGTAGAGGGGCACAATGACCTCTCTTGATCTAGAGGTGAACCCTTTTGTGATTAGGTGGGCTACATTGAAGGAATATGTAACCACTTTGGCAATGTGATTATCAAAGGAGAGGTTACTATCTACCTGGGTCCCCAGGTCCCTAATTACATTTTCCGGACCTAGTGGATTACCACCTATGTGGTAATTCGTGGGCACTTTGTTTTTTCCAAAGGGGATGACTATGCATTTTTTGGCATTCAGCTTGAGGCCATGGTTTGGACACCAGGTATCTGTCTCTGTAAGACCCTTCTGGAGGATGTCTGTGTCAGCCAGAGAGTCGATTATGGCCCCCAGATTGCAGTCATCTGCGAACTTGATCAGCCATAGTCCTCCCGTGCTTGCCTGTACCTCAGAGAAGTATATACTGAACAGGAAGGGTCCCAGGACTGAGACCTTTGTGATGCCATTTGTGACTGGTTTAGAGCCGGACATGGCACCTGCAACTCTGACCATGTGTGTTCTATCCGTGAGCCAGTTGGCCACCCATCTCGTGACATAGGGGTTAATGTTCAAGCTGGTAAGCTTGTTTATGATGCCAGAGTGGGGAATGGTGTCGAAGGCCTTAGTGAAGTCCAGGTAAGCTGTGTGGACTACCTTCCCTTTATCTACGGCCTTGGTAACTGTTTCAAAGAAGTCAACTAGGTTTAGGAGGCAGGATCTGCCTTTAACAAAGTCGAATTGGGTAGGGTCCAGTGTCTGGAGCTTCCCAATGTCTCTGTTTGAGTTCCATGATAATTTGCTCCATAGCTTTGCAGACCAGGCTGGTCAGGCTTATAGGGTGATACTTTCCAGGTTCTGTTGTGGCACCACCTTTGTGGAGCAGGATATGACTGTTGCTGTAAGCCATTTTTTGGGTACATAGCCTGTGGTAAGGCTGAGTCTTAACAGTGAATTTAGGTGAGGGTTTAGTTCCTTTTGGAGCTCGTGTAAGACACAGCCTGGGACACCATCCGGTCCCACTGATGGTGTGTTCTTAGCTTTGGAGAGGGCTGTTTTTACCTGCATGTCCATGATGTCTGGGGCTCTGCATTCTTCTGGGATGGACACAGGCCCTTTTGGGAGTGAGGAAGGGGTGAAGTTTGCACCATTTTGCAGTAGCTCAAAGCATATCTGAGAGTTGCAACCTAAATGTTTGATATAGCTAAAGAAGACTTTGTGGTTATCTTCAGATTCCTTCGCAATTTTTCTTTAGAAACTGGCCTTGGATGATTTTATGAGCGATTGTAGTTTCTTGCTAATTATGATCAGTGATGCCTTTTTGGAATTTTGCTCTATCATGTAGTAGTTTCCTCCTTTTGTTGCATAGCTTATTTATGGCCAAGGCCCACCAGACTGGTTTCCTCTTTTTGGAGGAGTGAGTCTTGGTTTTACTCGGGATGGCTCGATCCATGCATCCCTGTAGATGCTCATATAATGCACTTGTAAAGGATTCTGTGGATTGGATAGCATTATCCTGTAGCAAGGGGGCTTTGAAATTTTCCACTTCGGTCTTGAGAAGTGTGAAGTTTGCATTTGAAAAAGTTTTTCACAGTGGTTTCCTTGACTGGGGGTTGGGTCTGGATGTGGATGTCCAGTGTGATTACTTTATGATCTGATCTTACCAGCGAGGGGTTTACCTCTGGTGTGGAACACTGATCCGCCATGTTGGTGATGATCAGATCCAGTATGTTGTCACCTCTAGTGGGCGTGGTGACCAGCTGTTCCAGGCCGTTTGAGTTTATAAACTCTAGGAAGCACTGGGCAAAGGAGCTTGTACTTGAGTAATTCTCCCAGTCAATGTTTGGGTAGTTGAAATCTCCTAATATCATGGTGTTTGGTAGGACCTTTATATTTTACAGTGTTCTCAGGAATGCTGAGTGAGGGTCCTGAGACAAGGTAGGTGATCTGTAGCAGACTACGATCTGATAAGCAGCTTTGCCCACTGTTAGTTGCACTTGGATGGTCTCCGAGGCCTCGTGTTGTGCCACTAACCTGGAGGTGTGGGTATCCTTTCTGAAAATGGATACCCCCCCCCCTCCTTTTGTATTTCGGTCCGGGTTATGGGGCCGAAGCTCGGAGAGATTGGGATTTCTTTAAGTGGAGCATGTCCAACAGCTCTGGGTTTGACATAGCTTTGTATGTTAGGCAGAGATCACCTCTGAGTAGGCGATATGCGACAGAGTAAAGATGGAGTGTTTTGAGACGGTCTGCGTAGGGCATGTATTTGAGGCCGCTAATCCTCTTTGTGAGGTATTTCTGCGGGCTTTTCAGTTGTTATAGATGTTTTGTGAGGTACATACCAAAAGGGGCGTTGTACTCTATAATGGATCTAATGAGTGATGAGTAGAGGGGAACAATGACCTCTTTTTTTCTGCATGAGAAACCTTTTGTGATGAGGTGTGCCATGTCGAAGGATTTCCTGACTACTGTAGCGATGTGATTATGAAAGGAGAGTCTACTGACCACCTGTGTCATAAGGTCTCTTATCACACTTTCAGTGTTAAGTATACTACCGCCTATGTTGTAGTTCATGGGTACAGAGTTTTTACCAAAGGGGATGACCATGCACTTTTTGGCATTGAGCTTGAGGCCATGGCTTTGACACCAGGCATCTGTCTCAGTGAGGCCCTTTTTAGGATGTCCACATCGTTAGTAGTTTCGATTATGGCTCCTAGTTTGCAGTCATTTGGGAACTTCATTAGCCAAAGACTTTCTGTGCTAGCCTGTACCTTCAGCGAAGTAGATACCAAACAGGACAAGATACAGGACTGAACCCTGTGGTACTCCACTTGTCACTGGTCTGAAGTCGGACTTGGAGTCTGCTACTTTCACAGTTTGGGTTCTGTCAGTGAGCCAATTGGCAACCCATCTTGTGACATAGGGATTTATACCTAGTTTAGTGAGTTTATCTATAATTCCAGAGTGGGGGATGGTGTCAAAAGCCTTGGCAAGATCTAGATAGGCTTTGTGAACCACCTTACCCTTGTCTACGGCTTTGGTGACTGCTTCGAAGAAGTCTATCAGGTTTAGGAGACATGATCTGCCTTTTACAAACCCGAAATGGTTGTGGTCCAGAGTTTGGAGATTGCCAATGTCTTTGTTTATAAGTTGCATGATGATACGTTCCATGGCCTTGCAGACCAGGCTCATCAGGCTAATGGGGCGCTAGTTCCCGGGGTCCGTGGTGGCTTGCCCCTTGTGTAGTGGGATAACTGTCGCTGTGCGCCATTCAGCAGGCACAAAGCCTGAGGTGAGGCTATGATTGAACATGGTACTTAGGTGTGGTGCCAGTTCGCTCTGTGGTTTGTGTAGAACGCAGCCTGGGATGTTATCTGGTCCCATGGATGCTGTGTTCCTGGCTTTGGAGAGTGGTTTTCACCTGTGCAGCCGTGATGACAGAAACTTTGCATTCTTACGGTATAGAGATGGGCTCTTTCATGGGTGAGGGGGGGTAAAGTTAGCACTGATCCCATCTGCCAGGATGTTGGCAATATCAGTTGGGTCTGTATATTTAGGGCCATTATGCTGGAACTCAGAGCAGATCTGAGTGTTCCCATTGAGATTCTTGACATAGCTATAGAATGTGGTTGTCTTTAGAATCAGTGGAGATTTTGTTTTCGTAACTAGATTTGGAGGATTTTATCAGAGATTGCAGCTTCTTACTGAGGCTGACCAGGGTGCTCCTCCACTCATGGGTTTTACCCTCTTTTGCAACAGTTTCTTCCTTCTGTTGTGCAGTTTGTTTGTGGCAGGGGACCATCAGATTGGCTTCCTTTTCTTGGAGGATAGTGTCTTGGTTCTGTTTGGGATAGCACAATCCATGCACACATGTAAGTGCTTATAAAGTGCAATTGTGTAGGATTCAGTAGTCGTAACTATATTGTCCATTTGCATGGGTGTCCTGAAGTTCACCACTTCTGTCTTAAGAATCATGAAGTTGTCTTTGGAGATATTATTTTTTAACATGGTTTCCTTAATGGGGGTGGGGGCAGAATGTGGATAAGTAGGGTAATTAGCTTATGGTCAGATCGGACCAATGAGGCATTGACTTCAGGTGTGGAACACCGGTCACTCAGGACAAACCAAACCCCGTAACCAACAGAAATAACCACAAAGTGAGCTAAATGTACTCATTGCCAGAAGTCTCAGCCACCAGATGCACACACTCGAGGCACTTCTCAGTATGGAGAATATTGACATCTGTGCAGTAACAGAAACCTAGTTCAAGGCTCCAGAGAGCACACCAGCACTACCACGATACTACTCATTCCATACCTTCCAGCATCAGAACCTGGATCATAGCATACAGGGTGGGGATTTATCCATATTCATCAAGGATACTTACACCTCTCTCTACATGCTCTCTACAGGATATGTACCCATAGAATGTTGCACAGCAATGTTCTTCCCACTCCACAGGGGTGGGGCCACAAAAGACCCTTGGCATTCACGCTCTATAAACCTGACGAGTCTGATCTGCAAAGCAATGGAGCCAATCATAATGGAAGTCAACAATAAAGACATTGGGAACCTTCACATAGTTGAGCACACCCAGTTTGGCTTCATCAAATGCAGATCACGCCTCGAACTGGGTGGATTTCTTTGAGATAGTTACCCAGGCTACAGATGATTGAAATGAGCTCCACACAGCCTACCTATACCTCGCTAAGGCCTTTGACACCATTCCCCAGTCAGGTATCATAGATGAACTCACCAACCTGGGCATGAATCCATACATCACAGGATGGATTGCAAACTGGCTCACAGATAGATCCCACAAATTAAGAGTTGCTGGCTACATGTCAGACTCTACACCGGTAACAACTGGTGTCCCTCAAGGTTCAGTCCTGGGGTCCCTCCAGTTTGGTACAGACTTCTCAAATGTACATGCCAACACAGGAGGGTTGTGGTTGACTAAGTTTGCTGGGAACTGTAAAATGTTTGCCATAATAGATTCCACGGATGACACAAATTTTCTCCAGAAGGGACTCTATGAGACAGATGTGTGATGTCAGAATCATGGCCTCAAGCTCAATGTGGAAGAATGCATAGTAATCCCATTTGGTGAAAGCAAAGTACCCACAAACTACCACATAGGTGTTACCCCCTTAAAACTGACAAGGTAATAAGGGATCTGGGGACACAAGTAGATAGTCATCTTTCCTTTGACAACCATATTGCCAAAGTGATTGGGAAATCCTATGTGGCCCACCTAATCAACAAAGGGTTTGCATCAGGATCAAAAGAGGTAGTGGTGGCCCTCTACTCTTAAGTCATCAGACCCACCATTGAGTACAATGCACCATTTTGGATGTGCTCAACTAAGCATATCCAGCAGCTGTAGAGACCACAGAGGTACCTCACCAAGAGGATTACTGGCCTCAAACAGTTGTGTTATGCAACACAACTGGTAAAACTAAATCTGTTCTCCGCTGCGTACCACCTACTCAGAGGCACACTCTGCCTAACATACAGTGCCATGTCCAACACATAACTGTTGAACATGCTCCATCTACGGATAACAAAATTTAGTCGCACTACACACTCCACGGATATGAACCTCATCACAACAATGAATACAACATGCTGGTGAGATAGAGTACCATCCCAGACACTTGCCTTACTGTGGAACAGAGTCCCAATGTACATCAGACATAGCCCCTCGCTGACATTCTTCAATAGGACCCTTGATGAGTGGATGGGAAACAGACAATTCACGCCAGGCATCACATCAGCAGCCCCACTAGAAAGGGGCTTAGGGTACTAACTATTAGAACTAGAGCTTGGGAGACTACCCAATGGGGTGGTGAAAGCTGCACAACTTGCCTAGGCTAATATATACCTTCGTGAAGACAGTCTACTACACATCTATGTGACAGGTACATGTCTACAGATAGTAGATGTGTACTTCATTGTACATTCATGTTGTACAGCAGGCACATGGACCACATACACTGTAATGCTTACAGATACTGCTGGCTGTTATGTACAGTGGGTGAGATGTGCACCTCATGTCTTTTGTGCCATTGGGATGTGTGCTGGGTGGGACAGTCCTGGATGGCTCCCTGTCATGGTCACCCTATTACACACATCTCTGCCCATCCATCTTTGGCTTATTATACTGTGGTACATAGGTAGGTAATAGGCTATCTGCCTGAAGGCAATATATTAGTATGGCCAGAGTGTGCAGCTATCACCACACACGGGGTTAGTTCCCTAGGCCTCTGTGTAGTACAGCTGATGAAGTGATCCATGGTGTGACAGTTCAGTTTCACATACACTCATCAAGGCTCCTCTGGAAGAGTGTTAGTTAGGGACTCAGCTTAATGTAGTTTGGGAGCCTGTTCCAAAGCAAGGGAAGTCTGTGAGTTAGTAATATATCCCTCCAACATGTTCTATTTATTGTTGTGATGATGATATCCCTAGAGCATGTGGCACAGTGAGCTTGGGTTTACTTCAGATAGCGCATATACATCAGTTCTGCATTGGACATGGACCTGTCTGTTGGACAGAGATCGCCTGAGTAGACACTATGCAACAGAGTACAGATTGAGTTAAATTCTGTCTTGTTGCATGGGGCAACTGTTTGAGACCAGTAATCCTCTTGTTGAAGTACTTCAGTGGTCTTTCCAGCTGCTGAAGGTGCCTAGTCAGACTCATTGCAAGTGTGCCGTGATAATCTCTGATGGGTCTGATGACTGATGAGTAGAGAGAACCTCCTTTGACCTACATGCAAAGACCTTGGCAATTTGTGGGAACACACAGCATGATTTTCTAACCACTTTGTGAATGTGTTTCTGGAAGTAGAGATGACTATCCACATGTGTCCATAGATCCCTTATTATTACCTCCATATTTAGGGTGTTGGCACCTATGTGGTATTTGTATGACTGTAGCTCGAGGCCATAATTTTGACACCACATCTGTCTGACTGAGACCCTTTTTAAGGATGTCTCTGTTGTCCCAAACATCGATTATGACACCGATTTTGCAGTCATCCACAAACTTTGTTAAACATAGCCCTTGTGTTTGACTGTATTTCTGAAAAGTATACACCAGACAGGAGGGGTCCCAGGACAGCCATGGGGGACAGCAGTTGTTACCAGCTTGAACAGATGACCACAATTCTTACCTTGCACCAGTTGGCAATCCATCAGATGACATACATGTTTATGTGGATACGACATGTGTGTGGGATGTTGGAAAAGGGTTTTTCAAAGTCTATGTACGCCGTGTGGAGCTCATTTCATTGATGAATGTCTTGGATGACTGCCTTGAAAACTGTCTAGCAGGTTTAGGAACCATGATCTGCCCCTGACCAAACCACAATGGGTAGGGTTGGGTGTTTGTAGGCTCCCAATAGCTCTGTTTATGAGTTCCATAATGATGGACTCCATGGTCTTGCAGATCAGGCTTATAAGACTATAGTTCCCATGGTCTGTTGTGCACCGACACTTGTGGAGTGTGCCAAACATTGCTGTAACCCATTCAACAGTTTTATATCCTGTACAGAGGGTGAGTCTCAACAGAATGTTCAGGTGCAGGGTCTGTTTGTTTGGAGTTCACATATGACACAGCCAGGGAAACCATGTCATCCCAGAGACGCAGTGTTTTTAGGTTTGGATAGAGCTGTTTAACCATTGTATATGTGACTTATGGGTTTTCACAATCTCCAGGTATGGTAATGGGCCCTTTTGTCAGTGAGAGGGAGGTAAATATGTATGAACCTGTCTGACAAGATGTTGGCAATGTCAGTCATGTACATGTATTCATTTACACTTTGCAGTGACTCAGAACATATATGCGTTTACACTGATATTTATGACACAGCGAAAGAAAGCTTCATGGTTCTCTCTGGACTCTTTGGCAATATTTTTGCCAGAACATGGCTTGGATAATGTTAGGAGTGCTCAGTGTTTCTTGATGATACTGATCGGAGATTTATTGATGATCTTTGCATTTTCACTTTCATTGAACAACTTAAGTACTTGTAGTACATAGTTTGATTATGACAGGGGTCTGATATATTATATGGGTCTGTTTTCATATCACTGTGTGCGCAAGGCAGGATTGGTGAATAGTGACAAGTGTCTGGAGTAAGAATTGCAACTGCCAGATATATGTGGCCCACTGCTGTACTCAGACATGGCCTAAGTGTGTGAGCATGCCCAGTATGACCTTTCAGTATGTTGCTGACTGAAATTTGTTTTAAGTGTGTGAGCCACAGTAACAATCAGGTGTGCCCCCCCGGGTAGAAATGTACAGATAATAGCTGTTCCCCCTGTATGTAGAAATGTTGATAAGTCTATGCAAATTGACTCATGGAAGCCCTGCAGGCACAGCATGCTTCATGTTGATGTACAACACAAAGGTGATCCCTGAAGTAAAAAACAACTTTAT
The DNA here is from genome assembly GCF_019279795.1 of Protopterus annectens. Lineage (NCBI taxonomy): Eukaryota > Metazoa > Chordata > Ceratodontiformes > Protopteridae > Protopterus > Protopterus annectens. The sequence continues at coordinate 175,405,947 of NC_056748.1, forward strand.
TTTTTACACCACTTGGTACACCTGACACACATTTGCTAGGCCAGCACTGCTATGTCAGGTACTCCATTTCAGTCTGTACTGTTGCCTATCGTACTGGCTTGAGGCATACCACTGTAATACAGACCTTAGCTTCCAATTACACACATATTAGTTTGTGACTTCATAGCCTACCCAACCCACATCACACTGCTTGGCCTGCTGTTATCTGTCTACATAGGCCTGGGGGAAGGTTACTCATATACCTCTTCAGAGGGCAGGAAACAGCATTTGTTTGTCTTTGCGTTCGCCTACAATTGTCCTGCTGGCTGAGACTGTTAGGTATGTGACCCCCCCCCCCCAACTGGTATGTGTAAGTGACTTAAGTTGTGTCTGTGCCAGTGAAATGCTGTCATGGCTTAGTGGTTCAGTACTGTGACTATAGTGCACAGTATCCTGAGTTCGAGCCCTGTTTTTATTTTTTTTTTTAGCTTTTTATTTTCCTGCTGGGCAAACCTGACTGGTTAAGGAAAAGTAAAGCAGGTGTGAGTGTGTTTACCCGACTTTGCCTGACTTTGCCCAACTTTGCTCAACGTTGCTCGAAGTTGCGCTGGTTAGCACGGTACGCAGCTATGCCCAAATATATTTAAATATGCTCAATACTGGCAAATTTTGTGTAGCAGTGCTTTATATTGCTTAAAATAGGGACTCATGCCTCAGGTGGTGCTGCAGAGCTGCCTATGTCAGATGCACATATTACACTGCCTATACATGTTTGAAAACAGGTAGTGTCAAGTTAGGCATCCCTTTTACTGTATGTGCGAGTCAGAGAGAGGTGTCATTTCCAGGGTTCCTACTGAGTCAGTGCAGGTGATATGCGTTGCCTCTTTGCTAAGACCAGGGCATACTGGCCACGCGCCTCCTTCTGCCTACTGGGGCAGGCTCAGGTTGTTCCTCCTCAGAGTCACGCTGTACCTGTGCAGGCCTTGGCAATGGTGGGGGGCTGTTTGGCCCTGCCCCATGCTGTTCCTGCTGCAGCTGTTTCCGCAGGATCATATTGTGTAGCATGGCACATACCATGACAATTTGGGTACATGTAGTTGGTGAGTACTGCAAGGCTCCACCAGATGTGTCCAGGCACCGGAACCGTGACTTGAGCATCCCAAACACACGCTCAGTTATGTTTTTTGTTTGTGCGTGTGCCTCATTATGGAGTTCTTGTTTGGGTGTGTGTGCATTTCTGATGGGTGTCAGTCACGGCTCCATTGCGTATCCAGCATCCCCCACTAGGTGACCATCAGGGATGTCCCCATTGGCAAATCTCTGGTACAGCTGCGTCAGATGCCAGATGTGGGAATCGTGATAACTTCCAGGGCAGCCAGCACACACATTCATTATTATGCCCTGGGCATCGCACACGACCTGGCAGTTGATGGAGGGGAAGCCCTTGCGGTTGTAGACCCTACCCCACTCACCGGGTGGTGCTTTGATGTGTATGTGCGTGCAGTCCTTTGCACAGACTACCTCAAGGTATTCTGCTATTTGGTGGAAAAGACGCATATTGCTGGCCAATGCCTCACGGGAATTGGGGAAATATACGTGCTCGCTGACATGGCATCCAGGAACTGGTGCAGTACCCTGGATGCTGATGCCTGTGAAATCCCCATCAGTTGGTCTCTGGAAGGTACCTGTAGCTAGTATTCTTAGGCCAACACATTCCTTGATATCCACTGGGATGGGTTCCCCTCTGTTGGTTCTGTGTGTGAGGCGTGGCCGGCACAGCTCAACAATTTGCTGCTGGAGGTCTCTGTCCACCCTATAACGCTCCACTATCTCCAGCTCATGTAGCCCGTGGTAGGTTACCCTGGGTCTGTACATTCTTCTCCGTCTCCTCACTGTGGGTTGCTCAGCAGCATTCACATCACCACCACCCTCAGCACCTTGCACATGTTGGTTTATGATAGCAAGAGCAGCCCCTAACATTTTGTCTGACTTTAAAGTTTTTAAGCTTTCCCTCTTTGTATACTGCAGTGTTGTAGAGTTCTTTAGAAAAAACAGGGAAGAATGCTGTTTGCACAGTTTAAAGTGCTGGGCTAGTCTGCTACCTGTGTAATTGGCTGATTCTGATATACTTCACCTGGCAGCTCTGCTAGTTTTCCTTGGTTAACTTCCTACTACTTCTTTTCCTTCCTTTTCCCTTTCTGTTTCCGCACGGGGCAGCGCTGTGCACACACGTGCACACGCTGTGTGCACGTTTGCAAGAAATTTCAGATATATTCACAGTGTACGCCTTTGGTTTCTGGTTTTCAAAAAGGACAACTGTAGACACGCCTCTTGCAATCCTGAGCAACTCAGGGCAAACACAAGACATTGTGCTCCAATAAGCTTACAGCCTTTCTGACACACACCTTCATGATGTTAACTATATTCTACTCTACTACTCACCTACTCCAACACTTACACTCTTGGGACATGGCTTACATGCTGGGGAAAATTGGGATTCACTATCCTTATCCTCATTTGCATGGGATTGCCTACTAATGCATGGTTACATCTCTCACACTGAGCTCCCCCCCCCCCTTAGCAACCACTACTCAGTGGCCATGTTGTCTTCAGCCTGCCATTCACCTGCATGGCAGGATAAGCTTTTTAGTGAAAATGGCTATTTTTGGCTATTTTTAATTTATTTTCTGTTTTTTTAAAGCGCTGCACGCTTGCGCGGTGTTGCGCTATGCTTAAACATCGGAGATTGGGGGGAAAAAGTTAGATTTTATTAATTTTAAACATTTATAAATGCCAATGGCCTTATATTTGGTCATTGGCATGCTTCCTCAACTGTATGCATCCTTTATTTGGAGCTGTCATAGCTCCGTTTAGCTATTTGCAGAATGGTACTCTGTTACCAATGGAGTACATTTCTGCAGTTAACATTAATCTTCCAAGGACAGGTTAGTGTTTCCTGGATTGCAAATTTACCTCATTTGCATAGCTTCCAGCAGCAAATGAGGTAATTTGCATACCATGACGCTTGTCCATGCAAGAGTAGCTTTAGCAGCTCTCGTGCACACCCCTGCTGGCTGTACCTGGATCGCATGGCAGACATATTGCCTCTGTGACCTCCTACATTCTTCTTGCTCTCCGTGCAAGCTTTCGTAAATCCGGCCCACAGTGTGGAATCTTCAAGATATGGAAGCGTCCCAACAATGGGGTTAGGCCAGGCTCAGGCAGAAAGGAAGTAGTAGCGAAGGATTGAGAGGGTCCATTTTAGACCTTGTGGTCTTTTTATCTGGCTTTGTGCTATGTGGATTTGTGGTTTTATATACAGGAAGGAAGTAGTAGTCCACAAACATCACAAAAATTGACAGGCCAAAAAAAGAGGCATAAAGATGACTGCATGGACTAGTGAGGATAAGGAAGAAATTATGTATTGTTACTATTCTGCAAGAAGCCCAGAATTTCCAGACAGAAGATATTCAAAAAGATTCAGAAAACAATTACAGGAAAGAAAAATTCTTGCACAAGAGAAACTGCCAAAAGGTTCAAATAAAAAAAAACATGCTCATAAGTACAACAGATTCATGAAAAGCATTAGATAAAGAAACTTTGGGTTGCCTGGAAAAAAGAAGCGACAGGGGAAGTGCAAAAATATAAAGAACAAAACAGAGATTTTTGAAAGATACAAAAAAAGAAATATGGACATAGAGAGATATGAATTGGTGCAATATTTATGCAAAGAAGAAAGCAGAACAAATCAATACAAAAAAGTAACTCCAAAGACATCTGAAAAGAAATGCAGGCAAATGCATCTGCATATGATAAATTCCACAACACAAAAAAATAAGAACAGAAAGAGGGAATGTAGAATAGAAGATTAATTAGTAAGGCAGAAATTAAACAAATACAAACTGAAGTTGTGGAATACTTATAAAGTGAAGGATTTAGTGAAGAAAGTCTAACACTGGTTATATCTTGGCATGACAGAAAAGGAGTGCCCAAATTAAGAAGAAACAGATGGAGGGGAGATATCTGAAGCAGAAATATGACAATGACAAGTAAAAGAGATTTGATATGATATAGTATTTATGCAAAGGAGAAAAACTTAATCAAAACAAAAAAAAAAACACCAAAAATATTTGAAGAGAAATCAGGCAAAAGCATCCAGATAAAGAACATTTTACAATACAAAAATAAGAAAACAAAGTTGGAAAGAAGAAAAATGGATTACTAATGCAGAAGTTAAAGAAACAGGATTTGGAAGTTATGGATTACTTGCTAAGTGAAGGATTTACTGTAGAAAATCCAACTCAGGTAAAGGCTTTGCACGAAGGAACAGTGAGTCCCCGAATTAAAAATAAATTGGTGGAACAGGAAACATCTAATTACTTGTCACATGATGATGCTCTGGAGCCTTCAGTAAGAAGCCAGTACAAAGGTTCAGTTGAAGTTGCATGGCCAGGAAAGAAGCAGAAAACTTTGAACACACTGACACAGGCAATATTATAGAGTGATGGGCTAGTAAGTTCCCATATGAAGGAGCAATGGATGATGTAGGATGCAGCCAAAGAGGATACCATCACAGGAAGATGTTCTGAACTTTCTATAGAATGCATGCAGGAAACATAGCAAATAATGTATCCTCAGTTTAGAAGAAAATGAACTAAAGGAAGAGATCTTTGATATAAAAGAGATGGATATACATATTAAGATCAATGAAAGAAATAGTTTAGAAAAAGTAAAGACCCAAAATGTTAGAAGTCTGATAAAACAGATGAACACAAAAATAAAGACTATTAGGAGAAATTCAGGCTTTCTACATGGCCCACCTCATAAATAAGGGTATTTCATCCAGGAACAAGGAGGTCATAACATCCCTATACTCCTCCCTTATCAGACCTATTATCGAATACAATGCCCTGTTTGGCATGTACCTTGCAAACACATGCAGCAGTTAGAGAGACCACAGAGGTTCCTGACCAGGAAAATCCAAGGTCTCAAACACCTATCCTATACAGATAGGCTAAAAGCCCTGTCCCTCTACTCAGTCTCATACAGACTGCTCAGAAGTGACCTGTGTCTGGCATACAAGACTATCTCAGACCCAGCCTTGATGGAGTTCTGCATATCCATAAGACAAACGCCACTCGAGCAACCCGCACGCAAGGCCTTAACTTGGTCTGTGATATTAATAGAACTGGGTGAGACAGATGTATGTCCCAAAGACTCCCCCATCTGTGGATTAGACTCCCTCTCCATGTCAAGCAGAGTACCTCTCTAGCCCTCTTTAAGAGGAACCTGGACGACTGGATGGGAAACAGAAAATACACCCCTAGGATCCTACCTGTGTCCCTGCTGGCAAGGGGAAGCAGGTGCTGACTTTGAGGAAACCTGGGCAAAATGCTTGGCTAGGCTTATAAGGACCTCCAGGCCAATAGCCTAGTTTCATCCTATGAACCTATGTGATAGAAGTAAATAGGATATATTACTGTGCAGCTGAACTAATAACAGATAAAGCTTCACCACAAAAATATAGAGAAAAAAGGGAAAGGAAGGGAAGAAATAAAATGTTATCATGCAAGCACTGAATAGAGACAGCTATAAAGGAATTAAGACAATAAGTGTCACTGCTGGAATACAGGAGGAGGAAAAGGTCAACAAAAATACTTAGAAAAACAGACAAGATAAAAGCAACCCACAGTATACTATTGTACATAATAAATTAAAGATACTAGCACAGGTACAAAACTTACAAGATATGCACATAATCAATTTATTGATGACCCCCCAAAAAAGAGACATTTTGCAGAATTTTTTATGAAGACCCTGTGGAACATAACAAAGATGCCAAAAGGATAAAAAATGAAAAAAAAAACAGTAAGGAATTCAAATGTACAAGATATGAAATCGGATGAAGTAATGGCCAGACAAACTGAAACAACATTAAGAAAAGCTCCTAAAGGGAAACCCCCAGGCTGAGATGCAGTACCTAACTTCTGGCTATAAGTATTAACATCAAGACTGAGCCCCGAGTAAGAACTACTTGTATGTGCATCCCGAACAGACACCAACCCAGTTAACAACAGGAAAAATGATACCTTTCCTTTAAGAGTGAACCTGTAAGTGATCCTAAAATCTATAGACCAATAACTTGCCTTTTGACAATGTACAAACTATATACTGGAATTGATGCTGACAGTTTACAGTCATTTAGAGGAAAAAAAGAAAGTCCTATGGAACAAAGGATCATTTGTTGCAAAATAGAGCTATAGGGGTGAATTGTAAAAAAGGGAAGAATCTAACTATAGCATGGACAGATTAAAGTATATGACAGCATCCCACATTCTTGGATAAAGGGAGTGCTTACACATGTATAAGTAACATCCTACATTGATCAATTACATTACAATGACCATGAAACAGTGGCAAACCACTTTGCAATTAAGTCATGATATTCCAGGATGAGTCTCTTATTACTGGTATTGTTTGGTCTTCCCTTAAACCCATTAAGCTGTTTACTTAACAGATTATGTCTTGGTTACAGTTTGGCTCCCAGAAAACAACCTTGTTTAAAGATTTCTCATCTACTTTTTGTGGATGATTTAAAAAATGTATAGTTCATTAGATGAGTTGAAAGCACAACTGCAAGTGGTTAAAACTTTCTCAAATGATAAAAGAATGACATTTGGTCTTGATAAATGTGTAGAAGCAACATTTAAAAAATGTATAGTTCATTAGATGAGTTGAAAGCACAACTGCAAGTGGTTAAAACTTTCTCAAATGATAAAAGAATGACATTTGGTCTTGATAAATGTGTAGAAGCAACATTTAAAGCAGGAAAGTTGTAGTACCAAGAAAATATAAATCTAGGAGAGGAATCTGATTACAAAGGAACTTGATCAGGAAGGCGGGGAAAAATATTTGGGAAATGATGAAGGACTGGCAATAAAAAAAAACTTGGTAAGGAATACTTCAAAACACTAAAACTTATATTGAAAACAACACTGACGTCTAGGAATCAAAGTCCAAGCTATAAACCAATTTGTTCTTTCTGCTTTAATTTAAGTTTTTGTGTGATTGACAGGCCCCAAAAGGTAATGGATCAGTTGAACAGAAAAACATAAAAAAATGCTTCAAGCTTATCAAATTATATATAAAAATCAGTATATACCAAGATTATTTATATATTCCATGCCCTGGAGGAGGTCTGGGCTTCCTTGAAACTGATTACATGTATAGATCTGCAATCCTGGGACTGCATAAATATCTGCTGACCTCAACAGAGCCAAACTCAGTGAAAGTTTTACATCATGTGGAGAGGAAGTCTAAGATGACCTTGGTGTTTTAGTGCAGCAGAGGCATTGAGTTGGCAAGTGGGAATGGAAATCAAACCAGAAGTACACTAAAATCAGACAGCAACTGAATGTGCCAAAAAACAAACAAAAGAATATAATTAGAAGGATCAAATGAGAAGGAATGACGCATGAAAAAGCCATAAATATGGCAGTAAATATACAGATTACCTGGAACAGTCTCAAGCTGATCAGGATTTGATGCAGGAATGGCTAAGGAGAGGAGAGATGAAACCGAAAGATGAAATGTTAATAATGGCAGCTCAGGATAGCGGATTATGTACACGCTTAGTTTACAAAGTCCAGTAAACGTGAGAGAAACAGACAAATGTAGGTTTTGTAAAAAGAATTGGAAACAGTTGTACACCTTACTGCTGCATGTGATATTCTCATGGCAGAGGGCTTGTACATTGAAAGGCATGTGGCAAGACTATTGCACTGGGGATTCTGCAAAGACTACAATACATAAGTAGCTGAAAAGCTTTGGAAACATGAACCACATTATAGAGAATGATGAAGTGCACATCATATGGGATCACTCATTACCAACAATTCAAAAAATAGATGCAAGAAAACCAAATATAGTAGTCCATGAAAAAAAGACAAAAGTAGCACTAATCATTGAAATTGCTACACCTAGCGATTACAGTTTCACACAGAGAGACACAAAGTCATAAAATATCAAGACTTACAGGCAAAAACAAGAGCAATATGGAAGAAAGATAACTAGACCGTTTCAATACTATGAGGAGCAATGGGTCTTATAAAAAGGAATTTGCAGTCGTATTTAGATATGCTACCAACACATGTAACTCCAAATTAATTACAGGAGGAGTCAATTCTAGGCACACTGAAGGTGCTATTAAGAGCTAACATTAAAGATTTTTTGGCTAATATTAAAGATTTTAACAATACTAACTTCATGAACTTAAATCATACACAGAGTTAGGAATGGGGTCCATTACCAGACTTGTGAGAAATTAAACAAAAGAAAAAGAGAATCATAACAAAGCACAAACTTGTACAATAGAAAAGGTCTAAGGTGACTTCTGCCTAAACAAATTTAGTATGCATATACATTTCGATCAGATTTCCGCGGTGGTGCAGCGGTAGCGTTGTTGCCTCACAGCAAGAGGTTCTCCCGTTCGATTCTCGGCTTAGGTTGGGAGTGCCTTCTGCGTGGAGTCTGCATGTCCTCCCCACGGTCGAGTGGGCATTCGAAAGACATGCTTTGAATGGGTGTGCCTTCATTGAAGGTTGGGCTGGCAACTCGATACCATAAAAACCAACTGCCAATCATTAGCATACCAGAGTTCCACTGTGGTGACCCCTAACCGGGAAAAGCTGAAAAGAATACAACACATTTCGATCAGATACTACTCTCACTGCAGTGGCTATCTGTGGACAATTTTATATAGATTTTTTTGATTGAGCAATACACTTCTGTAAAACACACGCAAATCCAGACATATATACATACATTTTTTTTTTATTTATTTCAATCCATTTAAGACCTCCTTCCGCAAAGTACAGCTATATGGAATTATTGATTACAACAGTACAAGACATGAACAGCAGAATCACTGCTTGCGGGGAAATATGTATGTGTGTGTATGTGTATATGTGTATATATATGTATATATATATATATATATATATATATATATATATATATATATATACACACACACACACACACACACACATATATATATATATATATATATATATGTATTTAAATGTGTGGCTTGGAGTCAAACAGTAGGTGAACATGTGTATTCTAACAAGCTCTTAACAGCTAGACGTCTCTAGGAGAAAATGACTATTTTTATATCATGACCATTACAGGACAACACAAGTATGAAATGGACTACCAACAGAATCATGCCAGGCATCTACAAACATAGTTTTTTTCCCATTAGGGGTCACCACAGAGGATCATCGGTCCGCAGAACAATTGGCCGTGGAGATTTTACAGTATAGAGTTGCCAGCCTGGCACCCAACCTTCACAGAAGACACACACATGCGCACAGACACTCCTAGGGCCAATTTGAGAAAGTTCTATCTACCTACCGCATGTCTTTGGAGTGTGGAAGGAAAAGGGAGCACCCAGAGGAAACCTACCCAACCACAGGGAGGTCATGCAGACTCCACATGGAAGGCACTCTAGCTGAGAATCGAACCAGAGAGGATCTTGCAGTGAGGCGAACAGACAGACATACAGTAAATTAACTAATAAATACTGCATGGCAGGTTAAATAAGGCCTGCATAAAAAGCTTGAAATCAGTAAACTATGCTTATGGTAAAAGAGGCTGTGCAATGGCAACACCATACAATATTCTTTACAAGAAATATAAACGTGGAAATATGACATCCCACCAATAAATAATACAAGAATTCTCACCTGGCAAGTAACCGATAACAAAAGGCACTAACCATGTACATTAAATTTATCAAAAGCATGGAATCAAGGAGGTGGAGTGTGTTAGCATATCTTGCAGCAATGATCCTACTTCTCACACACATTACATCCATATAAGAAACGTATCACAATAGTAGATGCTCCAACAGGACTGCTGCTGAGCAATAATGACCAATAGGACCTTGTGCTGCAGAAGGTCTGACTGAGTACTTGCTTAACTTCCAGAGCTCTTCATTCCTGCCCCTTCCTACCAGGCAGTCATTCTCATCAGTGGGACACACACACACACACACACACACACACACACACACACACACACACACACACACACACACACAGTATAAAGGAGACATACACCCACACCATGTTTACTTCTTTCTTGACCATGCAGCAAAGGGTATGGGTTCCATGTCTGTTTCGCAAGCATACTTCTATCCATTACGAGGACCAGTCATGGCCCACCTCTTAAGAGCTACTGTCACAGAATGCCAAAGGATCCTAAGAGTAATCCAGACCAGAGAAGGCAAAAGAGTCTGTGACAAGGGTAGATGTGGATATCTCTTACTTTCCTGTAATGTGCTGCAACAGGCCTATCAAAATGGCTATGGCAAAGGCTGCCTGCTGGTGGAGGTAATGTCTAACTTATGCTTCTTTGAAAAGATGATGACAGAGGACTAAGTTGCTGCCTCTAACATGGCTTACACACTCATCCCCTCTCAAAAATGCAACTGTCATTGTTGTGCCTCTAGCAGTGTGTGATCTTATGTGCTCTTGAAGTTTTTTTTTTTTTTTGCAATAAGGAAAAAAAAAATACAATATGCTAGGTGTATACAGATGATCTGCTTATAAACTGGCTGGCCCTTTTAGATGCAAACGATACAATGAATTGATATGAGCTTCTTATACTCCTTGCTCTGTCCGACTTCCGCGGTGGTGCAGCAGTAGCTCCTTGATTCCAGCAAGAGGTTCTCCCGTTCGATTCTCGGCTGGAGTGCGGGCAGGGCCTTCTGTGTGGAGTCTGCATGTCCTCCCCGTGGTTGGGTGGGCATTCGAAAGACATGCATAAATGGGTGTGCCTTTGTTGAAGACTGAACGTCGAGCTAGCACCTCAGCGTTCGTGAAAATCTACTGCCAATCATTAGCGGACCGGAGTTCCGCTGTGGCGACCCCTAACCGGGAAAAGCCGAAAGACAACAACATCATACTCCTTGCTCTGTCCGGATAGTATCTTAAATGCACAGTGATGTCCAATGAGTGAAAAATCCTTCCCCCTTTATTTTGTGGTTTCAGAAATAAGACTGGGAATGGACAGCTTCATTTAAACAGCCTTTTGTGATCACCTTAGGCATAAAGACAGAATAGCACATACAACTTCTCCACACATTCAACTAACTCCCATCCATCAACACACAACTAATTCACAACCTCCCCCAAAAAATGTAGAAACTATCCTCTCACAATTACATCTACCTTATAACCCCCAGCTGCCACACACATACATAAAATACACACCATCACAACCCCTCCATCCTTAGATTGCCTCACAAAAACAAAATAGCCATCTCCCTATCACTTTATCCTCCAAACCACTGAATTAAGTGGAGTCATTCTCCCAAACCCTGGCTCAACTACCCCCCCCCCCCCAACTACATAGAACTGTCACTCCTTATACACAGACATTCCCTACCACTCAGCCTGCACGTCCTCTCTCTCCGTGTATGTATGTATGTGACTAAGCAAGCTGAATTGCACAGTTTGATCTCTCAGCACTCCACTGACATAATTGTGGTGATACAGTCCTGGTTAAATCCTGACGTAAAAGATGACAGCGTCATAGGCTACAATATCCTAACAGAATACAAGAAACACTAAAAACTGGATAAAATACTGATGCAGTAGTGAAATAGAAAGTACAGTTGTGTACACTTACTATAAATGTAGATGTTCGCGTGTCTTCACTGTTGCAGTCATCACTGTAGGGTTCTTCCTGCCGGCAGGCAGCCCTCGGTCGGCCAGAATCCCAAAGTCTGGGTCCGGCATCGGCTGTGCACTCATCCTTCCTGATGTCAGTGCGCCAGGGGTACAAAGCTCCCAACCGATGCCATGTTCTCCAGTTTTTCTTGCCCCAGATGTCAGGTGCCCAAAAATAAAGGCTACAAGTAAAACAAAAATGTAACATACTACCAACCCCATACCCTGTAGCAAATACACCTCAGAAGAAGGGTGAAGCAGGGAAGCACACCAATAAAAATAGAAGAGGGAACAGGAGGGTGGGTAACCCAGACTGCAACAGTGAAGACACTCGAACATCTACATTTATGGTAAGTGTACACAACTGTACTATGTTCATCGCGTTTCACTGTTGCAGTCATCACTGTAGGGTTGAATCCCAAAGCTGAGACAAAGGGTGGTGATTACAGAGTAGAAGGGGCGGCTAGAAGGCCTTGCAAGACTGCAGAGGCAAAGCCTGCCCTAGATTTAGAATAAAGAGGGAGATTATAGTGCTTTGAAAAAGTATGCACTGAACTCCAAGTTGCAGCTTCCAAAATATCTTTGGTAGGAACTCCCCTGAGAAAAGCAGCTGAAGTGGCAGCAGCTCTGGTAGAGTGAGTTCTAATTTTCCCAGGGATTTGCTTTCCATGATGAGAATAACAAAATCTGATTCCATGAGCAATCCATTTAGAAATGGTCTGTTTTGAAATAGCTTTGCCTTGAGAATTTGCTGCATAAGAAACAAACAGTTGTTCTGTTGTCCTGATATCCTTGGTTCTGTCCAGGTAAAAATGAAGCTGCCTGTGTACGTCCAAAGAATGCAAGATCCTCTCCCCCTTATTTTGTGGATCAGGGAAAAAAGTTGGCAGGTGAATGGTTTGGTTTAAAGCCACTTTAGAAACCACTTTAGGCATGAAAGTAGGGTTAGTCCTCAAAGAAACCCTGTCTTGATGAAAAATAATGTAAGGTTCCACAGCCATGAGCGCTTGTAACTCCGAGACTCTCCCGGCTGAAGTTAAAGCCAGTAGGATAACAGTCTTCCATGATAAAAACTTTATATCGGATGTGGCAGCAGGCTCAAAAGGTGGCAGAGTAAGCTTTTCCAGTACATAATTGAGGTCCCAAGCAGGAATGGGTGGAGTCCTAGGGGGCCTTAAATTCTTTGCTCCTCTGAGATATTGTTTCAGAAGTGGATGTGAAAAAATTGGAGGATCTGTATTATAATGTGCAGAGATTTATTTATTTATTTATTTTCAGTTTGTTTACCGGGGAAGTGCCCATTTTCAGTGGAGGCCCGGGGAGAAAAGCTCCATGAACAGTATAATACAATATAGGTTACAAAAATGCAAATAAAGGTTGCAAAGTGAAATACCATACAATAAAGGTTGCAAAAACAAATAAAGGTTACAATGTGAAATAAAGAGTAGGGTACATACATTCGAGAGATTCAGAGTGTAAAGTACATTATAAGACAGTTTAACAACTTGACAACAGATTTTTTTTTTTTGAAACAATATTCATATGCTTGGAGTCAATTAAAGTCTGCTAGTTCTAGATCTTTTGAGAAATAAGAACAAGTATGAGAGTATAGTGGAGTGGGGGTAAGGGGAGCTTAGTTGGGAGTCCCTAGAATTTAAGTGGGGTGAAAGCAGGAGCATTTCCATTTCGAAGACAGGTGAAGAAAAAGTTGAGTTTTGAAGGATTCAGTGTTGGGTATAGTCATAAGTGAAGGAGGCAGAGAGTTCCATTTTTTACCTAGAGAAAAGGAGAGTAAAAGCTGGCCAGCGGGTCGTTTGGGTTTAGGAATGGAGATTAGGTTTTGGTGTTCAGATCTCAGTGATCTGTTAGGGATGTATGGAGGAAGGATGTCCTTTAAGGCTGGGCATTTATCAGGGGAGAATATTAGTTTCTGAGCAGTGGTTAGTTGTAGATAGTCTAGGTGGTTAGGGAGATCTAACCAGTTCAGAGAGTGAAGGCTGAGGCAGTGGTGAGCTGATGTTTTGGATTTGGTGGCAGATAGCGGAGGCATGAATTTTTATGGAAGAAAAAGATAAACCCTTATGCAACAAATCTGTTAGGTAATGTAAAATCAATGGAATATTTGGTATGTGAGGATCCGATTCCTGAGCCTGCATCCAGGTGCAAAATCTCTTCCATTTTCCTGCATAAGATTTCCTAGTGCTAGGCCTTTTGGCTTCTAAGATGACATCCATAACCTGTTTGGAAAGGGTAGGGTTAATTATAGGCCCTGAATACGCCAGGCTGCCAGGCTGAGAGTCTTGATATGAGAGTGCAGGACCTGGCCCTGATGTTGAGACAAAAGATTTGGAATCTGAGGTAGAATCCAAGGAGGTTCCTGGGATAAATTTATCAGTGTTGAGTACCAAAATTGTCGAGGCCAATTCGGGGCCAGTAAGATCATCTTTGGTTTGTCTTGTTTTATTTTTAATAACACCCTTGGTAGAAGAGGCAGTGGTGGGAAGGCATACCCCGAGAGGTTCCTCCAACTGAATGAGAGAGCATCCACTTTCCATGCTAGCTTGTGATATGTCCTCGTACAAAAAGTCTGTAACTGGTAGTTGTGGGGAAGATGCAAATAGATCTATGTCCGGGCAACCCCAGGCTTCTGTAATCATCTTGAATATTTGGGTGTCTAGCATCCACTCGTGTGGGTCTGACAGATTCCTGCTCAGGCTGTCTGCCAGAGTGTTTTGATTCCCTGGCAGGAATTGAGCTTGTAGATCCACTTTGTAAGCTAGTGCTGTGTCCCATAGAGTCATGGCTAGTCTGCAAAGGGGGTAGGAGTGTGAACCCCCCTGCTGGTTTATGTACCACATAACTGTGGTGTTGTCCGTCTGTATCAGTAGCTGTCCTGGCTGTAAAAGATCCCTGAAAGCCATGAGGGCATTCTGTACAGCTAACATCTCTTTTAAATTGATATGTAGATGCTTCTGATCCTCTGTCCAAAAATCTTGCAGGCCTTTCCCTTGCAAGTGGGCTCCCCGTGCATAATCCGAGGCGTCCGTGGTTATTACTTGGTTGGCTGGAGGTAGACTGAAGGTTTTCCCTTTGTTTTGAAGACATGCCGTGGCCCACCAATGAAATTCCTTTTGCAGGCAAGGCAAGACAGCAATCACTGTTGTCCAGGCTGTGACAATGTTGGGACCATACACTTTTTAGGTACCATTGTATTTTCCTCATATGCAATCTTGCATATGGTATGAGTAGGATGCAGGAAGCCATGTAACCCAAAGCCTGTAGGAATTTCCTTGCAGTTAGCTGAGACATTAACACCAGGCTTTTGAAAGTTGAAGTCAGCTGAAGTTGTTTTTCTGGCGTCAGGAATGCAATCTGGGTTGTAGTGCTTAAAGAAGCACCCAGGAAAATTATCTGTTGAGTGGGTGTCAAATTTGACTTTTGTACGTTCACAGTGAATCCCAGGCACTTGAGTAGATTCTGAACAAATTCCAGGTGCTGGAGTAAGATGTCCTTGCTGTCTGCTTGAATAAGGCAGTCGTCCAGATAAGGGTAAATTTGAATTCCCTTGAGTCTGCAGTAAGCTACTACTGGTGCCAGGCACTTGGTAAAGACCCTGGGCACAGTAGATAAGCCAAAGGGCAGCGCAGAGAATTGGTAATGTTTCGAGCCTGCCTTGAACCTGAGGAATCTTCTGCACTCCTGTCTGATAGGAATGTGTAGGTAAGCCTCCTTTAAGTCCAATGCTACCATCCATGCATTTTTGCTCAACATTGGCAGGAGTTGCTGCAGAGTAAGCATCTTGAACTTTGGTATCTCCAGGAAAGTATTTAAAACTGACAGATCCAGGATGGGTCTCCAAGTATTTTGTTTTCTGGGAACTAGAAAGAGTCTTGAATAAAAGCCCTGTCCCTTCTCTGAATTTGGAACCAATTCTATGGCCCTCATAGCCATGAGGGACCTCACCTGTTTTAATGCCTCCGCCCATTGGTTTTTTGGTAGGTCTGGCCATCCATTTGGTTTTGGCAAGGTGTGGAAGTGGAATTTGTAACCTCTTAAAACTACATCCAGAACTCACTTGTCTTGGGTTATGCAAGTCCAACTTTGGTGAAAAAGAGAGAGTTTTCCTCCCAGAGGAGCATTCAGGAGAGAGGTTCCTGGAGCCATGCAGGGGGAGTCATTGAGCCTGTTTCCTATAAGGTTGAGACCCATCTTCTCCACCCCTGGGGGTGGAAGCACTCCACTGTCTAGGCCTATACGAGGTCTGAGTTTGGGCCTTCTCTCTGGGGCACCTATATCTAACCCTCTGAGGCCTGTCCGAGCTGGAAAAGGACCAATTCTTAGCTGGCCAATTTCTGCTAAATCTAGGAGGCTGAACTTGTAAGAAATCCTTAACCGTTTGCATGGATTTTGCCTTATCCTCCATTTTCTTTATAACTTCTTCAGCCTTAGGCCCAAACATAACATTATGTTGGACAGGAGCATACAGTAATTTTGCTTTTACTTGATCAGGCAAATTTTGTTCCTTTAACCAAGCATGCCTTCTAATGACCGTGCCAGTGGCTGCCGCTCTGCAAGAGGCCTCCAAAGCATCAAAACCACAGTGTAAGGTATGTTTCCCCACCTGCTTAGTAGCATGCATCAAATCTTGTAATTCCTTGTCTGCCAATGCAGAAATGGTACACATTTTTTGTTTCATAACAGACAGAAGGTATTGTTGACATTTCAACATATGAAATTGACAATTTAAAGCCCTAATAGATAAAGCAGCAGAAGTGTACACTTTTTTGCCCCATCTCTCCAAAGCTCTCGAATCCTTATCTGACGGAGTAGGGTTCTTAGCAGTGGCGGCCTTAACACCCTTAGGACTGAGAAATGGTTTCTGGATCAGCAGTAGGATTTTTAAATAGAAACTGGTGAGAGTCAGGAACACTGTAATATCTATCAGGCTTAGCAGGGAGCGGAGGAAAGGAGTCAGGGGTTAAATTAGACTCAGTGAAGACATCATCCACAATATCCAAAATAGGAGGAATAGCCAGGGGCCTGTGTTGGGGAAGAAGAAGGAAATCCCTAAGCCTTCTCTTAGATTCAGAGTACTCCTGTCCTTCCCAGTGAAAATGTTCCCTCATGTCATGTAAAAGTTTCCCCAAAAGAGTAATCTTCAGGAGGAGAAGCTGAAGGAATGAATTCTTCAGCATCAGAATCCTCATAAGGAGGGAAAGTATAATCCTGTTCAGAGGAAGACACTGAAGAGATAGATACCTGATCAGAGTATTCATAATCCAATTCTTGTCTTGGCCTTTTGTCTGGAGGGGGATGGGAACCCCTAATCATAGTTAGCAAGTCCCTCAGTCATTTTAAGCATTTGTCTTTGAGATTTAGGTCCCGGATCAGAGGAGGCCTGGGCTTGAGTCTTTGTTTTAGAAGGAGTCTTTGCCTTTGCCTTTACCTGAAGCTGCGTAGGCCTGAAAATCCCCTTGGAAGCTGGTACCTGCACAGCGGCTCCGGGCCCATCCGAGGGAGTAGTATCCGAAGGTCCTGCACCTGGAATATCCGAAAGCTTAGTTGGCTCCTCATGGGAGTCCGTATCGGCAAGCGGTTCTGAAATGGCCGATGACAGGGGCTGCGAAAGTGCCTCACTGACGACGGCCGAACCGGTAGCTAATTGTAAATTGTCGTCTGATTTGGACCTCGGAGGCCTATCTTTATCCTTGCGCCTTTTATGAACTCCGGTAGTCGGAAGCGTGTCCGACGACATGTTGTAATTAAATCACCTCCCAAAGTAATGAAAGGCAAAATCGTATCTCCGTTTAATAGTACGTTGATTAAATCTAGCACAAAACCGACAGCTAGCTACGTCGTGGTCAGGGCCTAGGCAAGGAATACAGTAAGAATGAAAATCCTTATGAGGTATTTGCTTCCCACAAGAAATACAATTATTAACTTTTTCTGACATCGGACTGGAGCAAGAAAAAAGTTTCCCCAACGGGGTACTTAGCTTTGAAAAGAAGAATGTCTTCGGATAGAAGTACCAAAAATAACAGGAGTCAGCCGACCGGCACTTGCGAACTGCTTCCACCATGCGGCAAGAAAGACTGGAGAACATGGCGTCGGCTGGGAGCTTTGTACCCCTGGCGCACTGACGTCAGGGAGGATGAGTGCACAGCCGACGACGGACCCAGACTTTGGGATTCTGGCCGACCGAGGGCTGCCTGCTGGCAGGAAGAACCCTACAGTGATGACTGCAACAGTGAAACACGATGAACATCTATAAACTAATAAAACACCACTATTAGCACAATAAAGATGACTTTCAAACCTTTAGCATAGTTTTAATAGCCCCTTTTGTATAAAGCAAACCATCAGAAAATGCTTTGCATCTAAAATCCAGAATGTTTATGCAGTTCAGACACATGAACTTAACAAATAAATATGTAAAATCAATGAACTTAATTGAGCAGTTAATAAAAATAAAAGAAGGTGTAGCTGTTAACCCTTCAATAACCACCCAGCTTATGATCCCTAAGAAAACACAAAGTTTATAATTTTATTCAAGCCAGGTGGAGAATCAACACTTAACCTAACCTGCCATTCTGATTCTTTTTTCTCCACTTGATTCTTAAAATCACCTTCTCTTTTGTCTTCTAAGACTTGTTCTAAAACAGCAAAAGTAAACTTTTAGAAATTATTGCAAGAAAGAGAATATCTAGCTAAGGCAAATCATCCTTAGTTTTTATAGCATAAACATGTTCTCATCCTATTTTTCAAGCTTCCTGTGGTCATCCTCACATAGAAGCTAAAACACCCTGAGCATAACACAATAAACACCACTCTTGTAGTGCCACAATGATACCTCCCTGAGATTCTAATTGTATAGAAAATATGTTTAAAAAATGTGAGGTCCATCATAAATCTGCAAGTGCTACAACTATTGCACTTGCAGGTACCCCTGCTTTTGCTAGTGCTAGGGGGGTTGGATCTTAGTATTATTGCTCGCTAATATATGTTTAACACAAACATCTTTCTTATGTACAAAAAGTGGTTGTTCACCAAAATTCTTATAAAGATCATTGCACCCTGTGATAATCTTCTGATTGTTCTTAATAATCTGTTTAATATGATAGGTGTCCACTGACATATCAAGACTATATTGCATGATATACTTATAGTCACGCCCTGCTTCAGCAATGAATCCTTGTGCTGCATTATTGTTTTTATTTTTTTCATTCCTACTTTTATTATTCTTGCATTCAAACCCATTAATAATAATGGGTCTGAACTGATCACGTCTCTTAGAACAAACTTATTGGGTGTTTTTCTCTAAAAACTCAGCTTGATAGCTCCTAGCTAACAAAAAGGGAAATAATAAACAATTTCTTGCTGGAAATGCTGTTCATCATTAATCATACGAGGGGCTCTAATAAACTGGCCTCTGGGTATGTTGCTCCAACACCTCTGCCCTTTAAATTCTTCTGAGCAGTTAACAGAAAGTGGTGTTGCTCAGGTGGAATCATTGTTCAGAAAAAGCAGTTAATTTGGACGCCAGCATATTTGGAAATAGTAATTTCAATGTTGATTTTCCTGAGTTACCTTTTTATTCACCTAACACCAGCTTCTCTTCTAACAATAATCATCATCTTGAAGGAACATCAAAAAACTCCAGCTGCAGGAGAAACACTGACTTTTCAAACAGGAGCAAGCGGGCGGAGGAAATGCTGAAAAACGTTGATAAGACTGTGAGTTACAGAGATGGTAAAATATTTAATTTGTCCGATTTTAAACCGAATCAATACCATGACAAAGTTTTGAAACAATTTTATACCGAGCCATAGAGATAATTTAAAGGACAATGGGATTCTGTTATTAAATGCTCAATGTCTTTGTCCTTTTTCTCCCTATTTACAGTCCCTGCTATGACTAAACAATAATACAGCATTTAAAATATTTTAAATCAACCATTTCTCTCTACTAGAACAGTACCTTACCATAATGTGGTGGTTTCACTTTCAAAAAACTTTTATCCTGCCCTGGAAAAGCTTGCTGCAGTCTCCAATTCATCGATGTCATCAAGGCTAATGAATACAGGTAGTGTTCTGGGCCAATTCCCTCCCCAAACTGACATCACCACGACCATCCTAAAAACCCACCCATGCTGTGATGTCACAGCTCCCTGGTCCTTCCCCTACCCATACAGGAAGTAAAGGCAAGAACAAGGAAACAGAACATGAGTCAAGTCACCTGTGTGAGCTGTCAATCACAGCAGTTAACAGCTCAAATTATCCTTAGCACTTTGAAAGCTAAGGAAGTCAGGTGTGAAGGGTGATGGGAGATTAGTCGAAACACTACAATTCAGGCCTCACAAAAGGCTGCAATTTACCATTCTATAAATACGCAGCAGTAAAAAGCACTTTGAAAGTCTGTTCTGTGGCATTTTTATGTAGTCACTGAATGGCACGAAATGTTACTTAAAACTGACTGGAAGAAAACAGTGTATGCATGTAAAATCAATGTAGTGACATGATCCTTAGGAAGAAAGAGGCTTGTGTGATGTAATTTTTTTTTACAGACAAGCACTGCATTGTGGGATACTATAGAGACAGACTACCAGGATCACTTCAAGATACTAGACCCCTTGTGGTCAGAATCAGAAATTACATATAAAAATGTAAGTAGTCCCAGAGTGGTGCTGAAATGTAGGAAACACCAAACCATGATGAAATAATTATGTTTTTTGAGTCTGTGGGTGTGGTTCTCCTTTAACTAGAAGTACATTAGATCTAAAGTTTTTTACCTGGAAAATGTATCTACTCGTTCTGCTGAAAGAGGTTAACATTAAGAAAAGTTGAAAGCCTTCTGCTTTTAATCCACCTCTTCATTAAACTATAAAAACTTTTGAATCATTTTGCAAGAAATTAGGCAAACCTTAAATGAAAAAGCCAGTCACCCGCATTTCAATCTGTAGAAGAATGCAAGGTCTTAAAGGAAATGCATAATCAACAAACTTTGAGGTTTATGAGAGCCGATAAGGGGGTGGGATGGTTATCATGAATTTAAATCAATATGTTTTAATGGAGAAAATGTTAAATAATGTAAATGAAAGAAGTTTCTATTTTTGATATTCACAGAAGTTGGAAAAATATCTAACGTTGTCTTTATGAACTTCTTATGCGTGGAGATATAGATATTGAACTATATACATTTTTAGTAATAAACCACCTACTGAGGTATTATTTGAAATACCCAAAATTCACAAACATATAATTGACCTCCGCACCCCCATTTAGGCCAACTGTTTCTTCCCCTAGAAGTGTCACAGAGGGAATTTTTTTGATGTGTGCTTAACCCGATAGTGCAACACCTTCCGTCATGTATACAAGATTCATGGGATTTTTTAGATGGTGTTAGGATATTTAGTCAGGAATATCAGTATCAGGACACCAATAATTTCATGTTTACAGTAGATGTAGTATCTTTTTTTTTACTTCCATTGTAGATGAAGAAGGGGTGGAATATGTGAGGTCCCTTCTTAACTAAGTATACTGCATGTGGCTGGAACCATAGATCGAGGGGGCAGGAGCGCCCCCCCCACACACACTTTTACAGCTGCAGGACCTGTCTCTTGGGGGGGATTAATGAAGTGGAGTTTGGAGGACCCATGCATGGTATGCGTCGCACGCTAACGTAGATTCACATGGAAGTTAAACTAAAGAGTTTGGAGGACCAATGCGTTTGTCGCACATTAACATGTATTCCGCGTGTGAAAATTAAACTAAAAACTAACTTGCTATTCCGTTGGTGCTGTCAGAGTCATGCGGCCTCTGTGTTACAAGAGTTATGCTGCTGCTGTTTCGTTGGTGCTGCCAGAGATGGAGTCATGCTTCCTTACACATGGTAAGGAGAGTTTTGTTCTCTTTTTCAAGAGTTGCCTGCTGCCCAGTGTTGATCATTTCTGCCAGAGTGTTTTCGTGTGTGTGTGTGGACTCCAGAGTTGTTTTATCATTTACACAATCACATACCTTGCTGGAATCAATGAAACACATGTAGATATCCTGTTACATTCCATAGCGAATAATCTTGTGAGGGCTCTTGCTGGCGTGTGGGATCAGCATGACAGTGTGATATTTTCCACATTCAGTTGTATTACCTTTCTTTAAGACTTGTTAAAAAGCAGATCTGTCGCATCATTTAATTGATTGCAATGTTGTCTTACTAATATCCTGGCAGAGCCTTGCATTTTAAGAGCTACATCTAAGTGGTGTAATACTTCAGCAGGAATGACAGCGATGGCCAATGTTTTGTTCTAGCTACATCTAAGTGGTGTAATACTTCAGCAGGAATGACAGCGATGGCCGATGTTTTGTTCTAGCTACATCTAAGTGGTGTAATACTTCAGCAGGAATGACAGCGATGGCCAATGTTTTGTTCTAGCTACATCTAAGTGGTGTAATACTTCAGCAGGAATGACAGCGATGGCCAATGTTTTGTTCTAGCTACATCTAAGTGGTGTAATACTTCAGCAGAAATGACAGCGATGGCCAATGTTTTGTTCTAGCTACATCTAAGTGGTGTAATACTTCAGCAGGAATGACAGCGATGGCCGATGTTTTGTTCTAGCTACATCTAAGTGGTGTAATACTTCAGCAGGAATGACAGCGATGGCCAATGTTTTGTTCTAGCTACATCTAAGTGGTGTAATACTTCAGCAGGAATGCAAGAGATGCCCAATGTTTTGTTCTTTAAGATGTCACTACTGCTTCTGAGTTCCTGACCATAAGGTGTGGGGTGAAACAGTTGTTGCTATGTGTGGTCTTACAGTAGAATAGCACAGTATAGTCCTTCTACCACTTCTTATTCTTCTCAACAATATTCAGCGCAGATCCTGGACTGCCAAAACATAAAAATTCAAAGCTGGAATTTGCTCTGCTTCTTTGCTCGACTTGCAGTATATTGGAAATTTTGGCTACTTTTTTCAGCTGCCTCTCTTTCTCCATAAGGTGCATCTAACTATCTCCCAAGGACGGTCATGCCCATGTGCATCCTCCCCATTGACACCAAACACCCGAGCAGCTAATCAAACTTGAGTCAGGGCTCTAGCTTTTCACTCCACCAGTGCAGATAATATTTTTGAGTAAATTTAAGGACTTATCAGTCAACCATTTTGATTGTTTCTGTTTTTTCACTTCTTGCCGGGACATTTCACTTTCTTCAGAAACCACTTTCTTGATGTTCAAATACAACTTTCTTGATATCTTCATATAGCTCTTTTGGTACACTGCTAATTGTATCTAATGTACTAAAATGGTTTTGGTAAGAGTCTTGACCTCCGCTGGTATAGTTTCACAATCATACTGTACTGGGTACCTGCCCATTTACTCTTCTTTAGCTGTAGCGTAATATTTCACACTAGTAGCTGGTGATGTTGATATTTTTGAGTGTTTCCATTATTTATTTTCAAACAATGAAATATAAAGTTGTTCGTTAGCAGCAACCTCTTCATTAGTTACAGATCCCTTTAATGTGGAATTATTTAGATGACTTACTTCTGCAGAAATTTTGCATATTTACTGGTATTGATGGACTGTAATGACACAAGTTTGAGTGGCCTTTTAGGGCTGAAATTTTCTGAAATGGGTAGCTTTGTCATTATTGGTTCATACACTTTGTTTCATTGCTTACTAGAAGACTGTTCAAAACTACAAATTTAAAACACATTCTAGCAAGTGATGCTGTATTATACAAGGAATATAATTGAATACATTCAGTAAGGTGAATCAAAGAAAGCATACATGTATGCATGGCCCTAAAAATGTGTAAGGAGCCTATGGTTTGAAAACAGCCCAGAGGTAACCTCTTAGGGCAAGAATTAGGAGAAAGTGTAAAAGGCTCAAAATCATGGGCACATTTTAAGCTTTACTCCCGTCACCAAAGCAATGGATGAAGGCAAAACAGTTCACACCACATTACCTTGACTTGGCCAAGCCTATTGACACAATCCCCCTAACTCAGGTGTAGTACAAAAGATGAATAATGCAGGAGCAAATACTTGCATCACTAGCTGGATTCCCAACTTGTTCACAGGATGCAGATCATCAAACTAGGGTAAGAGACCAGTCACCAATGGAGTCCCCCAGGGTTCAGTGCTGAGACTTTTTCTGTTTGGTATATACATCTCAAAAGTAAAAAGAAATACCAAAGGGCTTTGGCCAACTAAGTCTGAGATGACTGCAAGCTAAAAACAGTTACTGAATCCTCAAATGACTTAACCATTATACAGGAAAGTGTGTCCTAAACAATAACTGGTGCCAGAATCTTGAATTGAAAGTAAACTCCAAAAAATACATTATCATTTCCTTTGGGAAGTCATCTACTCCAGGGAACTGCCAAATTGGCAATGCCCCTGAGAACTGACCCAGTTGTTGGGCATTTGGGAACTTGTGGATACATGTGCCCAGAGTCATAAGAAAGTCTTTCTATATTGCACAGCTTACAAAGAAATTGATTGTAACTATTGTCCCCCTTTACAAAGTCCTCATTCAGTCAATCATTTTGTATAATGCCCACTTTGGCATGTATCTGTTCAGACCCATGCAACAACTGGAATGCACTCAGCGATACCTTACTAAAATAATACAAGTCCTAAACAATAGGTCTTGCATGGACCACCTCAAAGATTTATCACTATACTCAGTATCCTACAGAGTGCTTAGAGGTGACGTGTCTGGCATACAAGGCATCCTCCGACCTAATACAGATGGACCTACTGAACATCAGCAAGTCAAATGGCATCAGAAATAATCAGTCCTGGTTTCTAAACTGAATGTTGTGAAGAGACGGATATATGTATCGGGTCTACTTCATATGACCTAAATTTCATTTGAATGAAATTCATTTGACTAAGGCCAAAACACAAAGTTCAAAAGACTGAAAACTCATTTGACTGAAACCCATAACACTGACACATTAAAGTAAAAGGTATATTTATTTATTTACATTTGTTGACCGGGAATGTCCAACTGGACGCAGGTCCATTTTCAGTGGAGGCCCTGGGAGAAAAGCTCCACAAATTAAAATATTACACAGTTACAGATGAAGAACATAGTACATTCAGTAAATAACGAGCATCTGTTCTATCCACGAAGTCATAGCAGATATCAACAATTGTTACAATAAGAAGTTACTGCCATATAACAAGTAGATAGGCATGGAAGTATCAGAGCTTGCTGTAATCAAAGGTAGTTTGTGGGGTGGAAGAGAGGTAGAGGGTAGATAGAGTGGGAGAAGTTAGAGGAGAGAGTTACAAGGGCATAGCCAGCATGTTTTTAGGTGTACTTTAAGTAAAGCTTTGTAGTGGGTGCATGATGGTAGAGAGGTTATTATGGGGGGGGGGGGTTCCATAATTTGGCTACAGCACTGGAGAATAGTGCTTCTCCAGCAGTGTTATTGGCTCTAGTAACCTGTAATTGATTTCTGTTGCTGGATCGTAGTGGTCTGGTGGTGAGATAGGGTTGGAGTAGATACTGGAGGGATGGGACCTTTAGAGGATGGTTAACCAGTTTGTGGGAGAGTGTGAGTTGATACCATTGAAGGAGGTGAGGGAGTTCTAGCCAGCCTAGTTCAGTAAGTGAGAGACAGTGGTGACTGTGGTACGATGCCCCGGTGGCGAATTTGGCGATTTTGTTGTAGCAGGTCTTGAGTTTATTTAGATCACATTGCCTTAGGTTGGTATATATTAGAGAGGCATAAAGTAGGGTGGAGATAAGGTGCGAATTTGCAACTGAAATCCTAGCTGCTTTGGTGAGGAGTTGCTTATTTCTGTATAAGGCTCCTAGTTTTTGGTGGACTTTGTTTATGGTCATGGATATGTGAATGTCAAATTTGAGACTGTTGTCTATTTCAACTCCTAGCAATTTGGTGTGATCTGTTGGGTAGATAGTGGTGTTGTCTTTTGATGTGATGTTAAAGTGAGAGTTGTTTTGAGTATGTTTGGTGGGTTCGAAGATGAGGAGTTTAGTTTTGTTTGGGTTGAGTATTAACTGGGCATCGGACAGCCAAGTTTCAAAAGAGGAAAAGGCATGCTGTGTGACCTTTTGCAGTTCGGGTAGGGACTGGGCGGAGCAGATGATGGTTGAGTCATCTGCATATTGTATGAGTGTGCCATGTTTGGTGGCAGAGGCTAGATTATTGGTGAAAATAGAGAAGAGTAGGGGTCCAAGGATGGATCCTTGGGGAACACCAACAGAGACAGGTAGTTGGGCAGATATGTCATTTTGCCATACAACAGATTGCTGGCGGTCAGACAGGTAACTTTGAAACCAGTTGGTGACTGACTGAGAAAAGGATAGGTTATTGAGTACAGAGAGGAGTTGTTTGTGCGGGACTATGTCAAATGCTTTAGATAGGTCTAGGAAAGTAGCAGAGGAGAAATGACCATTGTTTTTATGGTGAAGGATAGTGTTAGTAAAAGAGAGTAAGGCAGTGGTGGTGCTATGGTTTGGTCGGAAACCATGTTGAGTATTAGAAAGGAGGTAGTCTGAGATTTGACAGTGAATGCATCTCTCTAGTATTTTGGAGAGTGGAGATAGAATCACTATGGGGCGGTAGTTGGTTAGATTTGTGGAGGGGCCGCCTTTGTGAAGGGGAATGATGTGTGACATTTTCCATAGTGTAAAGACGTAGCATTCTGACAGAGATCAGTTAATCAAGATGGATACTGGGTAGACTAGGGCTTAAGCTACAATTTGTAGGAATTCACTTGGGAGGTTGTCTAGTGCTAATTTTGTGGGTTTAAGTTTAGTTAAGAGTTTTCTTATGTTGGAGGTAGGAATGGGAGAAAAAGAGAAGAGTGTGGGGAGATTACTGGGTGAAAGTGTGGGGTGGGGTGTAGGGGAGGTGGGTTGTGTTGTCTACCTAGTGATAGTATGGTTTGTGTGAAGTGTGTGTTGAATGAGGTAGCAATATTGTCTGAGGAGTGAGGAATGTTAGGTGTAAGGGTATTGATTTTACCTGGATGGAGGATGGAGTTTATAGAGGTCCAGAATTGTTTGGGGTTTTGTTGGGAGGAGTTCAGGGCAGACTGGTAGTATTGGATTTTGTCCTCCTTTATTAGCCTTTTGACTCTATTGCGTAGTTCTAGGAATTTCTGTCTAGCTCAGCAGGTTTTGATTTTGCGCCAGTGTTCCCAGGCTTTATCTCGGTTTTTCATTTCTGACCTAGTGGTTTTCTGTAGCCATGGGGAAGGTTGGGCTTTGGTTCTGCTAAGTCTTATGGGGGCATGGTTATTTAGGATGCTTAGGAAGGTAGTATTGATAAATTGGACTGCGTCATCTAGGCTGAGGTAATTTAGAGGGTGCCAGTTACATTCTTTGAGGGATGAGATGAATATGATTGGGTTAAAGTGTAGTTTTTTGCGTATTTGACGGTAGATGACCAGTTTAACTTGGTATAGGTGTTTTTGAGTAGGAATGTTGGGGAATGATCACTGAGGCTATCTGATAGGCAGCCTGCCATATAGGACTGGGGAATCTTGCTGATTAGTATCCAATCCAGGGTAGTGTGCTTGTTGGAGTTTTTATTTATTCTGGTTGGTGACTGGACTAGTTGGGTGAAGCCATGAAGGTTTAGATGCTGGATTGGATGGTTACCGCAACAGGATTGCCAATCAATATTGAAGTCACCTACAATTATGGTCTCTTGAGGGAGATGGTGGGTAGTCCAGCTTAGGAGGTTTTTCTAGTGGAGGGATATTTCGGCCAGGTGGGAAGTAGCATCCTATTATGTTGATGGTTTTATTTTGGTTTATTTTCAGGTTGGTATATATTATTTCTTCACTGGCAATTTGGGGAGCTGATTTATTTATTTTATTTATTTATTTTACATTTGTTGACCGAGCTGGTCCAACTGGATTTATGTCCATTTTCAGCAGAGGCCCGGGGAGAAAAGCTCCACATGCAAGCATTTGTAATATCAGGTAAAAACATTAGACATGGTTATAATATATATGTCAAAATCATTAGATATTAAACGGCAGAAGTTGAGAAAAATAGTGAGTGTATTTTGTTAGGAGTTTCTAGAGCTAGAGAAAGTAAAAAAGAAAAAATGTAAATAAATTTTTCTAGTACCTAGATACCTGAGGAAAGGTAGTTATTTACAGCAGAGATGTTGAGAGTACCTAGATACCAAGGTAATCTAGTCAGGGTTGCTACAGGGGCAGAGCCAGTGGGTTTTGAGGTGTGTTTTGAGTTGGGATTTGAAGCAGGGAAGAGAGGAGATTGCTGTGAGATTGTGAGGAAGAGTATTCCAGGTTTTTCCTACTGTGTTAGAGAACAAGGATTTGCCAGCTGAGTTATTGGGTTTACTAGTTGATATAAGTAGTTTGTCGGAGGAGCAAAGGCTTTTAAGATTGCAGTATGGAGTGATAAGTGATGTGAGAATGGGTGTGTTTATGGGTTTGTAAAGGATTTTGTGGGCTAAGGAGATCTGTTGAAATAGAATTTGGTTTTGTAGCTCTAGCCATCGTAGTTGCCTTAAGTTTTGGCAGTGGTGAGTTCTAAAAGTAGAATTAGTGGCAAATCTGGCAATATTGTTGTAGGCAGCAGACCGTTTGCTGAGGTTAGCTTTGGACACTGAAGTGTAGATGGGAGAGGCGTACAGGAGAGTGGAGATAAGATGGGTCTGGGCAATGGAAGTTCTGGCATGTGGAGTAAGGAATGGTTTAATTCTATAGAGGGAGCCTAGTTTTCTGTTAACTAATTTTATAGTATTGTTGATGTGTGTGTCAAAGGTCAGATTGTTGTCTATTTCAACTCCGAGAAGTTTGGTAGATGGAGCGGGTGATGTTGATGTGACACAGAAATTCAGTGGAGAGGATTTTCGGGTTGGTGAAAAGAGTAATAATTTGTTTTTTTTGGGGTTCAAAATTAAGCATCATTTGAGGAACCAAAATTCTACGGTTTCAAAAGTCTTTTGGGTGAGAGAGTGCAGTACAGAGGGGGATGAGGCAGAACAGATTAAAGTGGAATCATCTGCATATTGTATACAGGTGGCAGGAGAAATATGAGTATGGAGATCATTAATGAAAATTGAAGAGAGGAGAGGGCCAAGAATTGAGCCCTGGGGAACTCCTAGAGTAATGGGGAGGTGGTTGGATAAGTTATTTTGCCACCTCACTGCCTGTTTTCTGTTGTCCAGGTAAGAGTGGAACCATTTAATTGAGCTTGTGTCAAGTGCAAATGATTTAAGTACGTGTAACAAGATTTCGTGATTGACCATATCAAAGGCTTTGGATAGGTCAATAAATATAGCAGAGCTAAGGGTATTATTGTTCCTATTTTTATTGATGCAGTCTGTGAAGGAGAGGAGGGCAGAGGTAGTGCTATGGTAGGGTCTAAAACCATGTTGACAGTTAGCTAGCAGATTGTTAGTTAACAGGTGTTTCAGAAGTTGCTTTTGGACACATTTTTCCATGATTTTAGCAAGAGGAGAGAGCAAGGCTATGGGTCGGTAGTTAGAGAGTTCAGTTGATTTTCCTCCTTTATGAAGGGGAATAACATGAGATATTTTCCAGAGAGAAGGAATGTAGCCTTCTTCAATGGTTCTGTTAATCAGGATGGAGATGGGATAGGTCAGTGCATTAGCAGCAACTTTTGATACATAGCAGGTAGATGGTCTGCAGATGGAGAGGATGGTTTAAGTTTATGTAGCAGAGAACGAATTAGTGCAGAGGGAACACGTTGAAGTTGAAATATGGGAATGGAAGTGTTAGAGGAGGAGGAAAGACTGGAAATATCAGGGGAGAGTTGATTGGAAAGAGACTGGACAGTTTCAGTAAAGAAGGTGTTAAAGGCATTGGCAGTGTGTTTGGGGTTATATTGGGAGGTGCCTGCTGGGCTTGGAGTGTCCGATTGGCCAGGCTTCATGAGATTATTTATTCCTGCCCAGAACTTTTGTGGGTTATGCAGGTTAGCCTGTTGCAAATGGCAGTAGTAGTTTCTTTTATCCAGAATTACTGCTTTTTTTGTAATGTTTCTTGATGATGAGTTTAGAATCTGGATGTTTAGATGCTGTTTAAATATTATAGCTATACCACCTCCTTTCTTGTTTAGTTGGTCTAGTCTTAGTATGTTGTAACCATTAGGGAGGATTTGCTCACTGGTAATGTGAGGTTTTAGCCAGGTTTCTGTCAGGATGATTATATCTGGGGAGTACAAGTCTATGGTGGCATGGAGTTCGCAGACTTTGTTGGCTATACTTCTGATATTTAGGCTTAGCAGAAGGAGGTCATTTGGTTTTCTACTGGCTGGGATTTGGGAGATGTGGTTGTTAGTCTGATTATTAGAAGTGGGGTTGGAGATGGAGGGGCCAGGGTTGAGGTGGATGTCTCCACTGAGGGCAAGTTTTTATATGCATGTGGTTATTAGTTTTATCAGTTTGTGAAAGAGTTTGCATTTTAGGGAAACTTTAAGATTAGGTTCAGTCGGTAACAGATGTGGTGGGAGGGTTATTTTGTTAAATTGTAGGGATGCATTTAGTTTTAGTATTTTAGTTGACAGAATATGTGGGTGATGCATAGGGATGGTTCTTGAGTTGGTGGGAGAGGAGCAGAGTGAGGGTGAGTCATGAGTGATGGAGTGAATAGTTGTACAGTGGAAGTGGTTGAGTGGGGGTATAATGGAGTTTTGGTAAGATGTAAGATATGCAAAGAGTATAAGTATGGTATGCTTATTCATGTTATCAGAAGAGGAGGGGTAGTACTGGGAAGATGGTGGATTTAGAGGTGGGAGTAGTGTTGTGGTTGGTGGTAAAAATGATGGAAGGGGTTTGTTCTAATAAAGGTAGGACCACCGGGGGTGGGTGAAAATTGGGGACAGGGTGGGGAGCGTAACGGGCAGAGACCTGTTAGCTGCTCTTAGAAGGGGGTTGTGGGCTGCAAAACAATCAGATAACAGAGAGTACAGGCATTTATATAACTTATGTGCTATGCATTCCTAGTGGGGGAGGAGGGTAGGGACTAATTGCAGGAGGAGTCCTGTGGGAGTGATTAACAGGTCTCTCAACTAGATTCTGGAAGATGGGCAATTCAAACAAAAACAATCAACTGACTCAAACTGTAGCTAAGTGATATGGACAGAGTACCAAGAGACTAGATGAACTGCAGTTAAGTAAATGGCAGTACAGTTCAAGGGGGAACTAAACTAGCACAAGTTAATTATTTCTGGTGTTACTAATTCTGGGGTAGTGCAGTTTAGTTTGGAAGTGGATAGCTATTGCCATACAAAAATAGTCTAATATTGACTGGTCACAGATGAAACTGGGGAAAAAAGCACAGTTGGATGTAAAAGCCATAGACAAAAATTTAAAATTATGCCTTGCTACTCAGAGAGAGGTACAGAAACCAGCAGTGTGTCATCAACTAGAGTCTGAAATGGGATCTTACAGGATTGGAGTTAGGAAAATTGGGCTAGCTAGACAGGCCTCTGCAAGTGTGCATGCTTTAAACAAAAAAAAACTCAGTATATAAAGGCATTAAGTCTTTATGCTTAAAGTTAAGACATACATTGCATTGAATTTGAAGAAAAGCCGTGCTTGCAGAGAAGCCTTTGTAATATTTTCACTGGAATTGCACTTCAGCAATAGTACTTATTCAAGTTTGGAGGGTTGGGGGGGGTGCACCTGCAGCCCAATATGTTTAAACAGAGCGAGCGCACTTCACAGAGATGGGAGATGACAGCAGAAGTATTAGTATATGCCCTTTTCCCCACTGTAGTGCGATCCTGGAGTTAGAATATATAATTAGGGGGTGTGGGGGGCACAGCCCCCCACATACTTTATACATTTTAAACCATACACATGGATATTTATAACTGCAACGAATAACTCTTTGCAGAAAACAATATTTACCTAAACTATGTGGAGGCTTTGCCCCCCACCCCCCCTAACTATATATACTAACTCCAGGATCGCAGTACAGTGGGGAAAAGGGCATATACCTTTTGCTTTAATGTGTCAGTGTTATGAGTTTCAGTCAAATGAGTTTTCAGTCTTTTGAACTTTCAGTGTTTTGGTCTCAGTCAAATGAATTTCAGTTAAATTAAATTTAGGTCATATGAAGTACACCCATATTATCACAGGGGTTACCACTGTTACAGAACAGACTATCCATTCAAGTAAAACAAAGCTCATCCCTGTCCATATTCAAATGCAATTTGGATCCAAGGATGGGTAATAGAAAATGTACCCCCAAGATTGCACCTTGTGCCACTAATGGATACACGCAGGCAGTTCCTAAATGCTGCATCCCTTACATGGGTCCCCTCAAATTATTTATGGTATGATCACAGTTATTCTTACTAGGGCTAATATAGAAATATCAACCATGGGATAGGTAAGGTCAAGCACCAAAAGAGAATTGGCTAAGCTTAAAATATTCTCCAAGTGCACCTATGTTGTGGTAGTAAATGGTTTTAAAAAATTGCCCTTTTTAGATCACTAAGTGTCCCTCTCAGTCTCTAACCCCCCCCCCCCCCTCTGCAGTCTTCAACACACTTCCGGCACCTATGGTACACTGATGTTAATAACAGCTTAGTAAATTTAGACGGTTTTCTTTTGGAAATTGTCACTGTCCTACTTTGGACACAATAGAAGAGTCTTTGGGGGTTCTGTTCACCCAGCTTGATTTTATACAAACATATCACTATAGAAGTTTACTGACTAACTTAAGTAACTTGCCTACAAACTAAACTGCTATCATGCATGCTCTCACTCTGGCTGCTCTTACAAAATGGCACTAGGGACTGCACGTGTCTGGAATTTATACGTGCACATACAGCCTTGATATTCTTTTTTTTAAAGATACAGCACACTTCACTTGCACTCTGATCTACATCCTCACTCTTTGAGAATTAGATCATACAACTCTCTATTTAGTCTATTTAGCATGCAGAAATCACAGGTAATTCTTGTTCTGCATTATACAATACTAAGTACACACATATATACAATCAAGTCCACGTTGCTGCGTACTTCACATTAGGCTTTGACAGTCGTCCATATCTTATGACATAAAAAGTGGGAATTAGATTTAGCAACTGGAACTGTCCCTGCAAAATGTTTGACCTGTGCAATGTTCAGAACATTTTCTGGAATGGAATCACAATTTTGAACACATTCTGGTATGGGAACAGTGTCTGATTCACTCTTAAATTTGAAGTCTGCATCACAGAAACAATGTTGTGATGGTGATGATGATTCTGGTACAGGAAGAAGATGTCTTTGGTTCCTCCTATATTCCATATCCTTGGAGTCTACCAGGTAGGATCTTGGCTCAGCACAGATGCCTGTAATCTGTCCAATTCGATCAAAACCTTTCATTGTTCTGGATTCGTACCGTCTCTCCTTCCTTTAACAGACAAACTAATCTGCTTGATCTGTAGTAACTAGATTTCTGGATATTACACTTCTTAACCAACTGACCCTTGATGGCTCTACTGTTCCTAGGTTTAGGCTGCGATAAACTGGAAGTAATGGGTAGAGTAGTTCTAGTTTGCCTAGAAAGTAGTTTTTGAGCAGGTGAGCCAAGAATATCATCACAGGGTATGTTTCTGAGATTAAGCAAATTCAGGAGCACATCAGTATTGTCATGCTTTGATCTTTCAAGTAGTTGCTTTGCACTCCGGACTGCACATTCTGCTAGACCATTTGACTGAGGAGATTCAGGACTACTAGTGACATGTACAAAGTCCCACTATTTTGCAAATTTCTGAAACAACTGGCTAGTAAATTGAGTACCATTGTCAGAAAGAACTTTGTGTGGACTACCATGAACTGAGAAATGACGCTTCAACTTAGTAACAGCAGCAGTGGATGTTAGGTTAAGTAGTAGATCAATCTCAAACCAATTCAAATAAGAGTCTACCAAAACCAAGTAGTGTTGATTGTTCCACTCAAGGATATCAGTTGCAACTGGTGACCATGGTAGTTCAGGAAATGGACTTACCTGAAGTCGTTCTCTTTGCAAATGCGGTCTAGTACTATTGCACAATGAAGAAGAAGAAAGTACTTTATCAATGTCTGTTGTTAATGAAAGGCAAAATAGTAATTCTCTCACTCTTCTCTTAGTGGATTTGGATCCTGGGTGACCACAATGCAAAAATCTGGATATATTCTTGTTGTAAGGAAGCAGGAACAATTATTTTAGGAACTTTGAAAATAATGCCATCTTCCATCAACAATTCATCTCATAGGCTCATAGATTAGTACTAGGCTAACTGCCCTTGGGGGCCATTTCAAGCCTAGCCAATTACCCCATGTGAGAATCAAACCTTGCACCTTGTGGACTGTAAAGTAAACACCTTAACCATTATGCCAACCTCCCACCCTAAGGAAAGGGAGGAAGGATACAAGGAAAATAGGTTTGCACTTCAGGTGGTACACTAGATTGCTTTGATAGCCATCCAACATTAATGTAGTGATTGAGCTTCTGCAAAATTGGATCAGTCTGTGTGAGATCCATTAAGTCTAGTGGTAGAAAAATTACACATTGACATCACATCAAAGTCAAAATTCTCTGCGTCAAGCTGTTCTGTAGTACTTCTGGGCTATCTGAATAAAGCGTCAGCCAGACAGAGCAATTTGCCTTTCATGTAGACCATTTTGAAATTGTACTTTTGCAATTTGAGCATCATTCTTTGTAATCTCGCTGGAGCTGAATGCATAGGGTTCTTGAGAATAACAACTAGAGGTTGGTTGTCAGTTTTAATCTAAACAGCTCGACCATAAATATAATCATAAAACCTGGCACATTCAAATACTATTGCCAAAAGCTCCTTCTCAATTTGAGCATATGGCATCTCAGCTTGAGTTAGTGTTCTAGATGCATAGGCTACTGGTCTGCCCTAAGACCAAATTTTGAAACATCACAGGAAAGACTAACTAGCTTGATCACATCATAGTATCTTAATGTAAGAGGAGTGTTAATTTTCTGCTTAAGGTCTTCAAATGGCTTCTGGTGCTGTTCCAACCATGACAATGCAACATTTTTGCGCATTAGCTCTCTTAAAGGGATTGTCAACTCACTGAAGTCTGGTATAAACTTGCCTAAATAGTTGACCATGCCTAGAAAATGTTGTAAAGCTTGTACATTATCTGGTGCTGACATATCAAGAATAGCTGCTTGCTTGGTTGGGTCTGGTCTCAAGCCTGCACCCATAAACAAATGACCTACGTAGGTAACTTCTGGAAGTCTGAATTTGCACTTTAGAGGATTGCGCTTCTGGTTTACTTTACGTGCTTTGTCTAGAACTTTCTTGAGGTTTTTGTCATGTTCTGCTACACCACTGCCTCCAACCAATAAATAATCTATTATTATGGCTCAAGGATAACCTCAAAACATTTGCTCCACTGCACGCTGAAAGTCTCCACTTGCATAATTTATTCCAAATGGCGTCCTCAGGAATCTGTCTGCCAACTGGAGTACCAAAAGTAGTTAGAAATGAAGATTTGCGATCAAGCATCACTTGCCAAAATTAACTCTCTGCATCCAAAACTGAGAAAACAGTGGCATTCGGTATTAAGGCTGTGACCTCTTCGACTGTACGCATTGGATGATAGGGTCTCTAATGTTTTGTTCAGATCTCTTTGGTTCATACATATTCTGATTTTGTCTGAGCCTTTTTTGTGAGCAACTACTATGGACGACACCCATTCAGTTGGTTCTGAGACTGGACAAATCACACCTTGCTGCACCATTTTATCCAACTGTGCCTTAACTTTGTCCTGCATAGCTATCGGAATTCTTCTTGCTGGTCTGACTACTGGAGTGATCTCGGGGTGTAACTTCATGGAATACACAACTGGAAGTTTGCCTAATTTATCACAGAAAACATCAGCATACTCTGAGAAAATGGATTCAGAAAATTTAGAACTCAGAAATGCACTTATATAATGAACTTCTTTTGCAAAAGAAAGCAGATTCATTCTTACATTATCTCTGAGACCCAATAAAGACTGCACTGTCTTTGGACTACATAGAATAAGTTGTAACAGTTCTTCGCCAAGTAACATGAAAGCATCACTGAACCGTTGGTTTGAATTTCTTCACCTCCATAAGCAACAAGTCACGCACTCCTAGCTACACTGAGTTGTCCATTAGTTCTCACTTTAGCAAATGTGTCTGCTGATATAACATTAAAATTTGAAACTGTATCAACTTTAAGCTCTGTTGGTTTCCCATTAATACAGACAGTAAAAAACACTTCACTCCTTGTAAATAAATTCACTGCATCAACTCTTTCATCATATACTGACACACCATCTACATAGAAAGCTGACTGCTTCGGCTCTACTTGATCAACTTGCTTTTTTGTGCAACCTTTCTTTACAAGTGTGTGAGGCTTACTTGATTTGCAAAACGTTTAGAAATGGTTCCATTTTTTACACTTGTGACATTGGTTGCTGACCATATGCTAAGCACTTCTCTCTTTTAGACTCATGATTTGCACCACAAC
Source organism: Protopterus annectens (assembly GCF_019279795.1). NCBI lineage: Eukaryota > Metazoa > Chordata > Ceratodontiformes > Protopteridae > Protopterus > Protopterus annectens. Next base: position 175,442,161 of record NC_056748.1, read on the forward strand.
TGCGACCGTTTAGAACTGGGTTTTGCTGATTCATACTTGTACTGCACTGAACTGGAGCAAGCTCCCTTCTTACAACTTACTGGAAAGCTATGCGTCTTCAATGAAATGTAGCTGCCATGTGTTGGGCCTGCTTTTTTTTACCACGCATTGCATGCTGTCTACATTTGCTCTGGGAGCCAATTGAAACCATACTCTTGTCACTCGCAAGCATACTAGTGTGTTTTTCTGTCACCTCACGGATATGACAAATATCTATGGCTTTGCTCAACGTTCAATCACTGTCACGAAGCAAAATCTTTCTCACAGCAGCACTGTTAATACCACACACGAGCCTGTTCTTTATCAACATCTTTTAAGTCACCAAAATGAGACATCTTAGCTCTGTTTCTCAGGTCAGTTATACAAGCAGCAAATGTTTCCCCTGGTTTCTGATCTCTCATGTAAAACAAATGCCTCTCTAATGTAATATTTGTCTGGGGGTTACACATTTCTCTGAATTTGCGCTTCAAACACTCAGGGCCTTCTCCTGATTCAACTTGTAGAACAATATGATGATTTTTACTTTCTCCTTCATATACTGCAGGCACATACACAGATGAACTCTCTTGTTCTATGGCCTCTGACCCAGCTAGGTTTAACAAAATGAATGCCCTGGTGCATCTTTGTCTGCATAAGCTGCTTGTATAAAAATATTGTATTCTTGCTCAAATATTCTCCAATTGTCTGCAATATTCTGATCAAATACAAGTGGTAGGGCTTTCAAAATCCGTCTGCCATATTAACACATATCACTAATGGGTTTTGCAAATAAGCACAGACATACACACATGCACATATGCCAGAAACTTATGCTAGTATTTGTAACTCTGTCCAATGTCTTTGTGCTTCTGAAGTTATACCTTTTTGGGCTTCTCGAAATTATGCTAATGGATAATCTCGTAGCACCTTTGAATAATTGGACTTTGCAAAATAAATTTCTCGGGCACTTTAACACTTAATATTTTGCAATGCTAAAGTCATTTATCATCATTTTAAGAAACATCTCAAACAACTTTACAATGAGAATGGAAAAACTCTTGGGCACTGTAATACTCTTGTAATATCATTTTTTTGCAAGAAATCAGCTCTCATCAGTATAAGAAACATATCAAACAACTGCACAATGTGAACAAACTGGACCTCTCTTGCCCAAAACTCAATAACATTTCGAAGTAATTGCACCTTGCAAATAACTTCACACAGTACACTGAAATGTCCCCAAAATGGCAGTACCTATGCAAGAAACGCTCTGTAATGGCGGCAAATAGATGCACACAACACAATAAACTTTTCAAAATGGCTGTACTATGACTGCATTTCACGAAACAGTTGCATTTTGCAGACAATAAGCTCTTCAAGTGCATGCACAGTAATAAGCGCACACTGTAAGCACTTTTACACACTTTGAGATACTTTGAATAACTTTAGTTATGCCCCTGATAGAATACAAGGTCATAGTTATGCCAGAACATAGCACTTTGCCAAAACACATGCAGTTGCCTTGCTTTATTTTTGCTTTATGTGCCCTTTTCAAACATCACATTTGCTTTGCTCGTTTAAACCGTTTTCATGCCCAGTGTACTTTTCTTGTGCTTGTTTTACTCTAAACATGCCTAGTTCTGCTTTAAAAACATTTGTTTTGCTTTAAAGATGCTCATTTTACTTTACTGTTAATCATTTCCTCACATACCTTTAATTTATTTTAGCTAACAAACGTTTTGTGCCTTTCACTTGATCAAAAATGCAATTTGTGCCCTTGTAATGCCCTGTTTTGTCTTTTCTATCAAGTAAGCAATTTGTGTTACTTCTCACTACCTTTGATTGTTTTCTGGCTGTGTTTGTGCTCGTTTCTTTTAGCTTTAGCTTCACTGTCATCTCTGCACCTCATGGCTCCGGATCTTATTCTCTGCAATCTCGGTTCTGACACCATGTCGCCCCCCTACTTTGGACACAACAGAAGAGTCTTCGTGGGTTCTGTTCAAGTAGCTTTATTTTATACAAACACATCACTATAGAAGTTTACTGACTTCAACTTAAGTAACTTATATACAAACTAAGAAGTGCTATCATGCATGCTCTCACTCTTACAAAATGGCACTAGGAATTGCACGCGTCTAGAATTTATACGTGCAGCACATATAGCCTTGACATGCTTTTTTTTAAAGATACTTGCACTCTGACCTACAGAAATCCTTTTAAAAAATATTTTTTTCTTGTTGAATAACATTTATTACCAGCACAAAAAGGGAATTATGATGAAGGCAACTGTTGCCCCAGCTTATGCTAGGCCTTGTGCTTGGCTGGTGGGAAAGGGAGATATTATCTGCAATCACTGAATATACAAATGTTGTCTTCCAGAAGATTTGTGGACTACTTGTTTTTCATAGCTGAAGAAGAATGTAATCATCTGGATTTTGTGTGCATTTAAATCAAAGTTCTTCCTTTCTTCGATTTACAGTGGGAGACAAGGATCGAAATATTTATTTTTTAGATCTTTTCTTTGACTTACAGTTGGAGACAAGGGTCAAAATATTTATTTTTTAGATGTACAGCTAGTATGGAATTCAGATAAGAGATTTGACAGCAAAATCCATAGGAAAGATGCTTTTTTCTACAGGATATCTCCATTTTTGCAGCAATCATCGTAGCTTTAGTAAAAGAAATATACCCAGAGGTCAATTTATTAGAGCCTCCTGTATGATTAGTGATGAACAACATTTCCAGCAAGAAATTAAGTTTATTATTTCCCTTTTTATAGCTAGGGACTATCAAACCAAGTTTTTAGAGAAAACTGCCCATGAAATTTGTTCTAAGAGACATGATCATTTCAAACCCATTTTTATTAATGGGTTTGAATACAAGAATAATAAAAGTAGAAATAAAAAGAATAACAAAAACAATAATGTAGCACAGACATTCATTGTTGAAGTGGGGGTGACTATAAATATACTCCACAATATAGTCCATGATATAGTCTAGATATGTCAGTGGACACCTATCATATTAAACAGATTATTAAGAACAATTGAAAAATTGTCACGGAACAATGACCTTTATAAGCTTTTTGGTGAACAACAACTTTTTGTACATAAGAAAGATGTTTCTGTTAAATATATGTTAGAGAGCATTTATACGAAGATCCAACTCCCTAGCACTAGCAAAAGCATGGGTACCTACAAGTTCAATAGTTGTAGAGCTTGCAGGTTTATTTATGAAGGACCTTACATTTTTAAACCATATTTTCTATACCACTAGAGTCCAAGGGAGGTATCACTGTGGCACGACAGGAGTTGTGTATATTGTGTTACACTCAGGCTGTTTTAGTTTCTATGTGGGGGTGACCATAAGAAGCTTGAAAGATAGGCTAAGAGAACATGTTTATGCTACAAAAACTAAGGATGATAAAAATGCCTTAGCTAGACATTCTCTTTCTTGCAATAATTTCTAAAAGTTTACTTTTGCCATTTTAGAACAAGTCTTGGAAGACAAAAGAGGTGGTAATTTTAAGAATCAAGAGGAGAAAAAAGAAACGGAATGGCAAGTTCAGCTCTGATTCTCCACCTGGCTTGAACAAAATGATAAACATTAAGTGTTTTGTTAGGGATCGTAAGTTGGGTGGTTATTGAAAGGGTTAACAGCTATACCTTCTTTTATTTTTATTAACTGCTCAATTAAGTTAATTGTACATATTTATTGGTTAAAGTCATGTGTTTGAACTGTATAAATGTTCAGGATTTTAGATACAAAGCATTTTCTGATGAAGTTGGTTTTATATGAAAGCGGCTATTAAAACTAACTACGCTAAAGGTTTGGAAGTCGCCCTTATTACACTAATAGTGGTGTTGTATTAGAATACAAGAAACATAAAAAAGCTGGAAGAGTTATCATCCACAACCTCTCCAGCTAGACAGCTCACCCCCCACCCAACCCCTCAGTTTGATAATGGAAAAATCCTCTTCCCCAGTCTTAATATTAATCATAAAAATCACAATCAATTATTGGAGTCTCTACAACACTAGGCAACAGCATAAATACTGTAAAGACATTGTTTGCAGGACCTCATCTAATAATACACAAGAGAAAATAATACTGTGTAACCTTAACATTGACTGTCCTTCTCCAACCTCTGACACCCTCTGTAAATGCAATAAATCTCTATGGTTGCACACAATTAGTCCATACCACTTCTTGTTTCAAGAAAAAAAATAAAACATAAGAGCATTACAACTGACTGGATTATCACCTCTTCAAGCAACATCTCTTCTAACAGAACTCTAGCAGATTCTCTAGGTCCAGAGAAGGAAATGAAAAGTTGGTCAGTTTTACGTACTGCTTTAGTTCTATCTAGATAAAACCTCAATTGTCTATGCACATCCAAAGAGTGTAGACAGTATTCCCCTTTATTAGTAAAATTTGGGATAAATACTGACAAGTCAATGGTTTGATTGATGGAAAAATCTGAAATAACTTTGGGGAGAAAGGAGGGGTTTGTCCAGAGTGATACTCTGTCCTTGTGGAAGATTAAATAGGGCCTTTTAATGCATAATGCATGAAGCTCTGAAATTAGTCTGGCTGACGTGATGGCTACCGGGGAAGAGGGACTTCCAAGATAAAAATATGAGGTCACACTTTGCTGCAGGCTTAAAAGGAAGTTGAGTAAAAGACTAGAACTAACGTGAGGTTCCATGGCTCTATATGTTGTCTGATTGGGGGTCCAATGTGTGAGATCCCTTTTAGAAAGGTTTTGCATAACCAAAGAGAAATGAGGGGAGAATTATCAAATCCATCACGAAAGTTACAAATGGCTGCTAGATGTACTCGTATGGTAGAGGCTGTAGCTCCAGCCTCGAAACATTTTGACAGATATTGTAAGACTGCTGTAACTGGAGCAGAGTATGGGTCTAGCCTTCTTTCCTTAGACCAACTAGAGAATCTCTTCCATTTGTCTAGATATATAGTCTTCTGGTGGATGGTTTATGTGAGGCCAGGATAATGTAATGTACAGGTGAGGGAAGGTTATCCTGCCTGGTGATTAACGGAAGTGGAGAAACCAAGCTGTCTGCTTGAGACTTGATAGATTCGGGTGACTCAACCCTTGGGGGTGAGAGATAAGGTCTGAAAAAGGGTCCAGAATCCATGGCTGAGATAACAGATGAGGCTGAAAGAAGGGGAACCAAACTTGTCGAGGCCAAAAGGGGGCTATGAGGATCACTTTGCATTTTAACCGAATAGCTTTCTTTATGAATTTGGGAATCAGAGGAGTGGGGGGATAGGCATACAGCAGTCTCGTGGGCCAATCATGAATCAGAGGGCCCCTCAGGAACTCCCCTGGGCTGGGGGGGGGGATAGGGCAAAATAGCTGCTGTATTTGTTGTTTGACAGGGAGGAAAATAGGTCGTAACAAGGCTGGCCTCAACGGCCGAAAAATGTTGCCGCTATGTTGGGATTGAGGGACCACTTGTGAAGCAGGAGAATACATCTGCTCAAGTTGTCTGGGATACGCGTTGCTTTCAGAAAGCGGTTGGAAACTTATCACCCACTGCCAAATTCTCTTGGCCTCTCGACATAGGGGATAGGACTTGGTTCCTCCTTGTTTGTTGATATACCAGACTACTGACATGTTGTCTGAATTGCGATCGTCCCAGAAGGAAGAACAGATTGGAATGCTTGCAACGTTAACAACACCGCTCTCAGTTCTAGAACGTTGATATGCAGGTTGGCCTCCGTAGTGGACCATGTGCCTTGGACTGTCTTTCCCTGAAAATGGCCCCCCACCCTATCAAGGAATCATCCGTAGGCACAATAGCCTTGGGTTGGAGAGGACGGAATGGGCGGCTCCAAAGTTCTGTCTTTGGCCTCATCCACCAAAGAAGCTCCTGTTTGCAGCAACTGGTTATCTGAAAGTATAGAGGGGGATGATTTGGAAACCACTGAGATAGCAGAAGCCACTGAAGTATTCGCATGTGTAGTTTCGCAAGAGGCACTATTGGTATGGCATCTGCCATGGATCCTAACAGCTGAAGAACCTCCCTTGCTGAGGCTTTGTTTTGACAAAGTATCACTCAGAGCTGGAGCCTCAATCTCTGAAGTCTGTGAGCTGGGAGAGACACCAGACAAGAAGAGGTGTCGAAGACTGCTCCAATGAACTCTATGGACTGGGTCAGAGCAACGTTGGACTTCTCCTAGTTTATTGTTATTCCCAAAAGTCTTGAAAGGGAAAGTGTGTACTGCAGGGCTGCTACCAGAAGATGCTTGGTGGGGGTGGTAAGGAGCCAATCGTACAAATACGGAAACACCCAGAATCCTTGCAGTCAAAAGTGAGCTGTGATCACTGCCATCCACTTTGTGAACACTCTGGGGGCTGTAAAGAGTCTGAACAGCAGGGCACAAAATTGGTAATGACTGGCTCCTAGCCAGAAGCAGAATAGACTCCTGGAGCGTTTGTCCTATTTAATGTGGCAATAAACATCCCGGAGATCTATCAAGCACATCCAATCGCCTTCCCTTAGAAAAGGGAGAATGGACTGAACCATGACCATCCAAGAATTTTGTTTGGACAACGGACTTGTTCAAATTGCTGAGATGCAGAATTGGTCTCCAGTCCCCTGTCTTTTTTGGTACCAAAAAGAACTTTGAGTAGAATCCGGATCTGCATTGGTCTGGTGGGACAATTTGGATGACTCTTTTTTGACACAGCTTATTTATTTCTGCAGCTGCTTCTTTCTTTTGTCTGGTTGGAACATCGGGAAGTTTTGTCGGAAGCTTTGGGTAAGTGATGAGGGGAATGGTGTATCCTCTGTTTATAATCTTCTGCACCCAACGGTCAAAAGTTATTGAATGCCAGGCAGCATGGTGCAGAGAAAAACATGCCCCATCTGCTTCCAGAGAAAAGCAATCGGGCCGCTCTTCAGGAGTGCTGGTAAGGCTGCCCAGAGAAAGAATCCCTGGGGCCCTGATTACGCGGACCCCCTCTGCCTCAGTAGGGGCATCTTCCAGAATTGTTACCCCCCCCCCTGCCCCTGGGAGTATCATTGCCATGTGTGGTAGGGAAAAGGCCCTGAGATTTTCTGTGCCACATTTTTATGCTCCTCTGGTTCCTGGAAAAGGAACATTGTGGATTGGAAAAACGTAGACCTATGGCAGACAGGTCTTACCATCCTTCTCACACCTGGCCAGGGTGTCTTTCACCTTGGGGCCAAAAAGAGAAGATGCTTCGAGCATTCAGGAAGGAAGACTTGAAAGGGACCGCTAAGTCACAGAGGTGCATCCAGGCATGGCATCTCATAACTATGCCTGAACCCACCACTCTAGCCTGCCCCTTCAGTTGCATGTGAGAGCAACCTCATGGATGAATTGGAGATCGATTCCAGGGCTGCGAGGTAACTTTGTCTCTTACCCCCATCAGACATCTGTCCTGCGAGCATTCCAGAGAGTTCAGAAACCAATTCTCTTTGGAGCCTTATAAAATGTGCCCAGTAATTAAGAGACCGTATAGCAAAAGTCACTGAAGCAAAAACAAGCTTCCCTAATCTGGCCACAGCCCAGGACTTTCTGTTGGGCAGATGAACAGTATGACTCTCTTCAGCGAGATCCTTTTTTGTGGCTGCCACCACCACCATAGCATCAACTGGTAAACCTCTTGATCATTGTGGGTTTTACTCGGGGGGGGGGGGTAGTATCTTGTCAGGTCTCCGAAGGATTGACTCAACAGAATCAGGGTTCTTCTAGGTGCACTGCACCAAAAGTTGTATCAGCCCGTCCGCAGGGGGGGGGGGTCACCCAAGAGGTAGATGGCCGGGCATGGAAAGCCTGCAGAAACACGGATTCCTCAGAAGAAGGATTGGTGGGCTTCCAGTCACCCCTCTGTTTCAACATTTCAAGGATGTCCCCAAAGGAGACATCATCAGGGGGTGATCGTGGGGATCCTTCACCATCATCGAAATCTGTGCCCTATATCACAGACTCTTCAGGGGAATCTACGTGCTTCCTCTTGCACAATCTCTTCCATGGGGGGGTCCTCAGCAGGGGCCTCTGAGGAGAATTTGGAAGAGGGGGTGCACTGTAACAGGATCTCCTGCGACTTTCATACCTGGTGTCCCAAGGCAGTGGCTTGTGTCAGCTGTAGCTCAGGGGAAAAAAGAGGTCTAGGGTTCTGACGTCGGTGGAATGCTTCCAGAAGTAAGTCCCATGCCATAGCTCGGAAAGCAGGTCTGCCCAAAGAGGAATGGGAGCCCGGAACCAAAAAGGACAACCTCGGAACCAGGGTCGCACCTCACTCTGCCGAGCCTCAACCAGTATCGATCTAGACAGAGCTCCCGGCACCATGGACAAAACCACAGGCACACTCAGAAGCGTACCCCGAGCCGAAGAGCCTGCAGCCCAATCACGGAGTTTAGGAAGGCTTGGTTCAGAAGGGACTGAAGGCCAAAGGGACAGTCCCGGAGCCCCAGTGAGGTCTACTACAGGAGCAGAGACGGGGGGGGGGGGTGTTCCGAAAATGACGTCGGAGCTAAAGACTTTGAAACCGATACAGTCAAAGGAGGAGAGTAGGATGGAGGCCATGGTGAAACCAACACAGGTCCTGCAGGTCAATCGGTCCTAGGCAGAGTGGGTATCTCCCTGGCTGTCAACAGCTGATTCACAAGACGCACTATATCAAACTCGGAAAAGGCTCCTGGTGGATCTAGTGGATACTCCCGACGGGGAATCAGGTCGTTCTAGGAACGGACTGTATACTTGTCCTAGAAAAGGATCTGTTGATGGAGGGTATCGGGTCTGTGGTGTGGAATCTATCGGCACCGATGTCTCAAGTTTGGAGAAAGGAAGAAGTGGAGTCAAAATTGTCATTATCGGAACCGTGAAAAGATTCGGTGCCAGAAGAGCACTCACAGCCAACACAGAAGGTTCTGTAGTAAACGGAATTGCAGAGTTAGGCATCAAAGGTGTGCACTGTGCCGCAGGTGTAGTAACTTTTGGAAAATCAGTAGTCGGTGACAGTATTGGAGCCAAAGCAGGCGCCGATAAAGGAACAATCGTAGTCGGAGCGGAAGAGGTCAGTGCCAATGAAGTGGACTTATGCTTCAAAGACAATTTTGGTATGCTAGACTTTACAGACTTGCCCTGGTCACCCGAAGGGTGAAGAGGGGACAGAGAGGGATCTTTTCTTTTCTTTAGTAGGAGGGAACAAGATCTCCGTTGCAGAAAGGGCCTCTGAAAAGGGCGACTTATGAAGGCCCTTCAGAATCAGTTTGTTTTTGCGCTCATTCAAGGTGCGCCGATTAAAATTTTGACAAATCACACAAAGGGGTTGCACCAAAAGATGGGGCACTCCCAGACAATAAACACAGTCATCATGGGAATCATTATTAGGCAGTTTTCCCTTACAAGAAGCACACTGCTTAAACCCCAACGTGCCTTTTTTATCAGACATTATGAGCAAATATACATATACACACAAGTCAGACAAAAAACTAAGGCAAAGAGCTCTTCTATATTTATATCTAAATAGATATCAAAGATAGGGTGAAAAAAGGAAGAAGAAGAAATACCAATGATGGTATTTAAGAAATACCACAAGGGTAGGGAGAAAGGCCGTACCATCAATGGTAATGAAAATTACCAAAAAGGTAGAAACAGAAAGGTAAAAGGGTCTTATAGATAGCTTCAAAGTTAAAGAAATATCAAAACTACCAACACGGAATAAAAGGTAAACACAATATCCAGAAAAAATATCAAAAGTTTACACTTAGCTGAGAGCTTGGCTTGGACGCAGCTTTACAGCTATGTGTCAAACGAGATCTGAGGTAACAGGGAGAGGGGCACTATGGGTAAAAGCTTAGCGCAAGAGTTTTTTGGCTGGTGCAAGCTTGGTATTAGGCCGACTCGGTTCCGAGGGCATGGAACCGAACCAATCAGTGATGAATGGAAAGAAGATTAACAACATCAGATCTACTCTTGTAGCTAGGAGATGTGCAGCAATGAGCTGGAAATGTGCTCATGGTAGTCTGGCAGAGTACTGTCAAGGCAACTGATTATAAAATGTTTCTTTTCCAATGTTTTAAAGTTTGTGTTTGTTATATTCAAGCTAAAACCTAATTTAAGCCTTCTAAGAACTTGCCTCCTATCAATGTAGAGTCAGACACCCTTTAACCTAGCCATCTATTACATTCTTGAAAATCTGCAAGCTGACAGCTTTTCTTATCCTTTAAGAGCACATTCACAGCAAACATTCTCTGCAATGAGACTATCTTCTTTTTAACATTGTATCACAGCAAGGGGACATCAATAAACCTATTAATGTTACAAATTTCAACAGCATTGGTTTTAACCACAATTTCCAAATTAGCTGCTAACATGGTATGGTTCACAACACTAACTGTCAAGACTATCCTTATCAGCCAAACAATTGTGAAAGCAGACAGACTTTCTAGCCTGCTCATCGAATTCAGTTTAACTTGGTTAATTTTCTTTGTAAAATGTGTCTGTATCATTTTGTTGTTAAAGGAGCAAACAGTCACACAGTATTCAATATAAGTAAGGTCTGACCACTGTTTTATAGAGACGATAATACTACTTGTCCCCTACTAGTGATGGTATGCAAAATGTCCTTCATAGCCATGTAACATTTTCTAATAACAGCTCCTTCATATGCCTCACATGTTAATTCACTAACAATTACTACACCTAAATCTCGCACAGTAAAGTTTTTCAAAATGGTATTATTCAATGTGTAGGGGTATGTTGGGTTATTATCACCATCCTGCATAAAACTGAAGACGTTTTTGTAGTGAACTCCTTAGCTTTACTACTAGACTGTACTTCAAGTTTACCCATAAAACCTTGCATCCTAAATTGTTTTTTCAACTTAGAACCAGTCACCATTCTGATAACATCGGTGAATTTGCTAATCTACATCTTTTTATGAGTTGGAAAATCAGACTTAAAAGTAGTAAACAAATGTAGCCCTAGAACTGATCCCTGTGAGACACTTAGTTTGATGAGTTAATTTTTAATTTTAACCTTACAAGTCCTTCTCTGCAGCCAGTTACTTACCCACCAAACTACTAATGTTAATTTTTTTGCATGATACTCAATATGTTAGCATGTAGGACAACATTAAATCCATTAGGCAAGTCCAAATTCATAGTGTTGACCTACATCTCCACCTCCAAAGTTTACTAAATTGACTGATAAAAGTTTAAATTTCTAAGATATGATGAACTTTCCACAAAACCATCCCGATAAATGTCCAATCCTGAATAGATGGTTTTTGGTAATAAACTCATTTACAATGTGTTCTAAGCATTTACTCAGAATACAAATCAAACTGATTGGGCTAAACTTGACAACATAGTTATACCCTCCTTAAAGACTGGCTCCATAACTGCCTCCTTCCAGATTGGACTAAGAAAATCAGCTAGAAGAGACTTTTGAGAAAGGAAATGCAAACAAGGGACCATGTATACTATAATTTTAGAGAGAAAAATAACCACTGAGACTATCAGAACAAACTGCTGTGGTAGGTTTAATATTTCTGACAGCCTTCAACATGATTTCACCTGAAACATTTGGGCAAGTTTCATAAGTAGTGGACAAGTCCAATAAACAATAAGAACTCTTTTAAACACACAAACTTATCCATAAAAATATAATTTTGGACTGCAACTTGAGAATTAGAACTGCATTCTGTACTGCTGGTTGGTGGCAATATCAATTGTGCTTCTCAAATAAGATATTCATTAATTTTGGATCATCCCATTTGTCCAATGCCAATTTATTTCTATACTGACATTTGATTCCAGAAATGTCAGACTGGGTAGAAGCTCATTTTTAGCAGGGGTCCACAGAGAAAACCTCCAAATTATTACAAACCATTTTAAGAATAATATTTTTACAATCTTCAAAAATAAAAAAAAATTGCAGTTTAAATAATTACAAAAAATTAGACATAATATAAAAATATTGGTTAAGAATCAATACAAGTTATATGACAATCATTTCATATTTAGAGAAAGTTTATACAGTTTGTACATAAATTAAAGGTAAGTTAGTCTAATACAAACAGGAATTTCAATAAGAAGTGAGAGAAAAACAGGCCTAAGGTATATTTAGAGAGAAAGTCAGGGAAGAGAATCAGACAGCAGTAAGGAAGAAAGTGAAGAAGGGAGAGTAAGGAGGTATAAGGAATGAAAAGGTACTTGTTCACATTTAAGGATACATTTTATCCTGGCTTCGAGCAACAGCAGCGACACATTTTAGCTATGAAATCTTTCAAAGTGGTTTTGAAAGATGGGAAGATGAAGACAGGTAAAGAGTTCCAGCCCTTAGCAACCTTGTATGAGTACAATGCCCAGCAGATTTGAAAGGTTTGTAGACCACAGTTTTTGGTCACCGGGTCACAATGACTGACTGTGAACAGAGTTGTGCACAATGTTTTTTTTAGTGCTGGATGTCAAATAATTTTATAAGTGCTAAGAAGTTGAGAATATGTCAGTTGATGCAGTAGTTCTAACCAACTTAGGCTTTTCAGTGTTATACATTGGTGGGTTTTTAAAGGGGTGTGTGTTGCAAATTTATCAACTTTGTAACAGTATTGTTTAAGTTGTAATTTCTGTGAAGCCTGGAGGTTAGTAAGGATGGCAGTACCATAAAGAAGTGTGGGGAGGAGATAAATAATAGCAAGTGTAGTTTTACTTGCGTCAGTGAGAAAGTTTTTTGGCTCTATAAAACATCCCTACTTTTAGATGAGTTTTTCTTATGCAATTATGTATATGTAGGTTAAATGTACGAGTATCACCCCTAATAGTTTGCTATGAGAAGCAACTTCAATGATTGCATTATCAAGACAGAGGACTTTAAATGTTGTTTTTTTTCATGAGACTTGGGGAAATAAAGCAGTAGTTTGGTCTTTTTTGGGTTGAGTATGAGTTGAGTGTTAAAGCCCGTTGTTTCAGTGACTCTTAAAGCTTCCCAAGTAATTTTTTGGAGGTGTGCCATGTTGTCAGATATGAAAATGAGAGTGGAATCACCTGCGTATTGTATTTGGGCAGCCTGTTGTGTGGAAGTGTAGAGGGTGTTGGTGAAAATGGTAAAGACGAGGGGACAAAGGATAGAGCCTTGTGGTACACTGGTGGTGACTGGGAGGTAGAGAGAGAGAGAAAGTGTAGCGTGCCATTTTACTGACAGACACCTACTGGACAGGTAGCTTTTGAACTACAGAAGGGTGAGCTGAGAGAGACCTTTTGAGGACTTTTGATGTGGAACTTTGATGCAAGAAATTGTAGCAAAGGCTTTAGACAAGTCTTGATACAAGGAAGAGACTAGTTTGCCATTATCTCAAGCTTTATTGACAGTATCAAGTTAGAACAGTGCTAGTTCTATGGGAAGGACCATGTTGTGTAGGGGACAGGAGTTCTTCCTTCAGGAAATAATCTAGCAACTGTTTCTGAATACATTTTTCAAGTATTTTGGTGAGAGGAGATAATTTTAGAAATATAGCAATCTTATTAAAGTCTGTTGAATTTCCTCCTTTGTGCAGAGGGATAATGTACGACTTTTCCAGAGAAAGAGAAAGTGGGTTTCCTGGACTGACCTATTTAGGAAGACTGAGACAGGACAGGCAATGCTACTGGTTGCTATTTTTAGGTACTCGCTTGGAAGGTCATCTGTACAAGAGCATAGTTTAAATTTGTTTTAGAGTAGTTTTATATAGAATGTGGGAACAGGTATGAAACTGAAAGTGGTGATATGTGGTTGTTTGGCAGGGCTGGGATAAGATGTTGAGAAATACTTAGTTAGAAATGCTATACTATCTATAAAATAAAGAATTGAACTGTATTGCAGTTTCGAGTGGTGATTTATACAGAGAGGGGCTTGTGTTGAATATATAGCCTTGATGCAAGATTTCTTTAATGGATGTCCAAAATTTTTTAGAGCTGTGTTAAGCATTTTTCTGAACATTATTGTACTATAGTTTTCTATCTTCATTTATATGCTTTTTAATAAGAATGTGAAGCATTCGGAAAATTAATATATGGAGGTGTATTATATTTTTGCCATTCTTTCCATGCTCGTTCTCTATCCTGCATTAGCATTCTTACTCTTTTTGCATAGCCAAACTGCATTACTTCTTTTCAGTCTCTTCTTTCTAGGAGGTGCAAGGCTATTTAGGATAATTAGAAAAGCTGTACTGAATTCAATTACAGCATCATCTTAGGAAAGGATTTTTAGGAAGTTCCAGTAAATGGAAGACAGTGTAGTACTGAACATGTCTGGATTAAACTTGGAAAGGTTACCTGTTTTTTAAATATGCTGATTAACTAGATGTGCGAGATGTTTGGTTGTATAGATTGGGAGATGATCACTGACAGAGTCTGACATTGTACCTCTAATTGAGCATTTGCTAGGGTCCGATATGAGGATCCAGTCTAACAGAGAATTTGATGTCTTGCTATAATGTGTGGGACAATTAATTAATTGTGAGAAACCACACAAGCTCATGGTAGATGTAAGGGAATTAGAGTTTATGTCCAGCCAAATGACATTTACATTATCTAGCAATATTTTTTCTTGTGGAACTGTTATGGATATCCAATGTATGATATCTTCCAGTACAGCTATGCTGTCACCACGAAGGATATAAAAAAAGTACAGTTGTGTACCTACCATAAATGTAGATGCTCAAGTGTATTCACTGTTGCAGTCATTACTCTTGAGTTATCCTGCTGGCAGGCTACCCGCAGTCAGCCTGAATTCCAAAGTCTTGGTCCGGCGTCGGTTGCTGTCATCTATTCCCTGACGTCAGTGCGCCAGGGGTATAAAAGATGCAGCCGATGACATTTTCTTCAGTTTTTCTTTCCCCAGATGTCAGGTGCTCCCAAAAGGGTAGGCTAAATAAATTATGCCAATAAACATGCATGCATTAAAGTAAACATTTCCTTCATCTACAAGCAAATATACCACATAGGTTGTATAGAATAGAGAAGTACAGATAAGACCCAGCAAAAGAAAGGGGGATGGTGGGAGGGTAACCTGGACTGCAACAGTGAATACACTCGAACATCTACATTTATGGTAGGTACACAACTGTACTATGTTCATCGTGTTTCACTGTTGCAGTCATTACTCTTGGGTTGAATCCCAAAGCTGAGGATGGGTGGCTTGGCTAAATAGGATTAGGAGAAGCTAAGAGGCCCTGCAGAACTGCAGTGGTAAAGCCTGCTCTGGATTTAGAGTAGAGAGGTAAGTGGTAGTGCTTTGTAAAAGTGTGCACTGAACTCCAAGTTGCAGCCTCTAAGATGTCTTTGGTTGGTACTCCCCTGAGGAAGGCTGCTGAAGTGGCTGCTGCGCTGGTTGAATGTGGCCTAATGCCCTTAGGCAATGATTTGCCATACTGTAACAGAAACAAATGCAATGGCCTATCCATTTTAAAATAGTCTGTTTTGAGATTGCCCTTCCTTGTGATCCTGCAACATATGCCACTAAAAGTTGCTCAGTCTTTCTGAAAGCTTTAGTTCTGTCCAAGTAGAAGCGTAGCTGTCTGTGTATGTCCAAAGAATGCAGATGTGTCTCACCCTTGTTCTGTGGGTTTGGATAAAAGGTAGGCAAGTGAATGGTTTGGTTAAGGGCCACACTGGACACCACCTTAGGCATAAATGTAGGATTCGTCCTCAGAGAAACCCTGTGGATGGAAAATGATAAAAGGTTCCACAGCCATGAGTGCCTGTAACTCTGAGACTCATCTTGCAGAGGTTATTGCTAGGAGCACAGCTGTTTTCCAGGATAAGAATTTTATATCAGCTGTTGAGGCTGGCTCAAAAGGAGGCAATATGAGTTTTTCCAAGACATAATTGAGGTCCCATGTAGGTACTGGTTCTCTCCTTGGATGTCTTATGTTTTTGGCCCCTCTGAGGTACTGCCTTATTAAAGGATGAGAAAAGTTAGGTGGTTCTGTATTGTATTGGGCTGAAATGGCAGAGGCATGAATGTTAACTGATGAAAAGGATAAGCCTTTGTCCAGCATCTCAGTTAGGTATTGTAAAATCTGAGGAATATTTGGTACAAACGTGTCAATTCCTTGTTTCTGGTTCCAAGCACAGAATCTCTTCCATTTTTGTGCATAAGATTTTCTGGTACTGGGCCTCCTGGCCTCCAAAATAACATCCATTACAGCTTTGGCGAGAGGAGTGTTCTGAATGGCTACATTATCCGCCATGCTGCCAGATTTAAGGTCCTGAGTTGGCTGTGCAGGATCTGATTGTTTTGTTGGGTCAGTAAGTGAGAAGTTTTTGGCAATGTCCAGGCTGGACCTTGAGACAAGTTCTTTAGGATTGGGTACCAGTGCTGGCATGGCCAGTCTGAGGCAATCAGTATCATTTTTGGCTTCTCTTGTCTGACCTTTAGGAGTACCTTGGGGAGGAGAGGCAGTGGAGGAAAGGCATATACTGTTAGGTTTTTCCAGCTGAAGGATAGGGCATCCACTTTCCATGCTTGCTTGTGATAAGTCCTTGTGCAGAATCTCTGTAGTTGGCAGTTGTGAGGGCAAGCAAACAGATCTATGTCTAGGCATCCCCATTTCCTTGTTATCATGCTGAAGACTTGTGGATCCAGTTTCCACTCGTGGGGATCCATGAGGTTTCTGCTTAGTTCATCTGCCAGAGTATTTATTTTTCCTGGCAGGAATTGTGCTTGCAGGTGAACTTGAAAGGTCAATGCTGTGTCCCACAAAGTCATGGCTTGTCTGCAAAGGGGGTAGGAATGTGTGCCTCCCTGCCTGTTTATGTACCACATGACTGTAGTATTGTCCGTCTTTATCGGTAGTTGTCCTGGATGAAGAACATCCTTTAAAGCTGTCAGGGCATTCTGAACAGTTAGCATCTCTTTTTGATTGATATGAAGATGCATCTGGCTTGCGGGCCATGTGCCCTGAATACATTTTCCTGCCATGTGGGCCCCCCAGGCATAATTTGATGCATCCGTTGTTATTGTCTGCCTGGCTGTGGGTAAAGTGAATGGCAGTCCCTTGTTGTGGTGACAGGCCTGTGCCCACCAACAAAACGCCTGTTGCAGGCATGGAATGAGGGTAATTAATGTTTCCAGGCTGTGGCAATGTTGAGTCCAAACACTTTTTAGATATCATTGTAGTTTCCTCATATGCAGTCTGGCATATGGAATTAGCAGGATGCAGGATGCCATGAAGCTCAAAGCCTGCAGACTTTTTCTTGCAGATAACTAGGTCTTTGTTGCCAACATTTTGAAGTAAGAAGTCAGTTGCCTTTGTTTGTCTGGCGTGAGATAAGCCATCTGGGTAGTAGTATTTAAGCTTGCACCCAGGAATATTATCTCTTGAGAGGGTACTAGTTTTGATTTCTTTTTGTTTACAGTGTACCCTAGGTGTCTATGAGGGATGAAACTTGTTTTTGCGCCTCTGCCCACTGATTGTGTGGCAGATCTGTCATACCTTTTGCCCTTGGCAGGGTGTGAAAGTGGAACCTGTAGACCTGAGACACTATGTTCAAGACCCATTTGTCCTGGGTGATCATGTGCCAATTTTGTGAAAAAAGTGCTAGTTTTCCCCCTAAAGGGGCTGCCAAAAGATAAGTGCTTGGTTCTGGCAGGGGAAAGTCATTGGACTGTTTCCTGTATGGCTGTAACTTGTCTTCTCCGCTTTTGGAGGTAGAAGCACCCCATTGTTTAGGCCTGTATGAGCCTTGGGGCTGGGATCTGCCACTTTGTGGCCTGTCTGACACTGGAAAGGACCATTTCTTTGTAGGCCAGTTCCTGCTAAATCTGGGAGGCTGCACCTGTAAGAAATCTTTAACTGTCTGCATATATTTTGCTTTATCCTCCATTTTCTTCAGCACCACTTCTGCTTTAACACCAAACAAAGTATCATGCTGTAATGGAGCATCTAATAATTTTGCTTTAACATGATCAGGCAGATTCTGTTCCCTTAACCAAGCATGTCGCCTAATGACAGAACCCGTAACAGTGGCCCTGCAAGAGACCTCCAGAGAATCAAAACCACATTGCAAAGTATGCTTTCCCACTTGTTCAGTTGCATGCAATAAATCCTGCATTTCTTTGTTTTCTGCACATTCAGAATTTAACATTTTCTGTTTAGGCAGTGACAATAAGTATTGCTGATATTTAAGCATATGAAACTGACAATTTAAAGCCCTCACAGCCAAGGTAGCAGAAGTGTAAACCTTTTCCCCCCATCTGTCCAGTGCCCTTGAATCTCTATCAGAGAGGATAGGGTTTTTTGCCGTGGAAGCCTTGACCCCTTTGGGACCCTGAGAAATAGTTTCTGGGTCAGCAGCAGGGTTTTTATAAAGACATTTATGTGAATCTGGAACCCTGTAGTATCTGCCTGGCTTAACAGGAGCAGGGGGTAGAGAGTCAGGGGACAGGCCGGACTCTGAAAATACATCATCTACTATGTCTAAAACAGGAGGGATAGCAAGAGGCCTGTGCTGAGGTAGTAAAAGAAAATCTCTAAGCCTTTTCTTAGATTCTGAGTAGTCTTGGATCTCCCAGTGGAAGTACTCCCTCATGGTATGCAGGATTTCCCCAAAAGAAAAATCCTCGGGAGGGGAGGCTGAAGGGATAGATTCTTCAGCATCGGAATCCTCATAGGGAGGTAGAGAATATTCTTGGTCAGAAGAGGACCCAGAGGAAATAGAAACCTGATCTGAAGATTCATATTCTGTCTCTTGCCTAGGCCTCTTCTCAGGAGGGGGATGGGAACCCCTGATCAAAGTAATTAGGTCTTCGGCCATTTTGACCATTTGTTTTTTAGGCATGGAGGCCTGTCCATGGGCTTGCTGCACTTGTTTCTTTGTCTTTAGTGGTACTTTAGTCTTTGCCTTTGGAGCTGTAGTCGGTTTTATATATAACTGTGTAGGCCTGAAAACACCCTCAGAAGCCGATGCCTGCTCAGCGGCTCCAGACCCATCTGAGGGAATATTTTCCGTGTGTCCAATACCTTGAGTTTCCAGAGGCCTACCCTGCTCCATGTGGGAGTCGGAAGCGGCCTGCGGCTCTGAGGTAGCGTGCATCAGGGGCTGCGAAAGTGCCTCACTGAGAGCAGGCGAACCGGCGACTGGCTTAGAAGAAGCCTCGTCGTCAGTTTTGGACCTCGGATGCCTGTCCTCTTCCTTTTCCTTGCGTTTCTTGTGAATTGCGGTAGACGGATGGCTATCCGACGACATTGTGTAATTAAATCTTCGGCCAAAGTAATGAAATGCAAAATCGTGCCAACGATTAACAGTGCGTTGGTTAAATCTAGCACAAAATCTGCAATTAGCTACGTCGTGATCAGTGCCTAGGCAAGGAATACAATAAGAATGGAAGTCCTTATGAGGTATTTGCTTCCCGCAAGAAATACAATTATTAACTTTCTGACATCGGTCTGGAGCAAGAAAAAAGTTTCCCCAACAGGGTACTTAGCTTTAAATGAAAATTTCAGATCTGAAATTTGAACACGAAAATCTCAGGAGTCGGCCGACCGGCACTTGCAAACTACTACTGCTTCGGGCACCATTCGGCAAGAAAGACTGAAGAAAATGGCGTCGGCTGCATCTTTTATACACCTGGCGCACTGACGTCAGGGAAGAGGCGACAGCAACCGACGCCAGACCAAGACTTTGGAATTCAAGCAGACTGCAGGTAGCCTGCCAGCAGGATAACCCAAGAGTAATGACTGCAACAGTGAAACACGATGAACATCAGTAATATACATATATGTATACATATATATACACATATACACATTTATCGGTTTATAATTGTTTATTTCGAGGAAAGCAATAAGAAGCTCTGCTGAACTGAATTTTGGTGTTGGTCTGCTCTAAGGGGAAATGCAGTAGG
Source organism: Protopterus annectens (assembly GCF_019279795.1). Classification (NCBI taxonomy): domain Eukaryota; kingdom Metazoa; phylum Chordata; order Ceratodontiformes; family Protopteridae; genus Protopterus; species Protopterus annectens. The sequence goes on from NC_056748.1 coordinate 175,462,069, forward strand.
TATTGGGAAATATTTAAAGCAATACCACCAACTTTCCTCTTCATACAGACATTACAGATAATATCATAGACAGAAGGTATAACCTTCAGTTATTTATGCTGTTTTTAAGCCACATTTCAGTTACACTGAGAACATCAGGCTTATGTTGGGCAATCCAGGAATATAGTTCAGCAGTTTTATTTCTTATACTTCTAAAAATTATTGCAGCAAAAAAAAGTACAGTTGTGTACACTTACCATAAATGTAGATGTTCGAGTGTATTCACTGTTGCAGTCATTACATTTGGGTAATCTGCTGGCAGGTTGACCTCAGTCAGCCTGAATTCCAAAGTCTTGGGTCCTGCGTCAGTTGCTGTCTTTTCTTCCATGACGTCAGGGGTATAAAACATTTTCTTTAGTTTTTCTTGCCCCCGATGTCAGGTGCCCCCAAAAAGGTAGCAATAGTATATATATTTATATATATACATGCATCAATATAAACATTACCTTCATCTACAAGCAAATACACCACATAGGTTGTAGAAGATAGAGAAGGAAAGATAAACTGTAGAATGACAGGGGGATGGCGGAAGGGTAACCTGGACTGCAACAGTGAATACACTCTAACATCTACATTTATGGTAAGTGTACACAACTGTACTATGTTCTTAGTGTTTCACTGTTGCAGTCATTACATTTGGGTAGAATCCCAAAGCTATGGCTGGGAGGCTGGAGCTAAACAGCATTAGGTGAGGCTATAAGGCCCTGCAGCACTGCAGTGGCAAAGCCTGCCCTGGACTTAGAGTAGAGAGGCAAATGGTAATGGTTTGTAAAGGTGTGAACATAACTCCAAGTAGCAGCCACTAGAATGTCCTTGGTTGGTACTCCTCTGAGAAAGGCTGCTGAAGTAGCTACAGCTCTGGTGAAGTGAGACCTAATGCCCTCAAGCACAGGTTTGCCATGGTGTAAGTAGCAGAAACGGATGCAAAGGCTTATCCACTTTGAAATTGTCTGCTTTGAAATAGCCTTTCCTTCTGATCCTGCAGCATATGACACTTGTAATTGCACAGTGTTTCTTAGAGCTTTAGTCCTGCTCAAGTAGAAGCTTAGCTGTCTGTGTACGTCCAAGGAATGCAGAATTTTCTCCCCTTTGTTCTGCGGATTTGGATAAAAAGTTGGCAGATTAATTGTTTAGTTAAGAGCCATACTGGAAACGACCTTAGGCATAAAAGTAGGATTTGTCCTCAGAGACGCCCTGTCTGGGTAAAATATGATAAAAGGCTCTACAGCCATGAGGGCCTGTAGCTGAGAAACCCTTCTTGCTGAAGTAATTGCTAGTAGCAGAGCTGTCTTCCATGATAAGAACTTTATATCAGCGGTAGCAGCTGGTTCAAATGCAGGCAGGGTGAGCTTTTCCAACACATAATTGAGGTCCCATGCAGGTAATGGTGATCTTCTAGGAGGACTTAAATTTTTGTCTCCTCTAAGATACTGCTTTAGTAAAGGATGAGAAAAGATTGGTGGCTCTGTATTGTAATGAGCCGAAATGGCAGAGGCCTGGATTTTGATTGATGAGAAAGATAGACCTTTGGCAAGCATCTCAGTTAAGTATTGTAATATCTGAGGAATATGTGGTTCTGCTATATCAGTTCCTTGTGCTTGATTCCAAGCACAGAATCTCTTCCATTTGTCAGTATAAGATTTTCTAGTACTAGGCCTTCTGGCTTCCAAAATGACATCCATCACAGCTTTAGTGAGAGGTGTCGTTTGTATGATTACAGGATTAGCCATGCTGCCAGATTAAGAGTTTGTAGTTGATTGCGCAGGATCTGACTGTTTTGCTGGGACAGTAATTGTGGATTTTGAGGCAAGGTCCAAGGTGGGTACTGAGACAAGCTCCTTAGGATTGGGTACCAGTATTGGCAGGGCCAGTCCAGGGCAATTAATATCATCTTTGGCTTCTCTTGTCTGACTTTTAGGAGGACCTTGGGTAGAAGAGGCAGAGGAGGAGGAAAGGCGTAAACTGATAGGTTTTTCCAAAAGAAGGATAGGGCGCCCACTTTCCATGCTTGTCTGTGATAAGTCCTTGTGCAGAATCTTTTCAGCTGATAATTTTGAGGAGAGGCAAATAGATCTATGTCTGGGCTCCCCCATTTCTCTGTTATCATGCTGAAGACTTGTGGATTTAGTTTCCACTTGTGAGGATCTATAAGGTTTCTGCTTAAATTGTCTGCCAGAGTGTTTTGTTTTCCTGGCAGGAATTGAGCTTGAAGATGTATTTGGTAGGTCAAAGCTGTGTCCCACAGTGCCATGGTTAATCTGCAAAGTGGGTATGAGTGTGTGCGCCCTTGCTTGTTTATATACCACATGAATGTGGTGTTGTCAGTCTTTATCAGTAGATGTCCTGGATGAAGTAAGTCCTTGAAGGCTGTTAGGGCATTTTGAACAGCTAGCATCTCTTATTGGGTTGATATGTAGATGCATTTGATTTGGTGCCCATATGCCCTGAATGCATCTTCCTACCATGTGGGCCCACCAGGCATAATCTGATGCTTCTGTTGTTAAGGTATGGCTGGCAGGGGGTAGAGTGAAGGGCCGTCCCATGTTTTGGTGAAAGGCCTTTGCCCACCACAGAAACTCCTGTTGCAGGCAGAGAATGAGAGGAATCATTGTTTCCAGACTGTGTGAATGTTGACTCCATAAACTTTTTAGGTACCACTGAAGTTTCCTCATATGTAGTCTGGCATATGGAATTAGTAGGATGCAGGATGCCATGAAGCCCAGAGCCTGCAGAATTTGTCTTGCAGAAGACTGGGTTTTTGTTGCCATCAGTTTGAAGTAAGTAGTCAGTTGCCTTTGTTTGTCTGGCGTGAGGTAAGCCATCTGGGCAGTTGTATTCAAGCTTGCACCCAGGAATGTTATCTTTTGAGAGGGTACCAGTTGTGATTTCTTTTCGTTTATTGTGTACCCCAGGCTTGTTAGAAAGGTTTCTCACAAACGCCAGGTGTCGTAGAAGAGTGTCCTTGTTCTCTTGCTTGAATGAGACAGTCGTCCAAGTAAGGATATATTTGAATACTTCTTTGTCTGCAAAATGAAATTACTGCTGCCAGGCACTTTGCAAAGACCCTGGGTGCAGTAGATAAGCCAAAGTGCAGTGCAGAGAATTGGTAATGCATTAAGCCAGCCTTGAATCTGAGGTATCCTCTGCACAACTGTCTTATTGGGACATGCAGGTATGCCTCTTTTAGGTCTAAAGTCACCAGCCAAGCATTCTTGCCCAGCATGGGCAGAAGCTGCTGCAAAGTGAGCATTTTGAATTTTGGAAGGTCCAGGTATATGTTCAAAATCGATAAATCCAATATTGGCCGCAAGGGTTTGTCCTTTCTGGGTACAAAGAACAGTCTTGAGTAAAAACCTTGTCCTTTTGTCCTTTTTCCTGTTCTGGTACTGTCTGAATGGCCCCCATATCCATGAGGGACGTAACCTGTTTCTGTGCCTCTGCCCATTGATTTTCTGGCAGATCTGGCCAACCATTTGTCATTGGCAGAGTGTGGAAATGGAATCTGTATCCCTGTGATATGATGTTTAGTACCCACTTGTCCTGGGTTAACTGCCAATTTCGAGCAAAAAGTGCTAATTTTCCTCCTATGGGTGCTGCCAAAAGATAAGTGCTTGGTGTAAGCAGAGGGAAGTTATTGGGACTGCTTTCTGTAGGTTTGCGCTTTATCTCCTCCAGATTTGGAGGTGGATGCGCCCCACTGCTTTGACCTGTATGAGTCTTCAGCCTGGTACCTGGAATCCTTAGGGTGTCTGGATTTGTCCCTTTCAGCTCTGTCTGACACAGGAAAGGACAAATTTTTTGTAGGCCAGTGTCTACTGAATCTTGGTGGCTGCACTTGTAAGAAATCTTTAACAGTTTGCATAGACTTAGCTTTGTCTTCCATTTTCTTTAAAACCTCTTCTGCCTTAATACCAAACAGAGAATCATGCTGTAAAGGTGCATCTAGCAATTTAGCTTTAACATGATCAGGCACATTTTGTTCCTTTAACCAGGCATGCCTCCTAATCACAGATCCAGTAACTGCGGCCCTGCAGGAGGTCTCTAAACAATCAAAACCACATTGCAAAGTATGCTTTCCAACTTGTTTAGCTGCATGCAATAATTCCTGAAATTCTTTATTTTCTGCACATTCTGAAATCAACATAATTTTCTGTTTCAGCAATCCCATAACATGTTGGTACTTAAGCACATGAAACTGACAATTTAAGGCCCTGATTGCTAAGGATGCAGATGTATAAACCTTTTTCCCCATCTGTCCAGTGCCCTAGAATCTCTGCCAGAGGGGGTACGTTTTTTTGCTGTTGAGGCCTTAACTCCCTTTGGACCCTGCAAAACAGTTTCAGGATCAGCAGCAGGGTTTCTAAATAAAAAGTTATGTGAGTCGGGGATTCTGTAATATCTGTCAGGCTTACTGCGAGCCGGAGGTAAGGAGTCGGGGTTAAGCTTGACTCCGAAAACACATCATCCACAATGTCTAAAACAGGGGGAATGGCTAAAGGCTTGTGCTGAGGGAGAAGGAGGAAATCCCTGAGTCTCTTTTTTGATTCTGAAGTCTTGACTCTTCCCAGTGAAAATGCTCCCTGAAAGTATGCAAGGTTTCTCCAAATGAATAATCCTCAGGAGGAGATGCAGATGGAATAGATTCCTCAGCATCAGAATCCTCATAGAGAGATATAGATAATTCCTGATCAGAAGAGGAATCAGAAGAAAGAGAAACCTGATCTGAAGATTCATAATCAGTGTCTTGCCTAGGCCTCTTATCTGGAGGGGGATGGGTACCCCTGATCAAGGTAATAAGGTCTTCAGCCATTTTGATCATCTGTGTTTTAGGCGTAGAGGCCTGTGCACGTGGCTCATGCGTCGGTTTTTTAGGTTTAGAAGTTGCTTTTGCCTTTGGCTTTGCAGCTGTCGTTGGTTTGATGTTCAAATGTTGAGGTCTGAATACACCCTCAGAAGCCGGTGCCTGCTCAGCGGCTCCGGACCCATCCGTCGGTCCAATACCTTGAGTATCTTGCGGCATGCCAAACTCCACATGGGTGTCGTAGAGGCCTGCGATTTGAAGGTAGCGGGTATCAGGGGCTGCAAAGGCGCCTCACTGAGTACTGGCGACTGGCTTAGGAGAAGCTTCTTCGTCGGTTTTGGATCTCGACTGCCTTTCTCTGTCCTTTTCTTTGTGTTTTTTATGTACTCTGGTAGTCGGATTGCTATCCGATGACATTTCTGGGTAGTTAAATCTGTTTCCAAAATATTTTGATGCAAAAATATACCGATGCTTAATAGTGCGTTGGTAAATCTAGCACAAAACTGACAGCCGGGCAACAATGTAATCAGGGCCTAGGCAAGGAATACAGTATAAATGGCAATCCTTATGAGGTATTTGCTTCCTACAAGTAATACAATTAACTTTTTCTGACATTGAAAAAAGTTTCCCCAACGGGGTACTTAGCTTTAGTGAAGACTTCGGTTCTGAAACTCAAACTCGAATATTTCAGTAGTCGGCCGACCAGCACTTGCGAAACGTTTCTGCTTCAGGTAGCACGCGGCAAGAAAGACTAAAGAAAATGGCATCGGCTGCATGTTTTATACCCCTGACGACCTGACGTCATGGAAGAGAAGACAGCAACCGACGCAGGACCCAAGACTTTGGAACTCAGGCCTACTGAGGGCAACCTGCCAGCAGTTTACCCAAATGTAATGACTGCAACAGTGAAAAACGAAGAACATCCAGATCACCAGGGCTGGGGATTGGCTGCTGTTGAGTTAAAGAAATGTGTGGGAGAGAAATATCTGTGCTCATTGTCATAGATGGGGCCAGCATTAGGGTGTATATCTCGTCCTAGAAGAATTTTAGTGTACTGGGGAATTATGCAAAAATGTTTTTTGGAAAGCATTCTTGCACTTAATTTTGTTTTTGTTTGATATGAAGTGCAATTAATCAGCCTATATTTGGAATAAAGATGAGGGGCAATATTAAACAGGTTTGGTGCAATGTGTGGGGAGTGTACAGAGGAAGTATGGTAGGTGGTTGGGACAGAGTTGGAGAGATAGTGTGATATATTATTAAGTCATTGTAGGATGAAAGATGGCACAGGACATCAGGAGATTCAGTGATGGTGGATTCTGAAAGTTGGAAGAGGATAGGCAAGGACAGAAAGCATTTTCTGTAAAAAAAGACAGGGAGGTAGGTTGTCCTGGTTTCTTCTCTGGAATGTAAGGAAACAGGGATATTAAAGGCTGGAGTATAATAATGTAGTCAAAATAAGATAAAATGAGGGTTTATTTGGGAAAAGAAAAAATATATAATGTGGAACAGACAGGTACTATTAGGGTGGGTTGTGATTATAAATGGATACAGTACAAAGCAGTACGGGAGGGAGAAAACTAGGAATGGGGATAAAAATTAATCACAGATAGGGAAGTAGGAAACAAGAAAAAGAAGTGCATGTACAGAAGTAGTAAGGTCATTTGCTGAGGGTTTTGGAATAAGACTCACAAGTGAAGTGTATATGTAGGGAGTATAGTAAGAGAAACTGGGTGGAAATGTGGGGTAGGTTAGGGAAGCGAAGCCGAGCTGAGCGGGCTTTCCACCCTCAGGTCAGCAACTGAAGGCAATCAGTTTATAGCTAGAACAAAGCAATTAACTGGAGATATGCAAGTAAAACAGCTGGTCTGTCATTTAATGAGACTAAATAAAGTACAGTTTTGTACCTACCATAAATGTAGATGTTCGAGGATCCACATTGCTGCAGTCCTAACACTTGGGTAGTCCGCTGTCCCAGTCGGCCCGAATACCAAAGTATATGGCTGACGTCGGTCAAGGCGCATTAGTCTGACGTCAGGACGTCAGGGTACAAATGCGCATGACCGACGTCATATCCTCAGTCTTTTCTTGCCCCAGATGTCAGAAGACCCTAAAAAGATAAGGCCAAAACCAAAAAACACCAAACACTCCTGCACCAAATATATATACAATATATACAAATTTACAAGAGTATAACCCCACCCACACAACCACCCCTAAACACAGAGGGGAAGGAGGGAGGGTAAATTGGACTGCAGCAATGTGGATCCTCGAACATCTACATTTATGGTAGGTACAAAACTGTACTATGTTCTTCATTCCACATTGCTGCAGTCCTAACACTTGGGTAGAATCCCAAAGCAGAGGTAAGGGAGGCTGGCAAATCATAAAGAAGCAGGAGCTGTCAACATGCCTTGCAAAATAGCTGTGGCAAAACCAGCCCTAGATTTAGAGTAGAGAGGAAGGTGGTAATGCTTAGAGAAAGTATGCACTGAACTCCAAGTAGCTGCCTCCAAAATATCCTTAGTTGCCACCCCTTAGAAATGCTGTTGAAGTGGCAGTAGCCCTAGTGGAATGAGGCCTAATCCCAGCTGGAATCTCCTTGCCATGATGGGAATAACAAAATGCAATGCAAAACCCAATCCACTTAGAAATAGTTTGTTTTGACACAGGCTTGCCCTGAGAACTCAAAGCAAAAGAAACAAACAACTGCTGAGACTGCCTAAAATCCTTAGTCCTGCTTAAATAATAACGCAACTGCCTGTGTACATCTAAAGTGTGCAAAATCTTTTCCCCTTATTTTGGGGATCTGCATAGAAAGTAGGCAAATGAATAGTTTGGTTTAAAGCCACACTAGAAACCACCTTAGGCATAAAGGAAGGATTAGTACGTAATGATACCCTATCCTTATGGAAAATCAAAAAGGCTCAACCGCCATAAGGGCCTGCAATTCAGAAACCCTTCTTGCAGAAGTAATGGCCAACAAAAAGCAGTCTTCCATGACAAGTATTTCAATTCAGCAGTAGCCGAGGCTCAAAAGGTTGTAGAGTAAGTTTCTCCAACACAAAATTGAGATCCCAAGCAGGAGTAGGAGCTCTACGTGGGGGTCTTATATTCTTTGCCCCTCTAAGAAATTGCTTGAACAAAGGATGAGAAAACAATGGTGGGTCACAATCATAGTGAGCTGAAATTGCTGCAGCATGAATCTTAATGGAAGAGAAAGACAAACCTTTGTCCAATAACTCAGTAAGATATTGAAGAGCCACACTCAAATTAGGCTCAGAAACCTCCAAATTCTTTGCTGCACTCCAAAATAAAAATCTCTTCCATTTTTCTGCGTACACTTTCCTTGTACTAGGTCTTCTGGCTTCCATAATCACATTTAAAACTTGTTGAGGAAGTTGAGACCTGCTGTGTTTCAAAATAGAATATGCCAGGCTGTTAGATGAAGAGAGTGAAGCTTGACATTGAGTAGATGACCGTCCCTCTGAGACAACAGGTGTGGAATCAAAGGTAAAGGCCATGGAGGCTTCCTTACCAGACTCCTCAGTAATGGGTACCAGTGTTGCGAGGCCAATCTGGAGCTATTAAAATCATCCTTGGCTTGTCTTGTCTGACCTTTAGGAGTACCTTTGGGAGAAGAGGCAGAGGTGGAAAGGCATACACATGAAGATTTTTCCAACTGAAAGAAAGAGCATCCACTTTCCAAGCTGTGTGATGAAACCTTTTCGTGCAAAACTTTGGCAGCTGGTGGTTTAGTGGAGAAGCGAACAGATCTATGTCTGGAGTTCCCCATGACACTGTCAATTTCAAATACATGAAGATCCAGTTTCCACTCGTGGGGATCCATGATTTGTCTGCTTAACACATCTGCTAAGGAGTTCTGTGCTCGGCAGAAACCTTGCCTGAAGAGTTAGTTGCAAGCTGAGCGCAGTCTCCCATAAAATCATTGCTTGCCTGCATAGAGGGTAAGAATGTGTTCCCCTTGTTTGTTGATGTACCACATGACAGTTGTGTTGTCTGTTAGAATCAACACCTGCCCTGGAAGAAGTAACTCCTTGAAAGCCATTAATGCAAACTGGACTGCTAACATCTCCTTCATGTTGATATGTAGATGCTGTAGTCTGGCAGGCCACTTGTCTTGTATCCACTTTCCATTCAGATGAGCTCCCTAAGCTATGTCTGAGGCATCTGTCGTTAGAATCTGACTCGCCTCTGGCCGGGTCACAGAGAGTCCCTTGTTTAGGTGACATTCCTGAGCCCACCACAAAAATTCCTTTTGAATGCAAGGTATTATTTGAATGACAGTGTCCAAATCCTGGCAGTGCTGTGTCCATACATTTTGAGATACCATTGCAGCTTCCTCATATGCAGTTTGGCATTGGGAAGCACCAGAATACAAGATGCCATGAACCCTAAGGCTTGAAGGACTGTCCTTGCAGTCAGCCCGGACTGAAGAGATAGTTGATGGAAGTAAAGGGAAAGATTCTTTTGTTTGTCCGGGGTTAAAAGGCCATCTGGGTTGCTGTATTCAGTCTCACACCCAGAAAGCACATGTCTTGAGAGGGTACTAGACTGGACTTTATTTCGCTCACAGAATACCCCAGGCATCTTAGCACTGCTATCACATATTCCAAATGCTGTAAAAGGTCTTCCTTTTCTTGAGCCAGAATCAGGCAGTCATCCAAGTAAGGATAGATTTGTATTCCTTTTAGCCTGAAGTAAGCTATCACTGGAGCCAGAACCTTTGTGAATACTCTGGGCAGTAGATAAGCCAAAGGGCAATGCAGAGAACTGATAATGGGAATTCCCAGCTCGCAAACGCAGATACTTCCTGCAACTTAGTCTGATAGGTACATGAAGGTAAGCCTCCTTGAGATCTAAAGTTACCATCCAGTGATCTTTGCCCAGCAGAGGTAAAAGCTGTTGTAACGTCAACATTTTGAACTTGGGAATGTCCAGATAAGTGTTGAGGATAGATAAATCCAAAATTGGTCTCCACGTGTTCCCCTTCTTTGGTACTAGGAACAGGCGAGAATAAAATCCCAGGCCCCTTTCTGGCACAGGAACCGGCTGAATGGCCCCTATTTGGAGTAACAGAGAAATTTGCTTGTGAGCCTCTTTTCTTTGTAGAGGAGGAATGTCTGGCATGCCTTTGAAAGGAGGCAAGGTATGGAAATAAAACCTGTAACCGTGGTGAATGATATCCAATACCCATCTGTCTTGGGTAATTAAATCCCAATTTTCTTTGAAAAGTGCCAGCCTTCCTCCCAAAGGTGCTGCCAGACGAGAAACCACTGGCAGCTGAAAAGGCAGGTCATTGGGTCTGTTTACGAAAGGACTGACCCCTGCCCTCACCAGAAGACTGAGCAGGTGAACTCCCTGTTCTAGGCCTAAAAGAACCTTGAGCTCTGCCCCTACCACGTCTAGACCTACCCCTAGACTGGGAATCATAAGCAGGATATGTCCATCCCTTAGTAGGCCAATTTCTACTAAACTTCGGAGGCTGAACCTGCAAAAAATCTTTAACAGTCTGCATAGACTTAGCCTTGTCCTCCATTTTCTTTAAAACTGCTTCCACAGGCGAACCAAACAACACGTCAGACTGTAATGGAGCATCCAAAAGCCTTGTCTTAACATGCTCAGCTAAATTCTGATCCCTCAGCCAGGCGTGCCTACGAAGAACAGAACCAGTGGCAGCCACCCTCGAAGAGGCCTGCACAGCATCAAAACCACATTGCAAGGAATGCTTACCCACCTGTTCAGACACATGAACTAAATCCTGCAACTCTTTACACTCAATACCTTCCGCCAGAGCATCCACCTTAGACTTCAATTGTGAAAGGAGATAATTTTGATATTTTAACATGTGAAACTGGCAATTCAAAGCCCTCATGGCTAAAGTGGAAGAAGTATACACCTTCTTTCCCCATCTATCCAAAGCCCTTGCCTCTTTATCAGGAGGAACAGGATTTTTAACAACAGAAGCCTTAACACCTTTAGGCCCCTGAGAAACAGTTTCCGGGTCTGCCCTAGGACTCTTAAAAAGATACTTATGAGCTTCAGGCACCCTATAATACCTACCTGGTTTAACTGGGGCAGGAGGCAAAGAATCAGGGTTCAGGGAAGCCTCTGCAAAAACATCTTCCACCACATCCAGAACAGGAGGTATAGCTAAAGGCCTATGCTGGGGTAAAAACAAAAATTCCCTAAGCCTCTTCCTGGAATCAGAGAAATCTTGACCTTCCCATTTAAAATGCTCCCTCATGGAATGAAGAGTCTCTGAAAAAGAAAAATCCTCAGGAAAAGAAGCCGAAGGAGTAGAATCATCCACATCAGAATCAGAATAAGGAGGGTACTCCTGCAAGTCTTCAGCCGAAGACTCAGAAGCCTCCGAACACTGCTCAAAACTCTCAAGCTCAGGTTCCACCCTAGGCCTCTTATCAGGAGGGGGCATAGAACCTCTAATCATAGTAATCAAATCTTCTGCCATTTTAAGCATATGTTTCTTAGGCAAAGATCCTGAAGAACTAGGAGAGACCCCCACTGAAGTTAAACCTGGCCTGCCTCTCAAAGAAGCCTTGGAAACAGAAGGGAGGCCTAACCACCTTAGGAAGAGAGGGGAGAACAGCCACCTGAGAAGCCCCTTCAGCCTGGCCTACCTCCTGAGAGGACACATCTAGTAACAGTAAAGTCTCTCCCTGAGACTCCAAAGAAACTTCTGGCAGAACCTCCGGCTCCACTGAGCCTTCTAAAGAACCGGCGTCCGGGACTGACGGTTCTTCCAACCTAGGCTTTGCTGCTTTGTCCTTGCGCTTTTGACGAAGCGGGCCGGAGCATCCGACGGCATTTTATAATTACAACGCTTCCCAAAACTAACCTGGCACAGTCTAATCTTCTCTTTATAGTGCGTTTGTTAAATCTAGCACAAGAGCGACATCCAACAACGTCGTGCTCAGGCCCTAAACAAGGTATACACAAGGTATGGTAATCCCTATGAGGTATCTGTTTCCCACAAGAAATACAGTTATTCACTTTTTCTGACATCCGGTTAAATACTGAGGCAAGAAAAACCAAAATATTCCCAACGGGTACTTAGCCAACTTTGATTCGGTCTGAAACTCCGACTTCAGAAAATTTCAGAACGCCAACCTGCACTCGCAAAACTGCTTCTGCATCGGACCATGCGGCAAAAAAAGACTGAGGATATGACGTCGGTCATGCGCATTTGTACCCTGACGTCCTGACGTCAGACTAATGCGCCTTGACCGACGTCAGCCATATACTTTGGTATTCGGGCCGACTGGGACAGCGGACTACCCAAGTGTTAGGACTGCAGCAATGTGGAATGAAGAACATCTGGCAAATATAGTATAGTCTACTGGTCAAGCAAAAGGGGAAAGTGGCCAACTTAGTAAGAGGTCCTTAGAGTGCACGGACTATTTCACAGACTTTCAATCACAGAGCAGGGATGTATTTAAGTGATTAAAGTTAATACACAGCAACGTTCTTAATGATAAATATGCTTACATTAAACAGTGGCAAAATTCTCAGTAAACTTGTAGGTGTAGGTGTAGACCTTGTGGCAGAGCTCCTGCAATGTCAAATGTAGTGACAACAGGCTCTGAAATGAAAGAAAGAAAAAAAAAACTCTAAGCAGTTGTAAAATTATCATCATTAACACTTATCATCAGCCCCCTTTTTCCCATTTTCTACGTGAGGTCAGGGTATTGTGTTAAGTGTCACCATCTCTCTCTCGATTCAACGCCACACTCCTGACTTCTTCGACACTCATGCCCGTCATAGATCTTACACAGTCCATCCACCTCTTTTCTGGACATCCTTGTGTCCTCAAGTTCTTCCTGTCTGTCCCAAATCTTCACCAGATTGTCTTCTGCTTTTCCGTACAAGTGTCCAAAGCACCGTAATCTGTTCTCTTTAATCTTTTCTGCAATTGGAGCTACTTTGGCTTCTGCTTGTATGCCTTCATTTCTTCATCTGTCCCACGGTGTGATCATTTCCATCACTTCTAGTTTCCTCATCTGCTCTGCCTTTACTGCTCACGTTTCTGTATCATATAGTAGTACTGGTTGCATCACTGTCTTGTACACCTTACCCTTCATCTTCTTTGACACTATTATGTCAATCACTACACCTGAGACACTATGCCAGTTGACTGCAGAACCTCTGATTCTAACTTTGACCTCTTCATTCAGACTTCCCATCCCCTCAACCACCCCTCCCAGACACTTGAAGCTATTAACCTTTTCCACTATCTTCCCTTCTATCTCAATACTAAGTTACTTCTGATTTCCCCAATTTGTTACTATTACTAGTGTCTTATCTTTGCTTAGTTTTATCCCATGTGCCTTCATTTCACATTCCATTCCCCTATCCTTTGCTGAAGTCCTTGCTCAGAGTCTGCCTACAATGCCAAATTATCTGCTTTATTAATCTGTTCCCTCCGACCTGTTTGCTAAAGTAGTCCATCACAAGTATGAACAGCAGCGGGCTCAGAGCTGATCCCTGGTAGACACCCACACCCACTGGGAACCCCTCTGTGAGACTGAACACTGTTCATTCTTGAGTCATTGGGTCCTCGTATGCAGCCTGCCAATTCTACCAATTTAATTTAATTTAATTAATTGAATTAATTTAATTTTATTCTACCAAAGTTCCTGGTACTTAGAACAACTGCAGTACTGCCCAAAAAAGCTTTCTTGAGGCCCTGTCATACGCTTTCTAAGTCTAGGAATGCCCAGTTGGACTCTCAGTTGTGTTGCATCCTGATCTAAATCCAAACAGCTTATCTCCTATCTTACATCCTTCTGCTCTGTGTATCTGTTTATTGATCACCCTCTCCAGAGCTTTCAAGTAATGCAACAGGAGTTTGATGCCTCTGTACTGCTCTATACAGTTGTGTCTGTCCCCTTTGTTCTTGTACACTGGCACAAGTATGCTTATTCTCCAGTCATCTGGCATACGCCTTTCTCCCCATACTGCCACAAGTACCCTCAGGAACCATTCTGCCCCTATCTCACCCAGCATTTTATCATATATGCTGTGAACTCATGTGAACCTGCTGCTTTCCCTGATTTCATTTCTTTAGTGCTATTCTTACGTCTTCTAGGGTAGGCTCCTCTTCTTCTCTCATCGTATGCTGTGTCTGGGACAGCACAGCTTCTGTGGGGTTTTCTTCATTCAGAAGCTGCTGGAAACACTCCTTCCATCTGCATTTGATGTCTATGGATTAGTGAGCAGGTTTGCTGTTGGCATCTTAAGTGTCTCACTATATTCATCTTTCTGTCTTTGCCTTGCAACCTGATATACTTTCTTTGTGCCACCTACTAAATCACTATGCAGAAGCTGGAAGAGTGCCCCTGATTCCCCATTCTTTGCTATTGCAACTCTGCTTTTAGCTTGTCAGACAGCCAGTATTCCTCCCTAGCCTGGTTGGTCTTTTCTATCTCCCATTTTTTCCTGCACTCCTCCTTTCTTCTGATGAAAAATTATACTGCGGCAATTAAATTAGGACTTATTATACAAAAAAAAAAAAGAGATGGAAGAAGGACCACAGTAAGTCAGAGCAAGAGATTACAGGGGAAATATAAGAGCAGAGTGATGGCAAGAAAGTGTATGAATGTAAGCTCAAAGTAGTCTTAGCAGGAAGTATACTGATAGAGAATCACAGCAATGCAATGTAAATATACAGCTGTACTGGGCAAATTATCAGAACATGGCACTACACTGGATAAGCACTATGTAATACCATCACTTAGTAAACATTCATGTAATTAACCAGTACGTCAAAACAGTGTAATGTGAGAGTGTGTGTGTGTGTGTGTGCACACGCATATACACACACACACACACACACATATATATATATAGATGTATAGATATATATATATATATACACACACACATATATGCACACACACACACATATATATATATATATATATATATATATATATATATATATATATATATATATATATATATATCAGAACACTAGCAACTCCCATGTGTGTTAAAGGGAAACATGCTCAGCACACAAACTGTATCCGATATGACTACCAAAGTCTTTTCATTGTTTAAAACAGTCTTAGAACAAACAGAAATGTAGCAACATATGACACATACCTGCTCTATGAAAGAAGATTGTGACCAAGTATAAGAGGAGACAACACTAAGAGAATATTTAGCAATACATTCTACTACAGTGACAATCCCACCCTCAGGTCAATTTACAACTCAGGCCTATCAGTGTATAACCAGAACAAAGCAATAAACAAAGAGATGCAAGTAAAACAAGTAGTCTGTCATTTCCAGAGACTAAATAACTAGCATATGCAGTATAATCTACTGGTGAAGCAAAAGCGGAAAGTGGCCAACTTAATAGCGGTCCTTAGACTGCACGGCACGGACTATTTCACAGAGACTTTCAATCAAAGAGCAGGCATGCATTTAACTGATTATAGTTAATACACAGCAAGGTTCTTCATGATGAATATGCTTACATTAAACACTGACAAAATTCTTGGTAAACTTGCAGGTGTAGGGCCTTGTGGCAGAGCTCCTGCAATATTGACGTCAGATGTAGTGACCGTAGGCTATCAAACTGACAACATTCTCAGTAAATGTGTAGGTGTAGGGCTGTTGCTGCTGGTTGAATCCACCATCTATATCCTAGTCAGACTTCAGAGTGTTTTTTCCTGCACTGCTAATCAATAGCTTGCTGTTCTTGAATAGCAGCTACTGGACTGAATAACTTTCTCAATGCCAGCAATGCTCCCACTCCTTTTTTTGTAGCTTGCTCTGCTTGTTCACCATACTTTTAACTTCACATAAGTACGGAAATTCTTTACAGTCATGATGCAGTTTGTGTAGAATAGCTAATAACTTAGCTTCAGGTTTCTCTTACATTTTCTGGTGACATTTTGAGTAATGGTGTTACACTGGAATGTCTAATGGAAGGCAGGATGCAGCAGTGGATTAAGTAAAGCTAGAATTTAAGAACTAGGAATTTGGATATATATAGCTGGGCGAAAGAGTCATGACCAAAAGAAGCAAAAATAAACTGGCCACAGAACTGGGAAATTATGCAATAGTTAAAAAACAAACTTAGATATGATGTATATAATGTGAAAACGAAGTAGGAGTGGAATATGACTGTTTAACTCTTAGTCCTGATTTGCTTTGTGATAAAATAAGTAAAGCAGTGGAAAAGGTAAGAATTAGAAGAGGAAAAAATTACAGTGGATTGAGTTTGAAATCCTGGATTGTTGTTGCTAAATTAACAGCAGAAAGCTCTTGTTTATGGGCAAGCAGAGCACCAACAGATGGTGTACAAGGTTTCCACCAGTAACATTTTATACTTCTTGCCATTATT
The DNA here is from genome assembly GCF_019279795.1 of Protopterus annectens. Classification (NCBI taxonomy): domain Eukaryota; kingdom Metazoa; phylum Chordata; order Ceratodontiformes; family Protopteridae; genus Protopterus; species Protopterus annectens. The sequence goes on from NC_056748.1 coordinate 175,478,304, forward strand.
TCTGAGGACAACTGAATCTTGCTATCTGTTTCTGATACAATTCTATTTTGTGATTTCTATTTGTATCTTAACAGTGCCTCTTCAAATCAGTATACTGTGTCAGAAGGACAAAACTGTGTTAAGATTTCCATTTACTGCAGAAAAACTTGGACCGAACCACAAAAGGAGGGGGAGTATCAATATTCATCAAAGATACCCACACCTCCAGGTTGGTGGCACAGCACGAAGCACCAGAGACTATCCATGTGCAACTAACAGTGGGTAAAACTGCCTTCCAGTTTATAGCCTGCTACAGACCACCCTCCCAAACACAGGAACCCTACTCTGCCTTCCTGAGAACACTGGAAAATATGAAGGTCTCTCCAAACACCATTATATTGGGCGACTTCAACTACCCAAACATAGACTGATAGCATTACTATAGCTCCAACACCCTAGCCCAAAGGTTCCTAGAATTTATAAACTCAAATGCTATGGAACAACTTGTTACCACTCCCACAAGAGGGGAAAACATACTGGACCTGATCATCACCAACATGGGGACTCTATGCACCAGACCAGAAATATATCCCTCACTGGTAAGATCAGACCATAAACTAATCTCACTGGATATTCACATCCCGACCCCACCCCCTGCCCAGAAAACCACAGTGAAAAACTTCTCTAAAGCAAATTTCACACTCCTCAAAAAGTACAGTTTTGTACCTACCATAAATGTAGATGTTCGAGGATCCCATTGCTGCAGTCCTTACTATTGGGTATAGTCCGCATCCAGTCGGCCCGAATACCAGAGTATAAGGCTGACGTCGGTCAGGGCGCATTAGACTGACGTCAGTACGTCAGGGTACTAATGCGCATGACCGACGTCATATCCTCAGTCTTTTTTTTGCCCCAGATGTCAGAAGACCCTAAAAAGACAAGGGCCAAAATACCTGCACCAAAAATATGTACAAGATATACAAGGACATATACAAAAATATAAGCATGAAACCTCACCTACACAACCACCCCTAAACACAGAGGGGAAGGAGGGAGGGTAATTGATCAGCAGCAATGGGATCCTCGAACATCTACATTTATGGTAGGTACAAAACTGTACTATGTTCTTCGCTCCCCATTGCTGCAGTCCTTACTATTGGGTAGAATCCCAAAGCAGCGGTAAGGGAGGCTGGCAAATCATAAAAGAAGCAGGAGCTGACAACATGCCTTGCAAAACAGCTGTGGCAAAACCAGCCCTAGACTTAGAGTAGATAGGAAGGTGATAATGCTTAGAGAAAGTATGCACTGAACTCCAAGTAGCTGCTTCCAAAATATCCTTAGTTGCCACCCCCCTTAGAAATGCTGTTGTAGTGGCAGCAGCCCTAGTGGAATGAGGCCTAATCCCAGCTGGAATCTCCTTGCCATGATGGGAATAACAAAATGCAATGCAAAAAGCCAATCCACCTAGAAATAGTTTGTTTTGACACAGGCTTGCCCTGCGAACTCAAAGCAAAAGAAACAAACAACTGCTGAGACTGCCTAAAATCCTTAGTCCTGCTTAAATAATAACGCAATTGCCTGTGTACATCCAAAGTGTGCAAAATCTTTTCCCCTTTATCTTGGGGGTCTGCATAAAAGTAGGCAAATGAATAGTCTGGTTTAAAGCCACACTAGAAACCACCTTAGGCATAAAGGAAGGATTAGTTAATGATACCCTATCCTTATGGAAAATCAAATGGCTCTACTGCCATAAGGGCCTGCAACTCAGACACCCTTCTTGCAGAAGTAATAGCCAACAGAAAAGCAGTCTTCCATGACAAGTATTTCAATTCCAGCAGTAGCCGAGGCTCAAAAAGGTTGTAGAGTAAGTTTTTCCAACACAAAATTGAGATCCCAAGCAGGAGTAGGAGCTCATTACGGGGTCTTATATTCTTTGCCCTCTAAGAAACTGCTTGAACAAAGGATGTGAAAACAATGGTGGGTCACAATCATAGTGAGCTGAAATCGCTGCAGCATGAATCTTGATAGAAGAGAAGGACAAACCTTTGTCCAATAACTCAGTAAGGTATTGAAGAGCCGCACTCAAATTAGGCTCAGAAACCTGCAAATTCTTTTGCTGTACTCCAAAATAAAATCTCTTCCATTTTTCTGCTATGTGACACTTTCCTTGTACTAGGTCTTCTAGCTTCCATAATCACATTTAAAACTTGTTGAGGAAGTTGAGACCTGCTGTGTTTCAACACAGAATATGCCAGGCTGTTAGATGAAGAGAGTGAAGCTTGACATTGAGCAGATGACCATCCTGCTGAGACAATAGATGAGGAATCAGAGGCAAAGGCCATGGAGGCTTCCTCACCAGACTCCAGTAGTGGGTACCAGTGTTGCCGAGGCCAATCTGGAGCTATCAAAATCATCCTTGGCCTGTCTTGTCTGACCTTTAATAGTACCTTTGGAAGAAGAGGTAGAGGAGGAAAGGCATACACAGGAAGGTTTTTCCAACTGAAAGAGCATCCACTTTCCAAGCTGTGTGATGAAACCCTTTGTGCAATACTGCGGCAGCTGGTGGTTTAGTGGAGAAGCGAACAGATCTATGTCTGGAGTTCCCCATGACACTGTCAATGTTTGAAATACATGAAGATCCAGTTTCCACTCGTGGGATCCAATGATTTGTCTGCTCAACACATCTGCTAAGGAGTTCTGTGCTCCTGGCAGAAACCTTGCCTGAAGAGTTAGTTGTAGCTTAGCGCAGTCACCCATAAAATCATTGCTTGCCTGCATAGAGGATAAGAATGTGTTCCCCTTGCTTGTTGATGTACCACATGACAGTTGTGTTGTCTGTTAGAATCAACACCTGCCCTGGAAGAAGTAACTCCTTGAAAGCCATTAATGCAAACTGGACTGCTAACATCTCCTTCATGTTGATATGTAGATGCAGTAGTCTGGCAGGCCACATGTCTTGTATCCACATTCCATTTTAGATGAGCTCCCAAGCAGTATCCGAGGCATCTGTCGTTAAAATCTGACCCCGCCTCTGGCGGGTCACAGAGAGTCCCTTGTTTAGTGACATTCCTGAGCCCACCACAAAATTCTTTTTGAAGGCAAGGTATTATTTGAATGACAGTGTCCAAATCCTGGCAGTGCTGTGTCCATACATTTTGAGATACCATTGTAGCTTCCTCATATGCAGTTTGGCATTGGGAAGCACCAGAATACAAGATGCCATGAACCCTAATGCTTGAAGGACTGTCCTTGCAGTCAGCACGGACTGATGAGATAGTTGATGGAAGTAAAGTGATAGACTCTGTTGTTTGTCCGGGGTTAAAAGGCCATCTGGACTGCGGTATTCAGTCTCACACGGAGAAAGCACATGTCTTGAGAGGGTACTAGACTGGACTTTATTTAGTTCACAGAATACCCTAGGCATCTTAGCACTGCTATAACATGTTCCAGATGCTGTACAAGGTCTTCCTCTTTCTTGAGCCAGAATCAGGCAGTCGTCCAAGTAAGGATAGATTTGAATTCCTTGAAGCCCTGGGGGAAGTAAAAGGGGGGTTAAAAAAACAAAAAAAATTTTGGAAAACCCCAGAACCCCCTTTTTGGTGGGGAATTTTAACT